>NC_092132.1:731666-1090000 GCF_043159975.1 Macaca nemestrina
AGCCGGGGGCGGAGCCTGGGGCGGGACGGTCGGGGGCGGAGCCTGGGGAGGGACGGTCGGGGGCGGGGCCTGGGAGGGACGGTCGGGGGGCGGGGGCCAACTGGGACAGCTGCGGGCGGCCGGGCGAGTCCTCCGCGGCTGGGACCTCCTCGGGGCCCGGGTGGGACGCGAAGGGCTCAAAGTACTCCAGGGCTCCCGGGACGGTGGTCATTGATTTATGCTGGACAAAACCGAGTCATCGTAGACAATGGGACGGGCGCCAGCGGAATGAGTGGCAGCTTTGGGGGTGGTGTCGGGCCCGGGACGTCGGAGATGAGCGGTCAGAACTTGGGGAGCCTCCAGCGCCCCACCAAGGAGGTGCCAGTGGAAAGGGGGGTGCCTTAAAACTTATGGGAGGCCGGGCGCGGTGGCTCACGCCTGTAATCCCAGTCCTTTGGGAGGCCCAGGCGGGCGGATCACGAGGTCGGAAATTGAGACCATCCTGGCTAACACGGTGAAACCCCGTCTCTACCAAAACTACAAAAAAAAAATTAGCCGGGCGTGGTGGTGGGCGCCTGTAGTCCCAGCTACTCGGGAGGCTGAGGTAGGAGAATGGCGTGAACCCGGGAGGCGGAGCTTGCAGTGAGCCAAGATTGCGCCACTGCACTCCAGCCTGGGCGACAGAGCGAAACTCCGTCTCAAAAAACAAACAAACAAACAAAAAGTTTATGGGAAAGGCCTGGCGCGGTGGCTCACGTCTGTGATCCCAGCACTTTGGGGGGAGGCCGAGGCCGGTGAGTCACTCGAGCCCAGTAAACCAACCTGAGCAACATAGGGAGGCCGCGTCCCTACCAAAAAGTAAGAAATTAGCCGGGCGCTATGGCGTAGGCCTGTAGTCCTGGGAGGCTGAGGCGGGAGGATTGCCCTAACCGGGGAGGTGGAGGCCGCACGGAGCCCAGATCGCACCACTGCACTCCAGCCTGGGCAACAGAGTGAGACCTTGTCTCAAAACAACAGCAGCAAACACTTGTAGGAAAGAACAACGCCTTGCTGACCGAGTGGGGTGGGAGGCCACAAGTATTATCCTCATGAGGCACAGGACTGTGCAGCCATAGCCTAGGGAACACAACAGAGAGGGCCCCAGCAGTCGATGTGGTAACAGGGGTCCTAAGGGAAACCACGTAGGGTCTGAGGGGAGAGTCAGAGATAGAAGAAAAAGGGGCACCACCCGACCAGGGGTGTGGTGGGCAGGAGCAGTGTGGCACCCCACATACAAGGCCCCTTGCAGCCCAGGCCTCCTCCTCTTGGAGACTCGCTGCCTGTCCCTTGCTTCCGCACCTCGGGGTGTGCTGGACCCCACCATATGCTGTAGATTTTCAGCCCTTTGAGGTTATCATGGTGGGGGCTGTGCAAGAAAAGCTGAATTCTCAGAGTGAAGGGCAAAAGCATATCCCTGGGCCCCATGTGTCTGGGGGCCCTTGGCCCGGTGCCAGCACCAACCACCCCTGCTAGTTCCCAGAGCTGCTATCCTCTTGGGCAAACTTGCACCTTGTGAGGGAGGAGAACCTGGGCTTTGAGGCAGGGTACGTAACACCAGCCTTGCTTGGCTGGTGAGGAGAGATGGCTAGGGAGGAGGAGGTGAGGGGTCCACCTGGGCTCCTGAAGCAACTCCCAAGAAATCAGTTGAGTCAATGTGTCCCCCTCTTGTTCCTAGGGTGGGGACTTCATGGCCTTCTCCTCCAGGAAGGCCCACCTGATCATGTCCTGAGTGGGTATCCAGCCCCCATAGTTCAGGGCCTACTAGCTGCTAGGTGTAGAACTCCAGGGATGCCCCACTCCTTGGGAGCTTGGCATGGGCGAATTACTCCCCCATCTGTTAAATGGGGTCCTGAAACCTGGCCAGGGAAGACGGGATAAAGTAGCCATTGGTCATCGCAGCCCCTTTGAAGCAGGGCCTGGCCACCCAAAGGTAGCTCAGGGGTGGAGACTGAGGCCTCAGGAGAAGCCCCCACTAGAATCCTCTCTGCCCCTCCCTTCCAGATTAACCAAAACCTGCTAATTGTGGCAGCCCTCGGCATGCTCCCCTCCCCCACAGCCTCTTCCTCCCTTCCCTCCCCTCCCCCTTCCATCCGAATGATAAAGGCCCCAGCCCGCCTGCCCCAGCCCGGCCTCAGGCCCCGGCCCTGCCTCCTACACTGCCCCACTGCCCTGCACCCTCCACCCGGCCAGGCCCCTGCCCACGCTGTCTACTGTCCCGCATGGGGCCCTGCAGCGGCTCCCGCCTGGGGCCCCCAGAGGCAGAGTCGCCCTCCCAGCCCCCCAAGAGGAGGAAGAAGAGGTACCTGCGACATGACAAGCCCCCCTACACCTACTTGGCCATGATCGCCTTGGTGATTCAGGCCGCACCCTCCCGCAGACTGAAGCTGGCCCAGGTGAGAGGGCCCCGGCCCCCACTCTCTCTTTCCCCAGACTCGTTCCCCACCCACTTCCAGGCTCAAACCCTAACCCCCACACCTTCCTAGCCCACCCAGGTATGCCAGTGGGACCAGTCCTGAGAGCTGAGGGCCTCAAGGCACGACCCTTCTCCGGGAGCCCCTTGCCCCCTCTGTCGCCCTTCCGCGCAGAAATGTTCTTCTTCGGGGCGAGCAGGGGCCGGCACCGCGCGCCCCTGAGCCCGGTAGTGGGGGAGGGGTGGGGCGCTACACTCTCCCCGTCTGGGCTCACGGCGCCGGCCGGCCGCCTGGCGGTTTCAGATCATCCGTCAGGTCCAGGCCGTGTTCCCCTTCTTCAGGGAAGACTACGAGGGCTGGAAAGACTCCATTCGCCACAACCTTTCCTCCAACCGATGCTTCCGCAAGGTGGGGCAGGCCAGGGTCGGAGCCCGGGGGCGGGGCGCGCGCGGAAGTCCTGAGCATCCGAGGTTGGGCAGCCCCACCCATGTCTGACCCCCACACCCAGGTGCCCAAGGACCCTGCAAAGCCCCAGGCCAAGGGCAACTTCTGGGCGGTCGACGTGAGCCTGATCCCAGCAGAGGCGCTAAGGCTGCAGAACACGGCCCTGTGCCGGCGCTGGCAGAAGGGAGGTGCGCGCGGAGCCTTCGCCAAGGACCTGGGCCCCTACGTGCTGCACGGCCGGCCGTACCGGCCGCCCAGTCCCCCGCCGCCACCCAGTGAGGGCTTCAGCATCAAGTCCCTGTTAGGGGGGTCTGGGGAGGGGGCACCCTGGCCGGGGCTAGCTCCACAGAGCAGCCCAGTTCCTGCAGGCACAGGGAACAGTGGGGAGGAGGCAGTGCCCACCCCACCCCTGCCCTCTTCTGAGAGGTCTCTGTGGCCCCTCTGCCCTCTTCCTGGCCCCACGAGAGTGGAGGGGGAGACTTTGCAGCGGGGAGACATCAGGCCCTCGACCCTCTCCCCAGAGCCTAGGGCCTGGCCTCTCCACTTACTGCAGGGCACCTCAGTTCCTGGGGGGCTGTCCAGCGGGGGACACAGGGCCTCCCTCTGGGGGCAGCTGCCCACTTCCTACTTGCCTATCTACACTCCCAATGTGGTAATGCCCTTGGCACCACCACCCACCTCCTGTCCCCAATGCCCACCATCAAACAGCCCTGCCTACTGGGGGATGGCCCCTGAAACCCGAGGGCCCCCAGGGCTGCTCTGGGATCTAGATGCTCTCTTCCAGGGGGTGCCACCCAACAAAAGTATCTACGATGTTTGGGTCAGCCACCCTCGGGACCTGGCGGCCCCTGGCCCAGGCTGGCTGCTCTCCTGGTGCAGCCTGTGAGGCCAGTAAGACATGGGCCCCTCCTCCCTCCTGCTCCCACCCCCAGCTTGTTGACAGGGAGCCAAGGCCAGGTGGGTGTCTGCGACCACAGCAGCCTCCAAACACCAGGCAGTAACCTTGCTGGGAGTCCACGGTGTTTATTGGACTACCCCAGGCATGGCCATGGCCCAGCTGGGCACAACCCTCACCCTGGTCAGTCATGCCTCTGTCTCTCCTACACTCAGAGGCAAGGCTGGAGGGGCAGGGCTGAGCCTGGAATAGCCCTTCCTAGTCCCCTCTTCTCAGCGCACTACCCATCCATCACCTCCCCTCCTGTGCTCCAGGCTGGGGGAGGGAGAGCCCTATGGTGGGTCCAGCCTGAAGTCCTGCCCTCTCTCATCTGTCTGGGAAGGAGGTAGCACCTTTTTCGGGAAAGGGGTTAGGGAGTAAAGACTGCACCCTACATGGTCCAGTGGTGGGGAGGATAACAGTAAAGGAATTTGCAACGTTTTAATGCCATGCCTGATTTTTGGGTCAGGAGTGGTGACTCGGGTAACCACTTGGCCGGGGGACGCCTGGGATTCCCTGCTGTGTGCTGTGATAACAGCAAATGGTGATAAGGAGACCTGTGGCCTGATGCAGGACTGGGGGCGGGGGGGTGATCACTTCACCAGGCACAACACACTTCACTGGTTGCGGAGGTGGAGGGGTGACTCTGGGAGTTCCGGGGCAATGGATCCAAAGAGGCTAAAGAGCTTGTGCCCTGGAAGATGGGGGTACAGGGACTTCACTACCGCCTCTGCCAGCAGAGACCTGGCCCGAGACCCCATGGGCAGGGACGCCACTCAGGACTACAGGGGCAGGCCCTCTCCGGGCGTGAGGGCCGAGCCCGAGCCGTTGTCAGGACTGGGGCATGGAGGGCTGCCAGGGGACGGCGTAGGGGTGCAGGGGGTCCCGGTGAGCGGAGTGTCGGTACTGAGGGAGGAGGGCGTCCCGGAGGAGCGCGGGACCCTGCGGCGCCGGGCTGGCCCCAGCTCCACTTGACCCACTCGCTCGGCGAACTTGAGTGAGCAGACTGTCTCCCCGAGGTCCTCCGGCCGCGTGGAGATCTGTAGGCAAGAGGCGCGGGTGGGCGGGCCCGGGTGGGCGGCGACCGGCAGGCACACACCCGCCCCGCGCCTGCGCCGCCCCGGCGCCCACCTGCAGCAGCAGCACCGCAGTGGTGCCGGGGCCCAGGGCCGGCTGCAGCAGGCGTGTGAGCTGCGAGTCCCGGAAGGGCACGTGCGGCCGGTGGGCCCGCAGTGCGGCCATCACGCCTCCCAGCGCCAGCAGCGAGCGGTTTATGGTCTGGGCTTCCCGCAGGCGCCGGGCGCCGTCTGGGTCTCCCCGCGGCGGGCCAGCCGCCCCTGCCTTCCGTGCGCGCTCGGATCCCGCCAGGTCCACCAGGTGCAGCGTGCCTAGAGGGGCGAGCGAGCCCGACATGGGGGAAGGCCGGGCCTCGGGTGCGCTGGTGACTCCGCAGGGCTCAGGCACCGGCCGTGGTACCTGCGGTGCCTGGAGCGCGCGGTGGAGTCGCCGCGCGCAGCGTCAGCGTGACCAGGGCGTGCGAGCGGGAGCTGCGCTGGTTCATGGCGGTGGCGGCGGTAGCCCGGTTGCTCCTCCCCAGTTTCAGCATCTGGAAGGCGGAGCGACAGGGCTGGTCAGGTGCGGGGTTCCCGCCCCCGACTGGAAGGAAAGGACAGGGTCTCCGGAGGCGGAGCAGCCCTACCTGGTGCAGTGTCTCCAGGTTGGGCACGTCCCAGTGGGTGAGGCCAGCCACCTGGATCCCGCCCTGGCCTTCAGGGCCCTGCCTCACGGCCAGACGCTCGGGGGGCCCTGGGGCAAGGAGGTCCCTGGTGAGAAAGGGGAAGGTCTTGGTTCCAGAGTTCTCTGGAAACCCGGAAGGGCCGTGGGCCAGGGGTGGGGAGAAGGCCTCCCTGGTGGCGTAGCCCACCTGACAGCCTCATTGTAGATCTCCACCATACTGAGTGTCACCCGGTGCTGCCTGCCGGCCCCCATCTCCCGGAACAGCGACTGCAGCGCCCTAGGAACTATGCCAGGGTCCTCAGGAGGGCCCTGAGGATGGGGTGGGGTACACATCGGGCTCACATCCAAGTCATGCAGGGCCCCTGGGGCCTCTCCCACCGGGCGTGGGCTGTGTCCCACCTCCATGCTGTAGGTCTTCCCGGTTCCTGTCTGGCCATAGGTGAAGATGCAGACGCTATAGCCTCGGAGGCAGGACAGCACTGCAGGTTCCAGCTCTCTGAAGACCTGGGGGGAGGCGGGAGAATGTATTTTGATTCCTCCCCACATTGCCTGTTTATGACCTATTTGGTGGGGTGGGGAGTGCCATGAAGGCAGGTGTAAGCAGAGCCTAGTACCCTGGGAGGATGGCTCTAAGAGACCATGGGGGAGGGTGTGTCCTACAGAGACCCTCTGTCTCCCTAGAGAAGGTGGTGCTTGCAAGAATTTGCCAGGCAAAGAAGGGAAAAGACGGATGAGAAGAGGGAACAGCCTATGCAGAGGCTCTGGAGTCCTGAAGACCGCGTAGGAGGCCTAGGGACAGCAGTTAAGAGCATAGGTGTGGTGTCCCTAATGTGGAAGCCAACGTGGAAAAAAGAAAAATAAATCCCAGCATTTTGGGAGTCCGAGGCGGGTGGATCACTTGAGCTCCGGAGTTTGAGATCAGCCTAGGCAACATGGTAAAACCCCGTCTCTACAAAAACTACAAAAAAAATCAGCCAGGCATGGTGTTGCACATCTGTGGTCCCAGCTACTCGGGAGGCTGAGGTGGGAGGATCTCTTGAGCCTGGGAAGCAGAGGTTGTAGCGAGCTGAGATTGCGCCACTGCACTCTAACCTGATGACAAAGTGTGACTCTGTCAGAAATATATATATGTATATATGTATATATAGTATAAATTTTAAAAAATATTTAAAAGAGCCCAGATGGGCTGGGCGAGGTGGCTCACACCTGTAAGCCCAGCACTTTGGGAGGCCGAGGCAGGCAGATCACAAGGTCAGGAGTTTGAGACCAGCCTGACAAACATGGTGAAACCCCGTCTCTCCTAAAAATACAAAAATTAGTCGGGCATGGTGGCACACACCTGTAATCCCAGCTACTTGGGAGGCTGAAACAGGAGAATTGCTTGAACCCAGGAAGTGGAGGTTGCAGTGAGCTGAGATCACATCACTGTACTCTAGCCTGGGTAACAGACTGAGATTCCATCTCAGAAAAAAAAAAAAGCCCAGATGTTGGGGCGTGACTGCTCGGTTCAAACCCAGGTATGATTGGAGTTTACTCATTGGCCTTCCTGTGCCTGTTTCCCCTGAGAGGTAAGGGCTGCAGTGGCACCTGCTGTGAACGCTCGTGGCAGTGCACCTAGAGGGCCACGGCAGTACTTGGCTCACAAAGTGTGACCCCAGGAAGGGCCTGCAGATACGGAGGATGGTGGCCAGCCAGGCCTGCGGGAGCCCAGGCACAGACAGGTGCCGAGAGAGACACAGGGTTGGGACATTCACCCCGTTGGCACTAGACACCAACAGTCTTTTGGACAACAACATGGCTGGCTTTTATGCCCAGAAGGTCACTGGTAACAGGGTGGGCTGTCAGCTCTGTTTGAAGACAGCCACGAGGCTAGAATCTAGAATTCTGTGTTCTGTGGGGTTACTGAGATTCCATGATGGGATGGAGGTGGCACTGTGGATGACATTCAGGAGCACATCATGGCACCACTGCAGAAACGGGAGCACAAGTGAGGGCTTGTCCACAGATGCCTTAGGTTCAGACACATTGCATTAGAGGGCCTTGTCCAGGACGGCTGTGCAGAGGACAGTGCACAAGGCATGCCCCATGCAGGGCTGCAGTTTGGGGTGGGGCTAAGGCCAGAGGGATATGTGGGATGAAGAGATAAGCGGTTGGAAAAGAGGGAATCAGGGTGACCCTGGCCACTGCAGGGCAGTCGTCACCCTGTCCCTGTGAGGCTGGCAGGCAGGCAGCCTGGGCGTGAGTCGCTGCCATTCTACCCCTTACCTAGTCTCCCCTGGCTCTGAGCTGCCATCTCCTCAGCTATGGGAGCTCTAGCAGCAAAGGGCACGTGCAGATGAAGATGTGTGTGAAGGTGGGGTGGGCTGGGGCTGGAGCCCCTGCTTTTCCACAGGTGTCTGGCAGGAAAAGGGTAGGGAAGAAGAGTGGGATCCAGGCAGGGCGGAGTAAGACTAGAAGCCTGTCTGCTCACCCACGGCCCCCACCACCCACCGCCGGCCTTGGGGCCACAAAGCAATGAGGGGCCCTCATAGCTGGGAAGACCCTGGACCCCAGCAAAGGGGAGTGGACAAGTAGTGAAGCCTGGGAGGAGAAGGCACCAAGCTGGGCTGCCTGCCCTGCTTCCCAGCCCCCTCAGTTCCCTTTCCCAGCCACCGTCCCTCCTCCAGGTGGACAGCTAGACTGGGAACGGGAAACTGGAGCCTCTCCTGCTCTTCAGGGGACTCTGAGAAAGGGTCAGAATGGTTGCAAAGACAGGCTGTCACCTCCTCCTGGCTGGCGTCTGGAGGGAAGACCCAGTCTAGGCGGAATCGACGATGGCGCCCCCGGTAGCAGGTGGTGACGGTGCCCCCTGGGCCAGGCTCCACGCTCACGAGGCTGGAGGATGTCCCTGGCCTCAGTCGACACAGCACACGGATATTTCCTGCAGTGGGGATCAGGTCAGCAAGGTGCCTTGCAGACCCTAAAGCACAGAGAGGCTGCACTTCCTCCAGCCACCCTCCCTACCCCCCTGGGCTCCCAAGCCTGCCATACCCTTGAGTTCTGGCAGCCGCCCTGGGCATCCGGCTGGGGGCCCTTGCTGCCCCTCAGGGAGCTGAGTGCCAGGCCCTCCAGATGACAGTGCCCCCAAGGCCCAGGACACCTGAGGGAACAGGGATGTACAGAAGGCAAGGGGTCACCCAAGGAGCTGTGGAAGTGGGGGGTGGGAGGGTCCTGAGAGCAGCAAGGAGCCCCCACAGGGCCACCCAACTGTGCTGAGCCACAACTTTCAGTGGCTCTGGGCCCCTGGGGACATCAATTCAGTAACCCCAGGATAAAGCCCAGAAATGACAGACAGAGACACCACATCATCCGTCTCCTCCGTGCTTCTAGGCAATGCTTTAAGAGTTTACTGTCAACCAAGTATGCATATGATGAAAACAAAGCCCAGAAGTGAATTCCCACCCTGGGTCACACAGAAGCTGTTTGGGTTCCAGAGCCCCACCTATTAGTACAGCCAACTCCCCAGGAGCACCCCCGTCAAAAGAACAGTGAATAGGGTGCCCAGAGAGGAGGGGCTAGGCGATGAGGGGTCCTGACCTGGCCCCGGGCCTCACTCAGCGAACCCTGGCAGCTCTGGGTAAAGGTGCTGACCAATCCTCGGAGGTCGCCACAGCCCTGACGCAGGCTGGCCATCCGTGCCCGAAGTCCTGGAGAGGGAAGTCTGTTGGAAGGGAAGGCCCAGCCTCCAGGGCTTCCCGTGAGCCCGAGCCCCAACCCTTACCTGCCAGCTGCCCATGCATCTGCAGTAACTCGCGCCTGCAGTTCTGCTCCGTCTCCTGCTGGAGCTGCTGGAGGGCCCCTTGAAGGCCCTGCAGCTGCACCTCCTGCACCCCCAGCTGCCCCGCCCAACCCCACCCCTGTCACTGAGGAAACAGGCACTTACCAGGCCCTGCCTCAGATAAGCCCCTCCCAGTACCCCAGCCCTCCTCACCCCCGAGCCACAGATCCCTGGGCCCCATGCCCACCTGGGCTCGGAGGGCTTCTGTGGTGTCCTGGGCCTCCTGAAGCCGGCCCTGGAGCTCCACCAATGCCTCCGCCTCCTCCTGCGGGAGGGTGGGGGCCAGGAGGGACTCAGAGAGGGACGGTCTGCGGTACCATTTCACAGATGGGAAAGTCAAGTCAAGAGGTGGGCAGAGCTGGCTGTGAATCCATGCCTCCCAACTCCACGCAGAGCTCCTTCCCACGGTTCCTCTGCTCTCCTAGGATCAGCCACTCATAGGGGCCCCGGAGAGAGGGGGGTCCTCCCACAGGCATCAGCCACCCTGATGGGGCTGCCCTGCACAAACCATCCCAGGAGGTCCCAAGGAGGCTGGGGCACTGTGGCTGCATGCCAGGTGTGCAGGAGCCCCAGGCTGCAGGAACGGCTGCAGCTCGGGAGCAGGGTACCTGCGGAGCCCTGGTTGGGGGGCCGGGACCCCAGTGCAGCAGAAGGTCCCGCATGAGGCTCAGGCTCTGCTTCAGGGCCTCGTTCTCCAGGGTGAGATGCTGAACCCTTTTCTCTGAGTCTGTCGCCCCCTGGTGGAGAGGAAGCCTCGGTACTCACCTGAAGCACCCCCTTCCATGCCCAGCCCTGCCAGGTCCTCCCCCCACCTCCCCGCAGCCTCACCACGCCCAGGCGCAGTCGACCCAGCTCCTCCTCCTGCTGTTCCAGCTGCTGCTTCAGCTCCTCCAGCTGGGGAGAAGTACGAGAGACAGGGTGGACCTCGTTTTTCTGGCGCCCCAGCCCCTGATCCCTTCTGGCTCCTGAGGCCTCACCTGTCCCAGGATGAGCTGCTCCAGCCGCTGCCACTCTCTCTGGTCGTCCTCCAACTGGAGGGGCTGCTGTCCCTGGGCCTCATCCCCCAGTGGCTCGCCTGGGACTGCGCCGAGGTGGGAAGGGCTTTCTTCTTGGGATGTGGATCCTGGAGTAGGGTGGGCCCAGTTAGCACTGAAGAAAAAGGTCTCTGGTCCAAATCCTCCGGAACAGGACCCCGAACTCCAGGCCGCCCAGGTTCTACTAAGATTTGCTCCCTCCAGAGTCAGTCTTCAAGTTACTGCCCTTTACTCACCATCTGGAGTGGGGGGCCGGACCCGAGGGGCTGGCTGAGTCCCCTGGAGCAGGGCCTGCCTTCCCCTGGGGCTCCGAAGCCATGCCAGAAGGGCCAAGAGCTGACTGGTCACTGTCAACAGTGGGGGGACCTCGCCAGACTGCGAAGGAGATAAGAATCGGAGCAGGGCTATGAGAGCCAGGAAAGCCTGCGCAGGTGGCAGCTGCCAGCAGCCCCTTCGCCGCGCTCACCTGGCCCAGGTCGGCCGGGCTCCCGCAGCTCTCTTCCGCCCCCAGCTGGACGGAGAGGAACTCGGCGAGGCGCAGGAGGGCCTCCTCCAGGGACACCGCTGCCGCGCGGCCCTCGGCTCCGCTTTCCGACCCATCTTCAGGCTCGGAGCTGCCTGCCGGTCATGGAGGGGAGCGGGAGGCATTTCGGGTGACGTGCTGGAGCCAGGCCTCCGCCCCTCCCAGGGAGGTCCCGGCACCGCCCTCGCACAGCGGGGCTCCCAGCCCGCACCTACCGATCAGGCCGGTCAGCTCGGTCCACAGCTCTGGCGCGGGCAGGTCTGGCCGCCGGCGACCCCGGGGCTTGCGGGCTCTCTAGGGAGGGAGCAGGGGCGCCCCTGACGAGGGGGCAAGCAACCTGCTGGCCCCTTCCCTCCGCGAACCGGGCCGGAGGATTGGGGCCGAAATCTACGCTTCCAGCACCGGAGCCGAGCCGACGGTCCTCGGCACGACCCCGTCGCCCCGCGCCTCGTGCCCGCCCTCGCCCCGGGAACCTCGGCGTGGGGGTGGGGCAGGCGGCGGGGGACGACGGGCTGCGCGGCCAGCCCCGCTCACCTGGGCGGGGTCCCCGGGCTCCGCGGCCGCCGCGGCGCCACCATCCCTGCGAAAGAGGCTGTAGAAGATGTAGATGAGCAACGAGTAAAAGGCGTACATGGGAGCGCGGGGCGGCAGAGGGCCCCGCTTCGCGCCGCCCCGCGTCCCCGCGCCCAGACTCGGCGCCCGCCCGCCGCAGTGCCGGTGCGCATGCTCGCGACGGCCGCCCCCACGGCCCGGCTCCCACGGCTGGAGGGCGAGCGCGGAGACAGGGGTCTCAGAAACAGGTGCCCGCGGCCGCACCTGGAGACCCGCCGCTTCTCACGGCGCCGCGCCGCGCGCCCCAACCCTTACACCGCGGACACCGGGCTGAGAGTGCCCACGGCTCCCGCGGAATTTCTCCCGCCCTCCGCATAGTCCCCCACCGCTCCGGTTTCGGAGAGCCTTCAACACGCGGGTGTTCACCTTCCCCTCCCCGGAGCCCCGCCCATCTCAGCCCCGCCCAGGGCCCCCTCTCCTCGCAGCCCCGCCCAAACCCCGCCCCTTGCAGCCTTGCCCAGGCCCTTCCCTTCTCGGCCCCTCTCAGTCTGGCCCAGACCCCTCATCTCGCAGCCCCGCCCAGACCCCGCCCCCTCGCAGCCCCGCCCAGACCCCATCGCATGGGGGCCCAGGCCCCGCCCCACCCAGGCCCCCTCCCCTCTCAGACCCGCAGCTCTCAGCCTCGCCTACATCTTGTTCCCCTCAGCCCCGCCTAGACACCCTCCCCTCGCAGCCCCGCCCAGACCCCGCCCCTCGCAGCCCCGCCCCGGCCCTTCTCCCCTCATCAAGCTGCTTCCAAACCACTAAGTCCACCCACCCACCCAAACAGCGTTTTCTGGTCCCCGAGCTCCTCCCGACCCCACCCGCTCCTATGGCCTCCAACTGGCCCCCCAGGCCCCGCCCCCCAGCTGCTCTAGCCCCGCCCGGCCGCTCTAGCCTCCGCTCCTCTCGCTGGTGGAGGTTCCCGACCGCGCTCGCTCCCGCACCCGGAAGCCTGGCAGAAGAATCAGGGCCCACGACGGTGGGCGGTGCGTTGGTCAGGCTCGGGCCTCTCGCTCGCCGCTGCGTTGGGACTGCGCAGGCCGCTAACTGCGCACGGCCGGCCGCCCGGAGGCCTGCGCCATCGCGCCTCCTGGACGTGGGCTCCCAGAACGGCGCCTCCCGGAGCGCAGGGAGCAGGCCGAGGCCGCCGCATGGGCCTGCGGCGCCCCGCCGCTCTCTCTTCCCCAAGCCTGGCACTCCCACTTGGGCTCCAGGGCCCCACGGCTCACGTACCCCCAACCTAGACCGAGTCGTTTTCCCCCGTTTCTCAGCTGAATTAGGTTCTTATTTTCCACAGGTGTGTGCAGTGGCCTCAGGGATCCGGAAAATCTAAGACTGAACCTCTTCTAACATCCAGTAATGGGGCCCTGGAACCTGGGCGTACTAGAGTGCCGCGCTTAGGGCTCCAGGTCGCTGGCTTCGCACTTTTTTCTCCAAAGTTGAATATCTCCTATCTGCGTCCTCATACTTACTACCGCCTGAGGTGCCATGGCCCCCAAGCCGGGGGCCGAGTGGAGCACAGCCCTGTCCCATCTGGTGCTGGGAGTGGTGTCTCTGCACGCCGCCGTGAGCACAGCCCAGGTGAGTACACCGGGGCTGAGCGGGGGCGCATCCCCATACCTCCCAAACCCGAAGGACGTACTTTCCTGAATTAGGGAGAGGTTGGTGGGAAGTGCATCTAAGATCAGGTCTCCATGGAAGCCCAAAACCCTTTCCTGTTTAAAAGGGTGGCCCCGGCCTCTTTTTCCCACGTGTTCTCCCTTCCCTGTGTTGACAGGCAAGTCGAGGGGCTGCTGCTGGCTTCCTGCTCCAGGTCTTGGCTGCCACCATCATGCTGGCCCCAGGGCTGAGCACACATGAAGACTGTCTTGCTGGAGCCTGGGTGGCCACCGTCATCGGCCTGCCCCTTCTGGCCTTCGATTTCCACTGGGTGAATGGGGACCGCTCCTCTGCCAACCTGCTCCTGGGAGGAGGCATGGTGCTAGCAGTGGCTGGCAGCCACCTCAGCCCTGAGGGCCGCTCTGTGGCTGGTCAGGCAATGCTGTTGGTGGTCGCAGTGACCATCCTCATTGTAGCTGTCTTCACGGCCAACACTTATGGGATGTGGGGGGGGACGATGCTGGGTGTGGCAGGCCTCCTGAGCCGGCTGGAGGAGGACAGGCTGCTGCTGCTACCGAAGGAGGATGTCTGTCGCTGGGCCCTGGCTGCAGGCAGCTGGGCTTACTGCCGGGCCCTGCATACACAGCGCCTGCAGTGGGAATGACAGTTGGATACAGCAAGGCAGGGTTTCTGCCCTGCTGAACACTCCCTCTCACCTGCCTGCTCCTGGCGCCTTCTCCCCTAGAGGTAGACTCTCCTGCCCACTGAAGTGGGCTTGCTGCACACTGACTGGTCAGGAGCAGAGTCTGGGTGCTGTCCTTTGGCCACGTGTGGGGACTTGCGTAGACCAGAATGAAAGGGACAGGGTCCCAAACACGTTTGGGGGACCTGATTCTGGGCTGGACATGGTTGTGGATCCAGAGAAGAGGCCTAGACTCCAATAAATATTAGGAATTTTGCAGGAATATGGAATCTGCCCATTTTTGAGAGGGATTGAGGGATCCTTCAGTGAGCTTCCTAAGGCCCCTCAGGGCAGCAGCCGGTTACCCTGATAGGGTATGTACTGGAACTAGGATGGGGCCTCACGCAGCCGGGCCTCCTTTCGACCATTGTCAGGAAGACCTCTGGGCTGAGAAGACAGCCCTAGGCCCTTACTCTCCTGGGACATGGTGGAGTTCCAGATATCCTGGCCTGGCCTGCAGGTGGTCCTCTGGGGCAGTGACCTTCAATAACTGACGGGTAGGGTGGAGTCAGGGGAGGGCTGTACCACAGCCGTTTGAAGAAACGCACATCCTTCCCAGAGTTGATTCGCCCTCCTGTGTACCTCCGGCCTGTGGAAGCCAGCCCTACTCCCTAAGACCTTCGTTTTCCTCGGTGGACCCCTTCAGCCTCCAACCCCAGGGTTAGGATGGGGGTTCGGACTAGCAGAGGATTAGATTCCGGTGGATTAGGGGTCTGGAGTCCCCTCTCCCGGAAGTCTCTCCGCTTGCTACTGTGGAGACCTAAGGGGTCCCGCACCCGACAGAGATGGGTAGCCCGCGGGGATTTTCATTTGTGCCCTTCCCCTGCGGGTAGCCGGGCGAGAGCCCCTACCACACGAGCCTGAGTCTTGGGGGACAAAGACGCAGGCACACCCCGCCGTAGGGGTCGGCAGCTGCCGCTGGCTCGTGGAGTGTGGGCGCTGCGCCGGCGCCGCAGCTCGCGTGGGCCTCCCTGCCCCCAGGTGAGCGTCCCTCCGCGACTCTCGCGGGTCCCGCCCCCTCCCCGCCCACCTCCTGCAGGGGCGGGCCCTTGGAGGCCCTCGCACTCCCATTGGCTCTGACCCCTGCGCTTTCTCGCCCCAAGCGGCGCTGCCATTGGCCCTGCGCGGAGCTCACGTGACGGGGAAGACGAGGGGGTGGTGGCGGCGGGGCGGGGGGAATCGCACAGCGAAAACAAAGATGGCGGCCGTGCCGGGGTCGGTGGCCGCAGCTCCTGCGGGGCGACGCGCGGGCCGGGCCCACTGAGGCGGCGGCGCAGGGAGCGGGGCTGCGGGGTCGCGGCGGCGGCGGCAGGAGAGCGGCGGGAGCGCGCGGCACCCTTAACTTCTAGTCGCGGGAGCGCGCCGGCATCCGCCCGCCGGGCCGGCCGGTCGCTATGTCCGGCGCCGAGGAGGCCGGCGGGGGCGGCCCGGCCGCGGGGCCCGCGGGCGCTGTGCCGGCCGGGGTCGGGGTCGGGGTCGGAGCCGGGCCCGGGGCGGCCGCCGGGCAGGCGGCGGCGGCGGCGCTGGGCGAGGCGGCGGGGCCTGGGCTCCCGGACGAGGCGGGCTTGGCGGGCGCCCGGCAGCTACAGCTGCAGGAGGCGGCCGGCGACCCCGACGCGCCGCCCAAGAAGCGGCTGCGGGCAGCCGAGGCGGCCGAGGCGGCGGCGGCGGCGGCGGCGGCCGGCAGCGGGAAACTGGAGGAGCGGCTCTACTCGGTGCTGTGCTGCACCGTGTGCCTGGACCTGCCCAAGGCCTCCGTGTACCAGGTAGGGCCGCCGGCCGACCCCGACCCGGCCCAGCCCGGGGCTGCAGCCCCCGCTGCTGGGCCCCAGGATCCGCGTCTCCTTGGAGGCCAGGCCCGCGGGGCCCGGCGGCCAGGAACTCTCTCCGGCCCTTACAGCCACTTCCTCGCCCAGCGGGGCTCCAGCGCCTGCTCTGAAGCTCCTCGTTGTCTTCCTCTCGGGGCTTTATTTTCAGCTCGGGACCCCCCTTTTCTGTTTTCTGATCCACGTTAATTCCCGATCTCAATCGCTTGTCTTCCGATTACTTCTCCCTTCTCTTTTCTAGACTTCCCCACGGTCCCCTCAACACTCCTCCAACCCACACCTTCAAACTGACCCTTACCCCACAACTGCTCCCCTCAACCCACCCGGTCCCAAGCTCCCTGGGCTCAGAGTCCTGTGCTCCCGAGCTCCTTCCCCATTCTTCTGGCAGCCACACCCCCGAGCTTGTCCCTCCACTCCTGAACATCCTATGGACATCTTTTCTACCTTCCTGGGTGGAAAAATCTTTTCACTTTGTCCATTTCCACTTCATCTTGAAGAACAGTAGGGAGAGGGGATTGCTGCTTGTCGGGATGAACCATTTGCAACAAGCCCCACAGTCTGGGTACCTTTTCCAGGCCCAGGCAAACCCCGCATCCACCTGGACCTGCCATGCCCCATGCTAGGCTCCTGCCCACCTCACCCAGGCCAGGCCAGGCCAGGCTTCCCAGGCAGCCAGTGCTCCAGGAGGCCGGCCCACCCCTCCTCCCCCATCTTCACATCCACATGGCAGTTGGACTCAGCCCTTAAACAATCTAGGGCTGTTAGAGAGGGTACTTGGTCCAGGTGGGTTTGACATGACCCTTCCCAGGTAGCAGCAGGGACAAACTGGTTGACACGCAGAGGCAGAGTACAGTGTCCCCACCTTCCCTGTGTCTTCCCCTCTTTTCAACTCCCCAGTCCTTGTGAGAAATGAAGCAGGTTTCCTGTCAGCTTTCTTTACACTTACAGGAGCTGGAAGTAAAGTAGCTAACGGGGCCTCGTTTCCCTGCTTGTGTTTAAACTAGGGGCCTGGATGAGGAGCTACTTTTGTAACAGGTGGTGTAGGGCTAGTCTGGGTTACCATTTCCCCAAAATCTGGATCTCCAAGTCATTGCTCTGGCATGACCTTATTGGGAGGATCCCAGTGTGCCTGGGTAGGGAGAGATCGCTGGCTCTCACCCACCTTCCTGGGTGTCAGGCACCAGGACCAGCTAGGGGAGCACTTTTCAGAGCCACTGGCTCCGAGTTAGCAGTTACTTCTTGGCTTTGGCAGTACCTTGGCTTCCAAGATGTGCCCACTCTCCAGCTCCCTTTTCCTGGCTCACAACCTTCGATCCTCCCAGGTGGAAGAACTCTCCTTTATTTGAGACGGAGTCTCTCTCTGTCACCCAGGCTGGAGTGAAGTGGCACAATCACGGCTCACTGTAACCTCCGTCTCCCGGGTTAAAGCAGTTCTCCCTACCTCCGCCTCCCGAGTAGCTGGGGTCACAGGCACCTGCCACCATGCCCGGCTATTTTTGTATTTTTTAGTAGAGACAGGGTTTCGCCATGTTGGCCAGGCTGGTCTCGAACTCCTGACCTTGGGTGATCCGCCCGCCTCAGCCTCCCAAAGTGCTGGGATTACAGGCCACTGTACGCGGCCAGAACTCTTTTTTTCTTGGATCTCGAGGGAGACTCCAACAAGCCAAGCCAATGGTGTGAGGTCACAGGGGAACAGAGAATTCTCCTTGTCTCCCCACTGGTGGGTGGGCTGGAGCTGCAGCTGGACCTGGTGATGATGGGCCACATGATACTGGTCCCTGGTGCACTCTGTCTCCCAGCTAGGCTGGCCCAACACAGAGTGATGGCTCTGCTTCTGACCGGAGCTCCTGGTGACCAGGCCTTAGCCTGGCTGGTTCAAACCGGCCTGCACAGTGCGGAGCAGAGTTCTGCCCTGGGCGGCCAGAGGCAGGGAGCTGAGCAGGTGTAATGGAGACCAAAGGCACTGGGGCTGCCCTGGCTGGTGGCCCTCCCTGGCCTGAGGGCTCTGCTCAGTGACTTCCCTGGGAACAGAGCAGCTGAGCGAGGAGTGCTGTGGGCACTGGCCTCCCCGAATGCTGCTGAGAACACCTCCGGGGGGTGGCCCTCTGCTGTGAGTGGCGCCCCCGGAAGGTCAACACAGACCTGGAGACCTGGACTCCTGCCTGCTCTGCTCCCTGGAGAATCTGGGCACAGATGGTGTGGGCCTCTACATGCTGCCTTCTGTGTGTCCCTGGTTGGGCCCATGCTGGCCATCACCCCAGCTTGGGCTCAGTCTGCCATATTCTACTAGCCTTCCTTGGTGACTGTGTTGATTGGCTGTCTCGAGCCAGCCAGTGTCAGGAATGCAGCAGGTTCTACTCTCTGTTCCTGCTAGAATGCTTTTCCTGACCCCAGCAGAACACATGGCTCAGGGTGGGCACCAGCCAAGCTGGGGGCTGACTCAGACAGTCCCCAACTCTGGTGAGATGAAGATGGGAGTATCCATGCTGAACCTTGTGTGTTGTGCCTGGCACTGGGGCTGTGGGGGACAATCCCATGGGCCTCTGGAGTTGGCTGGGTCCTCAGTAACTCGAGAGCTTGTCATCCAGATACCAGATGCCACCAGTGCTGGCAGGGAAGCCTCGGGTGGTGCCCCAGGTCTGAGCCCTTGGGCCTGCAGGGCCGGCTGACCCACAGGCCTGTGCCTGCACGATGATGCCTCGCAGGCTGGGAAACCTGCTTGGGTATCAGACTGAGGCCCTCGTGCAAACGGTTTCTGCCACCGCCGAGTCCTGCGTCACGTCAGGTTGGGGCTGCAGCCGGTACAGCAAGACCCAGCTTTGATGTTCTCTGTGTGGGTGTTGGATGTGTCCTGGGTGACTGGCCTGACAAGGTATACAGCCACCTTCTGGAGTCTCAGGTGGGTGGCAAGAGGGCTAGCAGGGCCAGCAGGGACACCCGTGCAGGAGTTTCTGGACTATTCAGGCCGAGCAGGTGGTCGGGTGGCTCCTGCTGGCTCCCTGCTCTGTGGCCTGAGGGCAGTGTGGCCTGTTGGCACCTCTGCCCATGGGGCACCTTCTCTGGGAAGACACAGCCTCACTAGTGCCCGGGACGTTGCAGCCGCAACCTCATCCCTGACTTCTCTCCCTCTGATTTGGCCCTTCAGATGAGGCCCAGTGTGGTCCTGCATAAGACAGACCTGGCCCTGACCCTTCCTGCTGATGTCAGCTGAGACCCTGGGCCTTGGTGCTGGCACCTGGAGGAAGGGACTGCACATTGTTCCCACCCCTCTTGGGGCATTCTTAAGGCGAAAACAAGCTCACTCTCGTGTAAGGACCGGGCTGAGGCCTCTCAGATGTGTTCCAGCCGCTCCCTGTAACTCAGCCCTGCACAGTGCCCCGCCACTCCCGTGCCCTCCTGCCTGAGGTGTCCTCTCCCTCCCCCTGCCCACCTCTTGGGCCCGACGGAGGCAGCGCTCCCACTTTGAGATTTTCTCTCCTTGCTACAAGGATCCTCTCCTGCCCCATCTGACCAGGGTGTGTCCACTCTGTCCTGTGGGTGGGTTGGTGTATGCACCTGCCCTCCCGCCTGTAGCGCCCATGTTTCTGCCACATCTTGACGGTCCCATTGATAACAGCCCAGGAAGCAGAGATGACTCCTCTCTGCCTGAGCCCCACAGCCCCAGCCAGCCCAACAGTGCACAGTCCTGTGGGGATGGAGTCACCATCCACATGTCCAAGGAACTTCGGGCCCCTGTTCCCCAGTCTCCTGGGCAGCAGTACAGGACTGCAGCTGACTTGCTCTTTGTGGTGAGGAAAGTGGCAGAAAAGAAAGATCTTTGTAACTATGTCTGCTTAGGTATTTAAAACTCACAGGAGCAAGGAAGAGGTTCTGGAATCTGGCTAATTGAGAATTTTTATTTTCTGTGGTGGTTATCATTTGAGTTACTTTTAGATCTAAGCAGCCTTGTTCTGAATGTGAGCCTGACTCTGGGTATTGACTGGCCCCCGTTTGAGGTCTGACAGCAGTAGCAGTTGAGGGATTTCAAATCCAGCCTGGGCAGAGGGTTTGAGTCCTGGCTTCACACTTAATCAGCTGTGTGGCCTTGGACAATGTGCCGGTCCCTCTCAGACCCATGTTTGATCCAGGAGGTCAGGGGCCGAGCATGTGGGGTGTGTCTTGAAGCACCACTGGCCCTGGTGGGGCCTGCATGCAGATGGCAGAGGAAGGGGGACCTCCAACTGGCTGAGCAGCGCTTTTGTGGTTTGTGCCACAGGGAAGCCCTTTGGCTGCATTTTGGCTCTGACGACCTCTGTCAAGGGCCGGTGGGTCCCTGAGCCCTAGGTGAGTGAGGGCACTGCTCCCATGGGCCTGGGCACTATGCCATCCTCCAGTGGAAAACAGGGGGTCCCCGGGGTCTGAGAGACCCATGCAGTCCAGGCTCGAAAAGGTTCCTACGAGGCCAGCTGACCATAGGGACCTTGGGACCACCAGAAAGTCGGGGCCCTTAGCTGGGGGACAGGGTCAGGGCTCCTTCTTGAGCCTGTTTAGCCCATTCAGCTCCCCTTTAACCCCAGGGAAGAAGTAGCTCAAGTGGAGATCCTGGGTCTGCATGAGCTGCCTGTAGCTGGCAGGGGGGAGGGCTGGGTGCTGTCCTGAGGATGCAGGTGCAAATGGCCATTTCTGGGCCACCTGTGTGTATCAGCATCTGCAGAGGGGCCTGGGGTCTGGCTCCTGGGGTTGGCAGCCCCAGCAGCTCCGCCATGGCTTCCCAAGGTGGTGATACTTCCTCTGTGCCTGCTGGGTGTGGGGCAGTGCCACCCTGTCCCATCCCACCTCATCAGCACAGAATGAAGCTGGTCCTATACTCATCACCTGTGCACGTGAGGAAACTGAGGCCCCAAGAAGAGAGCCCAGGGTCATACTACTGGTGACCTGTGGGCTGGGGTCTGAGCCCAGCACTGTGGCTTCAAGCCCACATCTGCCCTAGGAGGGGCCAGGAGGCCCTGTGATGTTATTACCCTGTGATGACAGTCCACTGTGATGTCATTCCCTCGTGGTAGCATTACCTGCAGTGTCACCCCGTGACATCATTTCCCCCATGTGACATTCCTGTGATGTCACATGTTGCCATCCCCTGTGATATCACCCCCATGATGTCATCCCCCATGTCAGTCCCCCCATCATGTCAGTTCCCCACAATACCATCCCCTCTGATGCCAATACTCCCTCTGATGTCAACCCCGTGATGTCAGCCTGCCACGATGTCATCCCCCTTTGATGTCATCTATGTGATATCATTCTGTGATGTCACCCCCATAATGCCATTCCCCTGTGATGTCATGTTTCTGTGATGTCAGTCCCCCCATGATGTCAGTCTCCCATGATGTCACCCCGTGATGTTATTTCCCATGTGACATCACCCCAGTGATGTCATCCCCATGATGTCATCCTTGGTTGTGGGGGAGTGTGGGATTCCCTCCTCTCGCCTCCCGTGGAGTCTTCTTGGCTGGTAGTGAGAGGTGGCCTGGCCTGGGTGCTGCAGCAGCTGCTCTTGAAGGTGCCTGGGCTCTTGGGGGCCTTGCCCCATGCCATCCCCTGGACCGTGTGGAGCCCTCCAGGGCCCAGCTTCTGTCAGGTGGTGGGCACAAGTCAGAATCAGGTGCATCTGACCAGATGCTGCCAGGGCCAAGGATGCAGCTGCCTGTGGCCTGGCCTTGGTGTGGAGCCAGAGTCTTGCTCAGGGGCTGAGGGGACCCAGATGGTGGGGAAGGCTCTGGAGCTTGTGACGGGTGACCGTCCTGCTGTGGACAGACCTCCTGGGCTGAGTGTTGGTCGGGCCCGGGCCGTGCACCTGGAGGGTGTCCCTTGACCAGTGAGGAGGGTCTGGGGGTGGGTGTGGCTGTGTCCCTTGGCTGCTGGGCCAGTGTGGTCCAGGGAACCTTAGGGACTCCCTGTGTTCTGACTTGAGTGGCAGGCACCATTGCGGCTGAAGGGGCAGTGGCCCTGTGTCTCCTCAGAGCTTGCAGTTCCTCTCAGAGGCCCAGAGGGAGCCAGAGGAGGGCAGGGCCACTGCTGCCTCCCCATGGTATGGAATTGACTGAGCCCATGCTGGGGTCTAGAGGCCCCAAAGGAATGAGGCCTATGGCCAGGGACTGGCCCAGGAGCTGGGGTAGCTTTCGGGGGAGAGGCTGGCAGTGCTGGGAGGTAAGTGGTGATGTGCTCAGTAGCTTCAGTGCTCCCTTGGGAGGGTCCAGGACTCCACCTCGAATCTTCCTGGGCTATCCAGAGCCAGGAAGAGAGGCCAGATGGCCTTAGTGGGTGGGATCAGGTGCTCCAGCCCTGCCTGGAACTCCCTTGGGGGCTGGGCCACAGCCAAGAAGAGTACCGTTGTGCCTGTGCTCAGGACACACTGCACGTGCAGAGCTGGGCCCAGAACCTCGTCCAGGGGACGCGGGCAGTCTCATCAGGTGTCTAGAGCTGGCCACATGGAGTGGTACGCCTCCAGGGTGGGGGGCTGTGAGAAGGCAGTGGTGTGGGCCCTTGGTCTGTGCCTCCCGTGGGACAGCTGCTTCAACAGCGTCTGTGCCCACTCCTGCCCAGAGTCCACCCACCACTGACCCCTGGACTTAGCTGGTGGATTTTCACACCTTCTCCTGGGGCAGGCCTCAGCTTGTCCCCACCCAATCAGAGCCAGACTCAGGCAGCTGTGTATGTTTTAATTATTTATTTATTTATTTATGAGACAGAGTCTCACTCTGTCTCCCCGGCTGCAGTGCAGTGGCGCCATCTCGGCTCACTGCAACCTCCGCCTCCCGGGTTCACGCCATTCTCTTGCCTCAGCCTCCCGAGAAGCTGAGATTATAGGCATGCACCACCACGCCTGGTTAATTTTTGTATTTTTAGTAGAGACGGGGTTTTACCATGTTGGCCAGGCTGGTCTTGAACTCCTGACCTCAGGTGACCTGCCTGCCTCGGCCTTCCAAAGAGCTGGGGTTACAGGTATGAGCCACTGCCTGTCATTTTAATTTTTAACCAAACTGAGAACTTGAGAATTGAAGGCAGGTAATGGGTGGTGGTCATGTGGAGGTGGATTCCATGAAAAAGGGCTTTGTCCCCACTGTCGGTTCTCCACATGTAGGTCCTTTGACTCAGCAGACCTTAGGCCTGGTTCACAGGTGCTGAGCAAACAGCCCCAGCATCTGGCCGCTCCTTAGCTTGGGGTGCACAGGCCGCTGAAGCAACAGGATGGCAGCTCAGGCTTACCAGGGCCCCAGATGTGCAGGGGTGGCCTCCCAGCACCACCAGGCAGGGCCCTGTGAGTGTCCCCTCCCTGACACACACCTTGTAGAGAGGCTGGGCCTGGGCAGGCCCCTCTGCTGCACCACATCCCATTCTCAAGAGGGTCCCAGGTCCCAAAGGAAGCCGGTGGCCCAGTGGCTTTCTGGAGGTTTGCATGGCTGGCAAGCCTGGGCCAGCTGCTGGAGAGGCATCAGGACAGGAGCAACTCTGCTGACTGCTCCCTTCAGTGAGTTGTGAGTCTTTAGGTGGGAGGCACATCACATCCCTGTCACTCCTGTCTGGCCCTGGAATGCCTCAGCCTGCACACCCCACTCCAGCCAGGGCTGTGGGAGCTGTGTCTGCTCAGGTACAAAAGGCTTTGTTTGCTCTTGGACCTCTTGGTTCTGGTTTGGGCTTCCCGCCTCCCATGCTGGGAGCCCCTACGGGCTGGGACCGCAGCTTGCTGAGTGTCTCTCAGTGGCACCAAGTGGACGCTCGAGGCTTATGTTGAGGGAGTGAGAGCCAGGATGGGCCACTGGCTGTGCTGGGAGCCCACACAGGCAGGGAGCCCAGCGGGAGGTGCCCTGCTCCTGCCAGCCCTGGTTACCCCAGCAGGCTGGGCACCCACTCAGAGCCCCCACTCCCACTCGCACTCCCCAGGCACTCCCCGTGTGCTCACCTGCCCTTGTCCTGGGCCAGCTTGGCTCCTGCCTTCCAGCTCTGAGGAGGCCTCTGCAGGTAGCCGACCTCCCTGGATGGGGGGACAGCTGCCTCCTCTCACCTGGGCTCCCTGGGGAGGGCTGGAATAGAAGGGCCAGGCTAGGCTGGTCCTCTCAGGACCTCTCTGAGCCAGATCCTCTCAACCCAGGATGAATGGCCTTTCTGAAGACCTAGAGAACATGCCTGCCCCAGTGTGGGAGCCGTGTCCGCTCCCCACCTGACAGTGTTGGCCAAGAGCCCAGCGTTTCTGGAGGGCTCCCAAACTCTGGACCTGTAGGGGAGTCAGGGCAGTCGCTGGTCCCTAAGGGAAAAGCCTGGCTCTAAGCCTCAGGTGGCTGCACCCATCACTGCCAGGGCGAGCTGTCGCCTCTGTGAGCTGATGAGGCCTTGCCCTTAGGACCTCTAATCTCTGCAAGAACCCAAGCTGGCTCTGCCTGTCTCTCCTGAGCAGCTCTCAGTGTTCACCACACTCCAACACGACTCGGGACAGGCACATGCGCCCCTCTGCACTAGCTGGAGTCCCTCAGGACACCTGGCCAGAGCTGACGGGCATGGGCGGGTGTGTGCGAGCATAAGCCCGCAGGTCTGTGAGCTTCGTCTCCCTTTCCTTCTTCGCAGTGTACTAATGGTCACTTGATGTGCGCTGGCTGTTTTATCCACCTACTAGCAGATGCCCGGCTGAAGGAGGAGCAGGCCACGTGCCCCAATTGTCGTTGTGAGATCAGTAAGAGCCTCTGCTGCCGGAACCTGGCCGTGGAGAAAGCCGTGAGCGAGCTGCCTTCAGAGTGTGGCTTCTGCCTGCGCCAGTTTCCCCGCTCCCTCCTGGAGAGGCACCAGAAAGAGGAATGCCAGGACAGGTAACTGAGGGTCAGGGGTTCAGCCTCACAGGCAGGGCTGAGGACTGCTGGAAGCCCACCCTGGTGCAGCAGGGCCCTGTGCAGGGGGGTCTGGCCGTCCCTGCTGCCTGGGCCTCGGAGGCCACCTGTGTAGCCCAGCGACGGCCCTGGGGGACGGTGCCTGCACAGGATGAGAACAGGCAGGTTCTGCGTCCAGTTGTTACCCAGACATGAGCCTAGCCTTCCAGCGCTCTTTGTGGCTGTGGGGGAGCCTCATGAAGGGCCCAGGACAG
Organism: Macaca nemestrina; assembly: GCF_043159975.1. NCBI lineage: Eukaryota > Metazoa > Chordata > Mammalia > Primates > Cercopithecidae > Macaca > Macaca nemestrina. The sequence goes on from NC_092132.1 coordinate 756,455, forward strand.
CGTGTCCAACACAGGACCTCAGGGAGCTTGGTGTGAGGCTACACTGCCCATGGCTACCCATCCAGTGGAGGCAGCCACCAAGTCTCCTGCAGTGAGGCTGTACAGGACCGCCGCTGCCAGGCAGAGGAGAGAACCACGCCGCGGTGCGGGGCATGCGGGCTCAAGCTTGCACTGTTCCTTCCCCTCTCTCTCCCTGTTACTGCCTGTCTCCTTCCTCTCCACACACTGCCACTCTGACTTCATCCTGGGGGCTGGGCTCACAGTTACGTGTGTCCTGCAGGAAGGGGTTCTTAGCTGGATGGAAGCCATGTGGGAGGACAGCTTGTTGCAGCCGCCTGTTGGGGGCTCAGGCTGTGAGTGATGTGCCTGCCTCCCCCAGGGTAACCCAGTGCAAGTACAAACGCATCGGCTGCCCATGGCACGGCCCCTTCCACGAGCTGACAGTGCACGAAGCTGCATGTGCCCACCCGACCAAGACAGGCAGCGAGCTGATGGAGATCCTAGATGGGATGGACCAGAGCCACCGCAAGGAGATGCAGCTGTACAACAGCATCTTCAGCCTGCTCAGCTTCGAGAAGATCGGCTACACAGGTGAGGCGCCCCGCCGCCTGCTGCATGCCACACAGGTGTGGGCGTGGGGGGCTGGCAGCCAGGAGCCTGGGGGCAGCAGGCTCTGGGCACTGGGCACTGACGGCACCAGACGGCTGGGCTCTGGACAAGCTCCCGGTGGACAGGAGGACACCTCGGGCAAGAAGAGAGGCCGGAGACTGAGCAGAAGGAGAGGCCGAGGCAGACCCCAGGTGCACACCTGTGTGGCTCTCACGGCAGCCCCGCCCACCTGTCCTCCCCACCCTGGCTTCACCACCCCCGCAAGGTGGCATCTCACTGTGGGGCTCCAGAGCCTCAAGACAGTCAGGGTCTAACCAGAAAGCAAGCAGGTCTCAGGGGGCCTGGGAGCTAGGGGCCTGCCCCTCGGACCCTGGAGCGAGAAGAGCACCCTGCCGAGTGAGTTCCTGCCTACAGGCAGTCACTGCCCCAGCCGTGGGCCTCTCAAGGCTGGCACGAAGCCGTGCAGGGACAGGGCTCCAGAACAAGCTGAGGGTGCCCGACTCAAACTGTAGAACCGGCAGTGGACACCCACAGACGCACAGGCTGGATGCGTGCGCAGGCACACTGGATCTCTGGGCCACTGCCACCGCCTTTGAACATGTCGGGGAGCAGGAGCCAGGCCAGAGTCTGGCCCAGAGGACAGCAAGAAGCACCTGTTGATACTGGGGCCACTGGAGGAAGCTCCGTCCCTCTACTCTCAGCCCACACCAGGCGGCCAGCTCAGAGCACCAGGCGTGGCGCAAGCAGGGCGGTCATGGGCAGCCAGTCTCGCCCTGCTGCCTGGACTGTGCCCAGCGGGATGTGGGCCCAAGCAGGCCAGAGAGGCTGAGGGCCTGGGGTCTCTGCGGCAGCCACAGCCTGTGGTGAGTAGCAGCCTTAGCTGTCCTGGAGATACCAGGGTCTCATGGAGTCTAGGCAGGCTGGGGCACTGTGGCTGTGGCCGTGGCCAGGTGGGAAGCCCCATTCATACAGGAAAGACTGGCCACCTGGGAACCCACTCCTCCGCGGAGGGACTTGCCGGCCACAGGCTGTGGGCTGCCCAAGAGGACTATGCAGGCAGGGCTGCCTGCTGACTGGCAGCTCCGGATCAGGCCTGGCGCCCTTGGACCTGGTGCTCCCCTCGGGCAGGGCTGGGTGCCGCAGCCGCCTGCTGGCTTTTCTGGCAGCTCCTCTGTATCAGAACCAATAAAGTGCACTTGTTCTCGGAACCGCATCCTGTCTGTGTGTCTGCTTACCCCGCCCTGGGGGACACCCGGGACTCGGGGCGATGAGGGAGGCCAGCGTGGGTCGGGCACGCCTGGGGTGTGGCCTGACACGTGCAGCCTCTGGACTCTCTCCAGCTAATCCATGTTGATTCTGTTTGTAGTTGTTCCCCTCAAAGCTTGTGTGCGCCTCCATTTGCCATAGTTGCGTTTGGCTTGCTTGTGACAAGCAGAGCTCGGTGCCCGGGTAAGTTGCCTTCCTCCTCGGCTGAGCCTGCCCTCGGCCTGGTCAGGGAAGGCGTTGCTGCCCAGCCCTGCCCACACTAACAGCCGGCTCTTTCCGGCCCTGTCTGTCTCCACAGAGGTCCAGTTCCGGCCGTACCGCACAGACGACTTCATCACGCGCCTGTACTACGAGACACCCAGGTTCACAGTGCTGAACCAGACGTGGGTCCTGAAGGCTCGCGTCAATGACTCGGAGCGCAACCCCAACCTGTCGTGCAAGCGTACGCTGTCCTTTCAGCTCCTCCTCAAGAGCAAGGTCACAGCACCACTGGAGTGCTCCTTCCTGCTGCTCAAGGGCCCCTACGATGACGTGAGGATCAGCCCTGTCATCTACCACTTCGTCTTCACCAACGAGAGCAACGAGACGGACTACGTGCCACTGCCCATCATTGACTCCGTGGAGTGCAACAAGCTGCTGGCCGCCAAGAACATCAACCTGCGGCTCTTCCTGTTCCAGATACAGAAGTAGGGCAGGGCCTCAGGACGCCCAAGGAGCTGACGGGCAGCATCCCAGCACCGCTGCCCTGTCCACCTGGCTGGCAGCTGCTTCACGGGACTATCTGATCATTTTAGCAAAGGAGGAGAACAAACGAAGCCAACACAGGGCAAGTCTGCATGTGTGCGTGACAGGACCCCCGCCTCCGGCTCACCCCCCGACCCCTGCCTCCCCTCCTTCCGAGGGCCGCCAGAGGCTGGGCTGACCCGAAGAGGAGATGGTGCACCAGGCACCCCGAGGCTCAGAGACGGTGGCAGCAAGGAGGCCGAGAGGCACAGCGACCCTGCCCCAGCCCTTCGGTGCAGTCAGGCGGCAGTGCTGCTCCATCCCTGCGGGTTCCGGCCGGGCGCGGGGGCCTTGCTGACGTCAGACGGGATATCCGAATATCTGATAGCAATTAAAAGGCAGCCTTGTTTCGTACTTTCTGTTTTGTTCGAGGGGAAGGCATGGCTGTGAATGGACAGCGTGGGAGCTTTGGTTTGGCCTGGGGGTCAGAGCCTGCCCCGTCCCCATCTCTGTGCCCGCACACGTTCCCCGAGGAAGACTCAGAGACGCTGCCTCCCCCTACACTCTGTCATGGGGTCTTGAGACTGAGGCTTGGGCAGGGAGATCCAGGTAGGGTCGGGGCTGCCCTGGCCAACTGGCCACTCCCAGGGAGACAGGACTCAGCCACAGGGCTCAGCAGACATTTTCGGAAAGCAGGGTGAAATTGTCTCTTCCCAGGAAAAAGATTAAACTCCTTGCAGGCTCTTTGATAAGTTACACAATTTTAGTGAGAAAGAGTCTATTTACTGTAGATTCAGCCTTGAGGGCCCAGCGTCCCCAGGCTGTGCGGAAAGCTTGGGTTAGTGCTTGGGTGCCTGGCTGGGTGAGAGTCTGAGGGGTGTCCCCTATGCTGCTCTCGGGGTCCTGCTGCTGGCCCTGCATTCAGGCTCGCTTCAGAGGTCAGAGGTTGGACAGCCCAGCTTCTCACCTTGAGGGAGGTGGGCCCTTCCCATCCTCACCCTGGCTGCCGCCTGGTATGCCCTGTGGTGGCTGAGCAGGGCTAGCTTAACAGGGTGGGAAGGAACCCTGCCTGGAGGAGTGAGCCCCGGTCCTTTCTTCCCCTGGGACTCTCAGGGCTACTGGGAAGGGTACAGCTTGCTTCCCCGACCTTTGCTTAGGAGATGTGGCTCTTCCCTGACAGCTTTTTGTTGCTTCAGTACCAAAGAACTGGTTTCCTCTGCTCCAGTCAGGTGCATTCACATGCCTCACAGCAGCCCCACCCGCCCCACCTGGCTGCTGGGGCCTGGCCCGCATTGTCCTGTGCTTTCCTCCTCACGGGTCAAGGGCTGAGAAATGGAGAGAAGGAGCTGGGGGGCAGAATGCAAGTGCCATCATCTGGGCGGCTGACCATGGCACAGCCCAGCATGACCCTCCCAGCCAGCTCTTCCCTCCTGAGCTGCCGCACTGCCCCTCACAGGCTGCAAGCTTCTGGGCTTTTTCTGAGAGTCCTGTGGGTTTCTACTCCCAGGCCAGGGCGTGTGGCCTGCTGGGAGTGCCTCGCTGCCGGAGCCTTATATCCCACAAAGCTGATGTGGCCTGGCCACCAAGGGCATGGGAAGGCCCCATGGTTGGTTTTCTGCTGTCCACAAAGAAAGACCCCACCCAGCCCCCAGCACATCCTTGGGAGCAGCTGCCTCTGACTCGGGCACCACCAGGGTGAACTCGGGCACCCCCAGGGCTGCGATTTGGGGCTGCCCTCCGCCATGCTCCACCCACAAGCACAGAGGGATGGGCTGTGGCTCCGCATCTCCGTGTCTTTGGAAGCCCGACACCCTCTTGGGCAGTGTTTCTGGGTCCAAGGTGATGGTGTGGGGGGCATGGGTGGGGCAGGCTTGCCCTGTCACCTGTTTGGGTGCGTGTGTGAGAGACTGACTCAATGGAGGGACAGGCCCCGGCATGTCTCTGGGGTGGGGAAGGTGGGAGGCTTGTTCTTCATGGGTTCAGCTGGGCTGGGATGCCAGGGGCCTGGAGGCAGCACATCTCTGCAGGTTGGGGGGCCACATGGAGAAAGGAGACCTGGGGCTGTTGAGGTCCTGCAGCCCCACATGCACAGTCCTCGGGCAACCAGTCCTGTGGGAGTTCAGGACAGGAGGGGCCGGCCTGAGGGTAAGGGCAGTGTCCACACAAGGCCCTTCAAGATGTGGGTGCCTCAAGTCTGCAAACGCGGCCCAGTGTCCTCAGCAGGGCATCTGCCCCGTGACCATGACGTGCAGCAGCTGAAACTTACGACCTGGGGGAGCCAAGCACCTGGGAGGACCACAGTGTGTCCTCAGCCACCGGGCACTGGCACACAGGCTTCCCGTGGCATTGTCAATGTGGGCCACATGTGACGGGGCCGCCGCACACACGGCTTGTGTTCAACACCCTGAGACATCTTGGCATCCCGACCTGCTCCTTTGTCATCTCGGAGGATGGGGGCGTGGGGGTCCGGACTCCGCAGAAGTGGGGCGGCATAGCCTAACCCAGGCCCCACGTTTCTCCCTCCCTGTCTCACCCCCACCCCCTGGTGAGCACCACATCCCTCAATTTGCCCGGAGTGAGACATTTACAAAAATAATAAAAATAGGCCAGGCACGGTGGGTCACGCCTATAATCCCAGCATTTTGGGAGGCCGAGGCAGGCAGATGACCTGAGGTCAGGAGTTTGAGACCAGACTGACCAACATGATGAAACCCCATCTCTACTAAAAATACAAAAATTAGCTGGGCGTGGTGAGGGGTGTCTGTAATCCCAGCTATTCAGGAGGCTGAAGCAAGGAGAATCGCTTGAACCCAGGAGGCGGAGGTTGCAGTGAGCTGAGGTCCTGCCATTGCACTCCAGCCTGGGTGACAGAGTGAGACTCTCTCTCAAAAAACAAAAACAAAAACAAAAATTAGCTGGGCGTGGTGGTGGGCATCTGTAATCCCAGCTACTCAAAAGGCTGAGGCAAGAGAATCACTTGAACCTGAGAGAAGGAGGTTGCAGTGAGCCCGGATCACACCATTGTACCCCAGCCTAGGCAACAAGAGAAATTGGATTGTCTCTGAAGGGGAATTGGGCTTCCAGGAGCTGGGCTGTCCTGTTGACCCTGGGGCTGGAGGGGATACTTAATCGTTGTCCAGGTAGCTCAGGGAGCCCCTCTGGTATCCAAGTCACCCTGTCATCAGCTGTTCACCTGAGTCTTCTGCTTCTGAATCTCACTCTTCACTCCCTCCCTCGAGCCTCACTGTGCCCCTCGCACACCTCACCAGCTTGCCCACCAAGTAGTTGCCTTGGCTGAGAGCCATGCTTTGGATGGGTAAGGGGTTGGCAGTGCAGGCCTCCACAACCTGTCCTCACACCCAGGCCTGCCTGGATTTCCCGCCTCCTGCACCTTGGCCTGCACAGGTGTGCAGGCTTGGCCTAGTCCCACCCTCGGTGCCTTGGAGGCACCGAGGCCCAAATCTGCCCAGTCCTGGGGCCACGCCAGGTGGCAGCCTTTACTGGACCCAGGGACCTGTCAGTGCATCATGCCACTCTCTCCAAAACAGACCTCTCTGGTGGAGTTTTGCCCAACGACTTGCTGTAATTACGATGGAAATTAACCCATCTATCTTCCACTCCTTCTGAGGCTCCTCAGTTGGACTCTGTGCACCCAGCCTCCTCTGGGACCTCTGGAAAACCAGTCACCGCACCTGAGTGCAGTGCTGGGTGTGCTGTGTAGCCGGGAGTCAGAGACCCAAGGCATGGCAGGCATTTGGTCCTCAAGGTCATGGGGGACAGCAAGGGTATTTTAGAGGCCTGGGTGCCCCATATCATAGAACTCTAGACATAATTTTGCAGTCGTTTTCTCTCTCTCTTCCTTTTTTTTGAGATGGAGTCTTACTCTGCCACCCAGGCTGGAGTGCAGTGGTGCGATCTCGGCTCACTGCAAGCTCCGCCTCCCAGGTTCACACCATTCTCCTGCCTCAGCCTCCCGAGTGGCTGGGACTACAGGCACCCGCCACCATGCCCGGCTAATTTTTTGTATTTTTTGTAGAGACAGGGTTTCACCGTGTTAGCCACGATGGTCTCGATCTTCTGACCTCGTGATCCGCCCGCCTTGGCCTCCCAAAGTGTTGGGATTACAGGCGTGAGCCCAGGAAGAGTGCGCCTGGCCCTCTCTTCCTCTCTTTTCCTCCCTCCCTCCCTTTCTTTTTTTTAAATAAAAATGGGGTATCAGGCCGGACGTGCTGGCTTATGCCTATAATACCAGCACTTTGGGAGGCCGAGGTAGGCGGATCACGAGGTCAGGAGTTTGAAACCAGCCTGGCCAGCATGGTGAAACCCCGTTTCTACTAAAAATGCAAAAATTAGCTGGGCATGCTGGCACATGCCTGTAGTCCCAGCTACTTGGAAGGCTGAGGCAGGAGAATCGCTTGAACTCAGGAGGAGGAGGTTGTGGTGAGCTGATATCGCACCATTGCACGCCAGCCTGGGCGACACAGCGAGACACACACACACACACACACACACGCACACACACAAAAAGATGGGGGTCTCACTATGTTGCCCAGGCTGGTCTCGAACTGCTAGGCTCAAGCGATCCTCCTGACTGCACCTCCCAAGGCGCCTGGATTACAGTGCGGGCCAGTGCGCCCGGGCTACTTCTGCAGCTTAAGCGCAGGTTCACTGACTCTTCCGAGAATACAGCTGACATATACGTTGCTGAAACGGTACTTGTTCACTACGGAAAGCACATTCCCCTACCAGAACATTCCTTGGGGCCGAGTCCCCAAATGTGACCCACTGCGTTCTGTGGAGGAGGAGCGCACCTTATTCCGTCCCCACAGCCAAATGCTCGTGAACTTATCGTCAGTCTTCTATCTGGACCCTACGTGCGTTTTTCACAGTTGCGCGTGTGAGCAGGTTGTGTGTGAATTTCAGGAGGAACTGGGGCGGCGGCACAGCTCGTCCACCTTGAGAGGCGCGGGCGGCACGCGGGCTGCAGTTCAGAAGAGCCCACCCAGGGCGCGCTGCGACCCCGGCCTCCCGTGTCCCCGCCTCCTGCGAGGAGGAACGGGGTCCCTATCAGGCACTCCCCGGGCAGGGCAGAGGGCTCCACGCGCGGGCCAACCCCGGCGTCCGGGAAGATAACTCCTCGGGTCGACGCCCTAGTTGTCGCCGCGCCCCCGCCCCAGCTCCTCCCACACTAGAACTTCGAGGATGTCGCGGGCGGGCGGACCGTACTTCCCAGCATGCCCCGCGCCCACCGCCGCCGTCGAGGGGCGGGGCCTGCGTGTCGGCGGCGAGGGGCGGGGCCGCGGCGCAGCGCGGGAAGTCCAGATCCCGCGGCGACCCGAGCATGAGCCTGGATCGCGAGCTTCGCCGTGAGTCCCTCGGGGGCCCCTTGCGCCGGGGGCGCGGAGGCTAGGGAGGGTCTGGGACTCGGCCCCGGCCCCGAACCCCGCCGCGGAGGCTCAGCTCTCCTCTTCCTCCGACAGAGCTGAGCAAGGCGAAGGCCAAGGCGCAGAGGGCCGGGCAGCGGCGCGAGGAGGCAGCGCTGTGCCACCAGCTGGGGGAGCTCCTGGCCGGCCATGGTGAGCGCTGGGACCAGGAAGCGGGGTGCGGGGCTGGGGGCTGGGGCCCGCGCCGGGGTCGGGGGCCGGGGGTCGACGGGCTCTTCCCGCAGACGCCGCCCCAGGTCCGCCCTCGCACCCGCGACGCCTGCCAGGCCGTGCTGTGTCCCCGCCTAGGCCGCTACGCCGAAGCCCTGGAGCAGCACTGGCAGGAGCTGCGGCTCCGGGAGAGCGCTGACGACCCCCTGGGCTGTGCCGTGGCCCACCGCAAGATCGGAGAGCGCCTGGCCGAGATGGAGGACTACCCGACTGCCTTGCAGGTGCGGGCACCCTCACTGGCCTCGCCCAGCCCGGTCGGCCTCTGTTTGGAGCCCTTTTCTGAGGAGGGAGGCCCGGTCTTCACCGTCAGGAGCCTCGGGCTGGAAGGGATACCTGGCCTGACGCAGCCTTAACTTCACCGCGCCGGCCCAGTCCTCCAGTGGGGACCCCCCAGCCTTTCCTGGGACTGGGGCAGGAGTAGGTTTCCTGGCACCAGAAACCATTAATGAATGTTATTTTAGCTGTGTTTGTGTTGGGGGTGGTCAGGCCCCAGCCCGAAAGCTCTCCCTGACCCTGGCTGCTGGAGGCAGGACTGCAAACCCCCACCCCACCAATCCCCAGCCGCCCCTCCGCACGTGACAGCGTTGGCTGCATACAGCGTGAAGCCACTGTCACCACAGAGAGGCCTTGGCATGCAGAGGAGGGGCATGTGGCCGACCTTGGCCTGCCCTGTGGGGGTTAAGGGGAGCAGGAGTCTTTCCTTAGCAAGAACAGGGTCTCTGGGAATCTGGCAGCGCTGGTTTGCTTGAGGCGGGGTCAGCTCACAGCAGTGACTTCCTTCCACACTCAGCACCAGCACCACTACCTGGAGCTAGCACATTCCCTGCGCAACCACACGGAGCTGCAGAGGGCCTGGGCCACCATCGGCCGCACCCACCTGGACATCTATGACCACTGCCAGTCGAGGGATGCTCTGCTGCAGGCACAGGCTGCCTTTGAGAAGAGCTTGGCTATTGTGGATGAGGAGCTGGAGGGTGGGCAGGCCCCTTCTCGTTTTCTGCCTCCTGAACTGCAGGCTGAAGAGGCTGCAGCCCAGCACCCCTGCAGCCTCCTTGGGCGATCTCGTCTTCTGGGGCCCTCCCTTTGCAGGGCTCTTGTGTGAGGGGTGCATGCCCTCCGCAACCTTTTCCCTGGAGATCCTCGGCTCTTTATCCACTCTGTGCTCTGTCTGTAGCAGGACCCTTGCCCCAACATCGGGAGGAGGGAGAGGGTAGGAGAGGCACTGCACAGGCCCCAAATGGGGCCCAAAGCTGGAAACCCCATGTGGGGAGAAAGTGGCTGAGTGGGGGGCATCTTCCAGGGACACTGGCTCAGGGAGAGCTGAATGAGATGAGGACCCGCCTCTACCTCAACCTGGGTCTTACCTTTGAGAGCCTGCAGCAGACAGCCCTGTGCAACGATTACTTCAGGAAGAGCATCTTCCTTGCGGAGTAAGGCCCCACCCCACCCCAGGAGAGAGTGGAGTCCCTTGTTCCTGGAGGAAGTAGTTAGGGGAGTATTTCTCCCAGGGTCCTCCTGAGAGAGCACCCTGGCTGGGCCTCATCCCCCACCTCTCACACCTGTGCCTCACACTGGGCGAAGACCAGGCATGGTTAGGGCCCTGAGACCATAGCATGGCAGGGCTGGGGCCTGTGTGGCATCAGCAGCTATCACCGGTGGGACGCTCCTGGGTGCTCAGGAGCTCGTAGGTGCTCAGGCCATCACCCCTCTGCAGGCAGAACCACCTTTACGAGGACCTGTTCCGCGCCCGCTACAACCTGGGCACCGTCCACTGGCGCGCGGGCCAGCACTCCCAGGCTATGCGCTGCTTGGAGGGTGCCCGGGAGTGTGCGCACACCATGAGGAAGCGGTTCATGGAGAGCGAGTGCTGCGTGGCCATCGCACAGGTACCCGCTGTGTGTGGTTCCGAGCTCAGGCTCCTGGAGACTTGGGCCTTGGGGATTTTGCAAAAACCGTGCTGTCCTTTGCTCTCCAGGTCCTCCAAGACCTGGGAGACTTTCTGGCTGCCAAGCGAGCCCTGAAGAAGGCCTACAGGCTGGGCTCCCAGAAGCCTGTGCAGAGAGCAGCCGTCTGTCAGAACCTCCAGCATGGTGAGCCTGGGGCTGGGGTGGGGCCCAGGGGGTGTGGGGTGTGGGGGGGGTGAGGGGGGTGAACCTCCCGCATGGTGAACCTGGGGCCAGGGTGGGGCCCCGGGAGTTGTGTGCAGGGGCGAGCCCAGGGGGGCGTGGAGTCCTGCCAGGTGTGTACGGAGCTCCCTCCCTCACAGAGGAGGCATGAGCACCTGTCCTTGGAGGCAGCAGCTTCCGCAAGAGGGACAGGTGCCCTAGTTCCTGACAGGAGAAAACCCCCGTTTTTCTCTGAGCTCAACACAGTGTGTCAGGGGCACTGAAAGGGCGGCCAGGAGACCAGTTGGGCTTTTATTTTGCAGCCACCATCTTCACTGGCAAACTGGAGACAGTAGTTGCTCCCCTAGCTTCCCGGGTGGAACAGCAGGTGGCACGCATGTGGTCCAGGAGTGCTGATGGCCGAGACCACCACTGGAGGTTGGCAGCAGTCAGCCCTTGCTATGAGCCAGGCACCATCCAAGTTTTTTTTTTTTTTTTGAGACGGAGTCTCGCTCTGTCGCCCAGGCTGGAGTGCGGTGGCGCGATCTCGGTTCACTGCAAGCTCCGCCTCCCAGGTTCACGCCATTCTCCTGCCTCAGCCTCCCGAGTAGCTGGGACTACAGGCGCCCGCCACCACGCCCGGCTAATTTTTTTGTATTTTTAGTAGAGACGGGGTTTCACTGTATTAGCCAGGATGGTCTTGCTCTCCTGATCTCATGATCTGCCTGCCTCAGCCTCCCAAAGACCTAGGATTACAGGCGTGAGCCACTGTGCCTGGCCCCAAGTTTTTAAGTGTGTTAGTTCTTGTGACCCTTGAGACCAGTTCCCAAGATAGACCCTCCTGTTAACCCCCACATAAACAGGCAGGCAGAGGGAGAGGGTAGAGGGGCCACGACGGCTCAGCAGCAACAGCTGGAAGAGGCCGAGGAGCCTGTCCGTGAGGCCTGTTGGGGGATGTTCCAGGGAAGGCTGTGACTTCAGCTCTGAACTCAAGGGGGTCGTTAGAACCCCAGGTGGCCAGATGGTAGAGCTGGGGTCAGGGCCTCCTGTGTTGCCCTCCTGCATGAACCTCTTCTTGGCAGTGCTGGCAGTGGTCCGACTGCAGCAACAGCTGGAAGATGCCGAGGGAAGTGACCCTCAGGGCGCCATGGCCATCTGTGAGCAGCTAGGTGACCTCTTCTCCAAGGCAGGAGACTTTCCCAGGGCAGCTGAGGCTTACCAGAAGCAGGTGTGTGGCCCCGGCTGGGTGGGAGGGCCAGTGAGGTTGGCGAGGCCTGGCCAGGGTGGCAGCCCCCAGCCTCACTGGCACTGCCCCCAGCTACGTTTCGCTGAGCTGCTGGACAGACCGGGTGCCGAGCGGGCCATCATCCACGTGTCCCTGGCCGCCACACTGGGAGACATGAAGGACCACCGTGGGGCCGTGCGCCACTATGAGGAGGAGCTGAGGCTGCGCAGCGGCAATATGCTGGAGGTGAAACCCTGGCTCCCCGCCCGAATGCAGGTTCACCCATGTCTCTGCCTCAGGACTGCCGTTCTCAGGGTGGCCATGGACAGATGTCCTTACTGGACAGGCAGCTCCTTCCTAGGACCGTCCACCCTCAGCACCTGGGAGGCTGGGCTCCCATTCTGTGTGGGCAGCCGGGGACGCTTGACTGGGGCCTGTTGGACACGGAGAGCAGCAGCCCTCGACCCCGTCCTTCCTCCTGCTCCAGGAGGCCAAGACCTGGCTGAATATCGCACTGTCCCGTGAAGAGGCTGGCGATGCCTACGAACTGCTGGCCCCATGCTTCCAGAAGGCGCTCAGCTGTGCCCAGCAGGCCCAGCGGCCCCAGCTGCAGGTACAAGAGCCCGTCCCACCCACACTGGCTCCCCAACAAGCCCAGCATCGTTGCAGTCTGCCTGCTCCTTGTCCCACATCCCCATCTTTCTCTGCATCCACAGCCCCCAGCTCTGCTTGCCACACCCCCAGTCCTGAGCCAAGCATCCCTCTGCTCTTCAGAGGCAGGTCTTGCAGCACCTCCATACCGTGCAGCTGAGGCTGCAGCCTCAGGAGGCCCCTGGCACCGAAACCAGACTACAGGAGCTCAGTGTAGATGAAGATGAAGATGAGGAGGAGGAGGCGGCAGCCACAGCGGAGTGCAAAGCCCTGGAGGCCAGTGAGGTGGAGCTCTCAGAGAGCGGTGAGGGCCGGCAGCACCTGGCATTTTCCCTGGGCCTGCTCCGGGCCGGGCTGGAGAGGGGTGTGCTGTGCTGCCGTGCAGCCGGCTCAGGGCTTGTGGTGGGAACAAGCCAGGACGGCCGGTGCTTTCCCGGAACGGGACAGAGAAGGTGGTGACCTGCAGGGAGCCTGGAGCAGGCCTTCGCCTCCCGGAGGAGACAGTGGTTGGGAGCCGTGTGAGCGTCAGCTGGGGACATGGTCCCGTTAGAGACACACGTGCCGTCTGGGGCCAGGGGTGAGACAGTGCACTTTGAAGAACCCCGGGTGCCTCTGAGAGCTGAGCACCTTCCTGAAACTCTCCAGAGCAGGCTTGGGTTTCCTTCAGAGGCCGGCGACATCAGCTGCATGGAGGGCAGGCCTGAAGGACTGGCTGGAGCGGGGGTTGGACTGAAGCCACCTTGGCCGTGGTGCAGGGAGAGAGGGCTGAGAGCGGGCTCAGCGGGTAGCTGGGGGCTGATTTCTGACTGACTGGTGGGTGGCAGGAGCCTGTCCGTGAGGTCTGTTGGGGGATGTTCCAGGGAAGGCTGTGACTTCAGCTCTGAACTCAAGGGGGTTGTTAGAACCCCGAGTGGCCAGGCAGCTGTGGGAAGTTGGGGCCTCACCAGATTGGTTGCTGCGGGGAGGTGGATCAGGATCTAGAATTGTGGGGAATGCTGCTCAGCTGGTGGGCACAGTGAGGAGCTGGGGAAGGACCCGGGGGAAGCTGGCAGTGTGTGAAAGGCATGGTGACGAGGGGTCACCCAGAGCAGGGACAGAGGCAGGTGTGTCTGCCACCTAGGCAGGGTGGAGGCTGCAAGGTGCAGGACACCCAGGCTCCAGGGCTGACCTGGCCTGACGACACAGCTCAGGAGACGGGTGGAGAAGGCCTGGGGTGGAGGAAGACCGGCTCACAAGCCGGTCTGGGTGTGGGGATGAGCGGCTGTCACACAGATGGATGGGTCTCGGGCAGGCCTTCTTCTGAGGGAGGGCCAGGCGTGGGTTGGGGCAGAAAGCTCAGGGGTGTGTCTGGAGTGGGCAGAGGGATGGCGGGCAGGAGCAGGATCCCAGCCGGGCCAGGTAGACGTGGAGGCAGCGCTGGGACCATTGCTGGGCAGCCCCCGGAGCCCAGCAGCCTCAGAGCTCAGCCCTCCCATCTCTGGCTCCTTTGTACCTGGGAGTTTGGGGAGCTTGCAGCGGGGTGAGGGCTTCTCACCTGGGGTGGACTTGGCTCTGTTCCAGAGGACGACGCCGATGGCCTGACCCCGCAGCTGGAGGAGGACGAGGAGCTGCAGGGCCGCCCGGGCCGGCGGAAGGGGAGCAAGGTGAGGACGGCACCCTACCCCCACTCGCCCTGCTCAGCAGCCCTGCCAGCTCCTCACGCCCCTGCCCTGTGCTGGCTTGGCTGTGCCCACAGTGGAACCGGCGGAACGACATGGGGGAGACGCTGCTGCACCGAGCCTGCATCGAGGGCCAGCTGCGCCGCGTCCAGGACCTCGTGAGGCAGGTGGGCCCTGCTCTGGGACACGGGACAGGCTGCCCAGCATGGAGGAGCTGTGGGTTTGTGCCAGATCCCCTAAATCTCTCTCTCAACCTCCTCATCTTCAAAATGGGGCTCCTTAGCATGGTGGCACTTGCCTGTGGTCCTAGAGGCAGAAGGATCACTTGATCCTGGGAGATTGAGGCTGCAGTGAGTCGTGATTATGCCACTGCACTCCAGCCTGGGCAACAGAGTGAGACCCTGTTTCAAAAAAATTTAAAAAGCAGAGCCTGAGCAGAGTGGCTTATGCCTGTAATCCCAGCACTTTGGGATGGCAAGGCAGGCAGATCACATGAGCCCAGGAATTCGAGACCAGCCTGGGCAACCTGGCAAGACCTTGTCTCTACAAGAAATTTTAAAATTAGCTGGATGTGGTGGCGTGTGCCTGCAGTCCCAGCTACTTGGGAGGCTGAGGCAGGAGAATCGCTTGAACCTAGGAGGTGGAGGTTGCAGTGAGATGAGATTGTGCCACTGCACTCCAGCCTGGGTGAACGAGACTCCGTCTCAAAAATAAAAAGCACAAAAAATGCGGTGCCCAGGCCGAGCGCAGTGGTTCATGCCTGTAATCCCAGCACTTTGGGAGGCCGAGGTAAGCAGGTCACGAGGTCAGGAGCTCGAGACCAGCCAGGCCAACATAGTGAAACCCTGTCTATACCAAAAATACAAAAATTAGCTGAGTGTGGTGATGCACGCCTGTAGTCCCAGCTACTCAGGAGGGTGAGGTGGGGGAATTGCTTGAACCCAGGAGGTTGCAGTGAGCCAAGACCACACCATTGCACTCCAGCCTGGGTAACAGAGTGAGACTCCCTCTCAAAAAAAAAAATGGGGTGCCTGCTGTGTGGTACGCATCTGTGTTGCAGCTAAGTTGGTCAGCCTGGCCAGGATGGGGGCTAGCCCCTGGGCTGAAACCTGGGCACCTTCCCACCCCACCTGCCTCATGCCCCTGCAATTTGGGTGCACCGTCTGCCCACAAGGGGACCGGGCAGGCACAGAGGTTGGAGGATATGCTGTGGCTGGTCCACCTGTCTCGGGGAAGCATGTCCTTCACTGGTGACGCCTGGGCCAGAGGAGGAGAGGGCAGGGCCACGGGACTTGCTCTGGGCTCTAAGACTGAGGCCCTGGGCCCAGCTCAGGCTGCAGAGCTCATGGGACTGGGGCCAAGCTGTGACGTACACAGGGCCAGGCTCCTTCCTGTCCTTGGTCACAGGGCCACCCCCTGAACCCTCGGGACTACTGTGGCTGGACGCCTCTGCACGAGGCCTGCAACTACGGGCATCTAGGTGAGCAAGGGACAGGAGCCTGGCGCACCTCGGTGGACACGTGGGGCAAAGAGTCAGTCCCTGGGGGGCATCAGGAGCTGGGCTCACATCTCCTGGTCTGTAGAAATTGTCCGCTTCCTGCTGGATCACGGGGCCGCAGTGGACGACCCGGGTGGCCAGGGCTGCGAAGGCATCACCCCCCTGCATGATGCCCTCAACTGTGGCCACTTTGAGGTGGCTGAGCTGCTGCTTGAACGGGGGGCGTCCGTCACCCTCCGCACTCGAAAGGTGAGCCTGGTGGGGCAGAGGGCAAAGGTGAGGGTATGGGGGCTGCTGTGCTCCTGTTCAACTGATACCACACAGGGCCTCAGCCCGCTGGAGACGCTGCAGCAGTGGGTGAAGCTGTACCGCAGGGACCTGGACCTGGAGACGCGGCAGAAGGCCAGGGCCATGGAAATGCTGCTCCAGGCAGCCGCCTCAGGCCAAGGCAAGCAGGGCCTCCCGCATCCCTAGGGTTGCTATGCCTACCCTGAGAGTCCCCGGGCCCTGATTTCGGGAGATGCTCATTCACAGGTGGAATGGGAGGTGCTGGGCCCCTGCCTCAACACGGATTCTCTCTTCCACAGATCCCCACAGCTCCCAGGACTCCCTCACCATCCCAAGTAGCCTTCTGTTTGACCCTGAGACCTCTCCTCCTCTGAGCCCCTGCCCAAAACCCCCCTCTAATAGCACTAGACCCCCAGAGGCCTCTCAGGCCCGTGCCAGGGTCTCCCCAGGGCAGGCAGCACCAGCCGTGGCCAGGCCTCGGAGGAGCAGGCATGGGCCAGCCAGCAGCAGCAGTTCGGAAGGTGAGGACAGCGCAGGCCCCCCGCGGCTGTCCCAGAAGAGGCCTCGGTGCTTGGCCACAGCACAACAGGTGGCAGCCCGGACGCCTGGCCCTGCCAGCAACAGGGAAGCAGCCGCAGCCAGCAACAGCCGGGCAGCCTACCAGGCAGCCATCCGGGGTGTGGGCAGTGCTCAGAGCCGGCTGGGGCCTCACCCACCGCGGGGCCAGAGCAAAGCCCTTGCCCCCCAGGCAGCGCTCATCCCGGAGGAGGAGTGCCTGGCTGGAGACTGGCTGGAGCTGGACACGCCCCTGACCCGCAGCCGCCGGCCCCGCCCCCAGGGCACTGGGGACAGCCGCAGGCCTAGTAGTACCTCCGGGTCGGACAGTGAGGAGAGCAGGCCCCGTGCCCGAGCCAAGCAGGTCCGCCTGACCTGCGTGCAGAGTTGCAGTGCACCGGTCAAGGCAGGGCCCAGCAGCCTGTCTTCAGAACCCCCAGGAAGCCCCAGCACCGCCAGGGTCTCAGAGCCCAGTGGGGAGAGCTCTGCGGCAGGCCAGCCCTTGGTGGGTGTGCAGACCTGGAGCAGAGCCCTCTCCTCACTTGGGGCAGGCAGGTGTGGGGTGGAGCCCACTGTGGCTCCTGACTCAACCCTGCTGCCTTCACCTGCCAGGGTCTGGCCATGCCACCTCCCATCCGGGTTCGAGTTCAAGTTCAGGATCATCTTTTCCTTATCCCTGTCCCACACAGGTGAGACGTCGCCTGCCCTACCCTGCAGCCCACCTGTGCAGCTCCATGCCAGGGTGCTCATGTTTGCACGTCAGGGTGGGGAGTGTGACGAGGACTCCCTGGTGTGTTCCTGGAGGACCATGTGGCTCCCAGGAATGGCAGAGGGGCTGGTGGTGTGCTGGGCTGCAGGGAGAGGAGGGGCCGGCTACCTGGGAGTGGGAGAAGCGGCTGAGGGGGCTTTTGGCCCTGGGCAGGAATGGCGGGTTCCTGGGGCTTCACCCCAGCTGTGCGCAGGCAGCAGCAGCAGCACCTCTGTCCCTGCAGCAGTGAGACCCACTCTGTGGCCTGGCTGGCCGAGCAGGCGGCCCAGCGCTACTACCAGACCTGTGGGCTGCTGCCCAGGCTCACCCTGCGGAAAGAAGGGGCCCTGCTGGCCCCACAGGACCCCATCCCCGATGTGCTGCAGAGCAATGATGAGGTGAGCCACGGGAGCCAGGGCCTTAGGCACCGGGAGCCCCCAGGTGGCTCATGACGGTGCCTTCCAGGTGTTGGCTGAGGTAACTTCGTGGGACCTGCCTCCGTTGACCGACCGCTACCGCAGGGCCTGCCAGAGCCTGGGGCAAGGTGAGAGCCAGGAGAGCTGCAGTTTCTGGGTGAGGCCGTGCAAGGGGATTGGGCACACAGGCTCCACCAGCCCAGTTCGTTCCTGGACCTCGGGTGTTTCGGGGTACACCTCCCCCAGCCTGGTGGGTGCTGTGTCCTGCGCTTGGAAGTATGGATGGCAGGGAGAGGACAGCCCTCAGCCCCCATGAGCTGCTGATGGGGAGATGGTAAAAAGCAGCCAAAAGCCTGGAAAGTCAAGCCCAAGGAGGAGAGCCTCGCGTGGGCTGGGAGCTGCTGGAGAAGCTTCCCAGAAAGCTTGTCCCAGGGGTCGTGGAATCTGGCGCTGACTGGTGGAGCTTAGGGTGCTGCAGACCCACATCGGCCCCCACGGCCTCACAGTGCTAGACCCACAGGCATGTGCGAGTGGGCGCTGCAGCATGTCCAGTGGGTGACCCCTGGGGCTGTTGAAAAGGGGCTGCCTGGTTTGTCTGGGATTTAGAGGGCAGAAAGGGCCGGCTTTGCCTTGGTGACACCACATCCTTCCCCACAGGGGAGCACCAACAGGTACTGCAAGCCGTGGAGCTCCAGGGCTCGGGCCTCTCATTCAGCGCCTGCTCCCTGGCCCTACACCAGGCCCAGCTTACACCCCTGCTGCGGGCCCTCAAGCTGCACACAGCACTCCGCGAGCTGCGCCTGGCAGGGAACCGGCTGGGGGACAAGTGTGTGGCTGAGCTGGTGGCTGCCCTGGGCACCATGCCCAGCCTGGCCCTCCTCGACCTCTCCTCCAATCACCTGGGTCCTGAAGGCCTACGCCAGCTTGCCATGGGGCTCCCAGGCCAAGCCACCTTGCAGGTAGAGGCACAGGGAGCAGTGGGCCCTCAACAGCGGGGTGTCAGGGTTCCCATTCTGCAGGTCCCTGGTTGGTCTGGGGCAGTTAGGAGAGCCAACCAGTGCCCAGCTGTGATAGGCTAGGCCAGGCAAGGTGGGGAAGAGACAGCCAAGCCAAGCCCCAAGGGGGACCCTGTCCTTGGGGCTGCTGGGGGCTCACTGCCAGCCTGTGTCTTCCACAGAGTTTGGAGGAGCTGGACTTAAGCATGAACCCCCTGGGGGACGGCTGTGGCCAGGCCCTGGCCTCCCTCCTGCGCACCTGCCCCTTACTCAGCACCCTGCGTCTACAGGCCTGTGGCTTTGGCCCCAGCTTCTTCCCGAGCCACCAGACAGCACTGGGTAGTGCTTTCCAAGGTGAGCTTGACCAGGTACTCCCTGTCCATTCCCTAGCCCTGGGGCATTGAGGGTTTCGAGGACCTTCAGAGGGGGCCTGGGCTGGGCACAGGGGCAACACCTGTGGTCCCAGCTACTTGGGAGGCTGAGGCGGGAGTATCGCTGGAGCCAAGAGTTCCAGGACAGCCTGGCCAACATAGACCCCATCCCTTAAGAAAAAAAGTCTAGGCTGGGCGCGGTAGCTCACGCCTGTAATCCCAGCAGTTTGGAAGGCCAAGGCGGGCAAATCACCTGAGGTTGGGATTTCGAGACCAGCCTGACCAACATGGAGTGCAGAGGTCATGCCACTGCACTCCAGCCTAGGCGACAAAGCAAGATTCTGTCTCAAAAAAAACAAACAATGTCTAGGGGCCTGGGATGCCAGACCTGGCTCTCCAAGAGGGCCTGGCACCTGGGAGCAATAGATGGATGTATGGGTACAGGGTCTGCCTCCAAGGGGCATCTGGTGCCCACCCAGCCAGGCTGACCCTCCCAGGGAACACCGCGAGCAGAGTCCAGGCAGCTCAATGTCTGGTGGTCCCTGACCCGTGCTTACCAGCTGAGTGCTGTTCGACTGAGGCAGTTCCACTGTGAGCCCACCCAGGCGGCAGAGACTGGGGTCCCAGTGCCAAGAGGCTGGGAATTGGGTATCATCCAGGGGTGGGGGAGTGTAAGGGGGGCAGCAATGGTCAGTGCACTCCCCTGACACCCCACCGTGCAGAGGCATGTGGCCCAGGACCGTGTGGTTGTGGGGTGGGAGAGGGCAAGGTGTCCAGAACTGGGGGGCAGCCGAGCTTGGTAGTCTGACCCCACCCTCCCAGCTGGGAGAACGTGGGCGAGAGCCTTTGACTCTGCACTTACCACCCCACCCCACAAGCACTGTGGTAGTGGTTTCCCCAAAGGGGTCCTGAGGGTTCTGGGCCCAGAACTTGGGGTGGGTACAGGGCTGTGGCCACGTGGGGCTGACAGATTCTGGCCCTGGTGCAGACGCTGAGCACCTGAAGACCCTGTGCCTGTCCTACAATGCCCTGGGAGCCCCATCCCTGGCCAGGACCCTGCAGAGCCTGCCCGCCCGCACCCTCCTGCACCTAGAGCTCAGCTCCGTGGCAGCCGGCAAGGGTGACTCAGGCCTCATGGAGCCCATAGTCCGATACCTGGCCAAGGTACGAGGTGGGGAAGGGCCCAGAAAATACTGAGCCTCAGAGGCCAAAGGTCCCAGGGAGCTGGGAGGAGCTCACCTCTCCCCAGATTCCGACTGAACTCACTGAAGGGCTCTACAGAGAGGGTTAGAGGTTTGGAGGTTTAGAAAAAACAGCTGGGGGGCCAGTCGCGGTGGCTCACTCCTGTAATCCCAGCACTTTAGGAGGCCGAGGCAGGTGGATCACGAGGTCAGGAGTTCAAAAGCAACCTGGCCAACATGGTGGAACCTCGTCTCTACTAAAAATAAAAAAATTAGCCGGGCATGATGGTGGGTGCCTATAATCCCAGCTACTCGGGAGGCTGAGGCAGAGAATTGCTTAAACTCGGGAGGCGGAGATTGCAGTGAGCCGAGATCGCGCCATTGCACTCTAGCCTGCGACAGAGCGAGACTCCATCTCAAAAAAAAAAAAAAAAGCATAGAAAAAACAGGCCGGGCACACTGACTCATGCCTGTAATCCCAGCACTTTGGGAGGCCAAGGCAGGTGGATCACAAGGTCAGGAGATTGAGACCATCCTGGCTAATACAGTGAAACCCCGTCTCTACTAAAAAATACAAAAAACTGGCTGGGCGAGGGGGCGGGTGCCTATAGTCCCAGTTACTCGGGAGGCTGAGGCAGGAGAATGGTGTGAACCCGGGAGGCGGAGCTTGCAGTGAACTGAGATCCGGCCACTCCAGCCTGGGCCACAGAGTGAGACTCCATCTCAAAAAAAAAAAAAAAAAAAAAAAAACCGCTGGGGGAATGCTTTTGTACAGCTGCTTGTCTCAGCTATGAATTCCTGCCCACCAGATAGGACCTGGGACCCAGGGTGGCCTTGCCCACCCATAGGCAGGTCCCAAGGGGCACACTAGGGGCCCCTGATACTCTCTCCTGGGGGGTCTTCCAGGCCCAACTGGGACCCTATTTTCACACCACCACGTGCAGAGTGTGACCCACATCGGGAGAGGTGTTCCGATCTCCAAATTGATGGGGGACTCTGCTCCCTTTTGGGCCCCTGGGTGTGGGTGCATCTGCTGGAAGCAGGGAGGGCAGGTGCGCCACTCGGTTTGGCCCCCTTGGGGCTCTGCTCATGTCCAGGAAGGCTGTGCTCTGGCCCACCTGACCCTGTCTGCAAACCACCTGGGGGACAAGGCCATTAGAGACCTGTGCAGGTAACGCCCCTGCCCTGCTGCCTGCTGGCCTGGGGGTCTGATCACATGGCTCCGGACCCCAGGGGAGCTGGGCTACGGGAGAAGGGCCACAGAAATGGTACCAGCTCTTCCTCCCCAGCGCGTCCGGAGACATGGCTCCTTCAGTTTCCACCAGCCTCTCAGGCTGTCCTGGAAGGCAGACTATCCTCGGGCTTCTTTCTTAGCATGGGCCTGTGGCTCTTGACAGCGCCCCTCTGGGCGTGTCCTTGTCACTGCTGTGCATCGGCCCACATGAGGGCCACTGCTCTTACCACCTGGAGCCTCAGTCAGCTCTCCAGGGAGTGCTGAGAGGAGCCCAAGCTGGGCCAGGCACACCCAGAGCTGGCCACTGTGGCCCTGACCCCTGGGAAGGACCCCCAGCCCTAGAGGGGCACCTGCCCCTGGGTCTGGCCCGAGGCTCCCTGAGCTGGGCATTTGTCAGGGCAGCTTTCCTAGTGTTGGGGCACTGGCCTCTGGAAGCCAACCTTTGCACTTCTTCCCACGTTATCTCAGATGTCTCCCTCTGTGCCCCTCGCTCATCTCGCTCGATCTGTCCGCAAATCCTGAGATCAGCTGTGTCAGCCTGGAAGAGCTCCTGTCTACCCTCCAAAAGCGGCCCCAAGGCCTTAGCTTCCTTGGCTTGTCAGGTGAGGGCTGGTATGGTGGCCATGCCTGCCATGTTTGGCCTTTTCAGGGACCTGCCTGAGACCCGGGGGCCTCCTCCTAAGGGGCTGTCACTGCTACCAGCCAGGCAGCAAGGCTGGGCTCCGTGAGGCTGGGGCAGCAGGGGGCAGGGAGACAGTGACAGAAAGGGGGCATGATCCCAGCTCCTAAAACCACAGGGTGGGGGCGAGGTGGGTCTCTGCCTCTGGTCTCCAACCCAACCTTCAGAGTAGACTCTGGCAGGCAAGGACCCCTTCCACAGGGACTTTCTCGTCCCTGGCAGGAAGAGGGAGCCCAAGGTCAGGGTGTTGAAAGCTGCCAAGGGACCCCCCCACTTCCTGGCAGGGGCTCCTCCCGCACAACCCTGCCCAGGCTGTGGTCTCATTTAGCTTGTTTTCTCTTGAGCCACATCAGGGCAGTCCCCAACCTGAGCTGTCTGGAAGACAATCCCAGGGACCTGGCTTCCCAGCTGGGGCCAGGGCAGGCTCTGCCTTCCGGGGTATGAGGGCTGTAAGTGAATGTAAGAGCACAAGGGGGAGCTCTGCTGTCTTCCTGCGCCCCGTCTTCACCCCCCAGGGCCAGACCGCCTTTTCCAGGACGGCGCCCGAGTGCTGGTGGGAGATCCCCTCCCCCCACTTGGGTTCCTGGCATCTGTACCTTTCCACCCAGTTCCCTGAATTCCTGAGCTTAGTGTCCTGGAGCCACTCAGGCCCACCACGTACAGATTTGCAAGCAGCCCCATTATGTCTTTATGGGTGGAGACTGACGTGTAGGCATGGACTTCGAGATCGGGCACCGTCAGAGGCAGAGCACCTTCCTCCTGCCTCAACGCTGGCGGTGCAGAGGAGCCCACTCCTTCCTGGAGTGTCATGGGGCCTCTCCGGGGCTCTGCCCGCTGCCCCTCACTGCAGCCCTGGGTCCCTCAGGGAAAGCGAGTTGGTTCCCTGGAGCCTGCCGCGGGCACCGGGACGCCGCCGGCCCCCGCAAGCGCTGAGGCCTGCCCTCTTCCCTCCGCAGGCTGCGCCATCCAGGGTCCCCTGGGCCTGGGCTTGTGGGACAAGATCGCCGCGCAGCTCCGGGAACTGCAGCTGTGCAGCCGACGCCTCGGCGCCGAGGACCGGGACGCCCTGCGCCAGCTGCGGCCCAGTCGGCCGTGCCCCGGCGAGTGCACGCTGGACCACGGCTCCAAGCTCTTCTTCCGGCGCCTCTGACCCCGGCGCCGCCTTTCCCCACCCTCACCGAAGCCCCTAATAAATGAAGCTGCTGGCCGGACGCGATGGTTCACGCCTGTAATCCCAGCACTTTGGGAGCCCGAGACGGGCGGATCACGAGGTCAAGAGATGGAGACCACCCTGGCTAACACGGTGAAACCCCGTCTCTACTAAAAATACAGAAAATTATTCGGGCGCAGTGGCAGCGCCTGTGGTCCCAGCTACTTGGGAGACTGAGGCAGGAGAATGGCATGAACCCGGGAGGCGGAGCTTGCAGTGAGCCGAGACTGCGCCACCGCACTCCAGCCTGGACGACAGAGCGAGACCGTCTAAATTAATTAATTAAAAAAATGAACCTGCCGCCTCCCTCCCCGTGGCTGCCTGGCAGGCGGGTGGGCGGCGTAAGACCCGGCTTCGCGTCTGCTGCGCCGGTCCCGTCCCCGGGGCTGCGCCGCTGGGGGGCGTGGCCGGAAGCCCGTGCGGGCGCAGGCGTGAGGGCTGAGCGCCGAGCTGCCGATGGGGAGGGTCGCTTCCGGCGCGCGCAGGCGCAGACGTGAGGCGCGAGCGCCGAGTAGCTGATCGAGCGCGCCCCGCCCCCGGCGCCATCTCCCGGACCGCGAGCCGTCCAGGTACCCGGGGCCGGTGGGTGGGGAAGGGGCCGAGTGGGGAGAGGCGATCCCGGGCCTGGCACCCTCGGGGCGCGCCTGGGCCCCGGCACAGCCTCGGCTGAGTGCCGCAAAAGTCATGGGCATGTTTTAGAAACGCTTTTCTTGCTCATTGTCCACTCTGCGAGGTTGCTTTGCACATTCGCTCGTGGCTGCAGAACGTCCGCTTTCGCTGTTGGGCAGAAGCCCCTGCGTGGTTGGGGCGGTTGGCTCCTCGGCCCTCTCCTACCTGGCGGCTCCGTGACGGCTGCCGAGCAGCCTCGGTCCCCACCCCGCGGCTCGCAATGGCCTCGACCCTCGGAGAGCTTGACCCAGACGTTCCCTTCCCACATGAGCGGCGCTGCTCTTTCCCGGCTCTTCGGCGCGGGCCGCCTTCCCTCCCTTCTGCTCTTCTCCCATCCCCGGTAGCACCGTCCGCTCCCGCAGTTAGCCGGCTCAGCGCTGCCCTCCCGGGCCTCTCCGCCGAGAGCTGCCTGCGCCTGCCCGCCAGGCCCGCTCCCCTCCCTTCTCCCTTCTCCGTCCGAGTTTACCTTACTCTCCCGCCCGCTGGGCCAGAAACAGGCTGTCGTTCGTAACTCCTTCATTTTAATCCTACCTCAGATCCCTCGGCGGATCTGACGGTTCCACTTACAAAGAGAGAAGTCTGGAGCTGGCCCAGCTTCCGCACTAGGCAGGACCCTCCCACGGGCTCCGCTTCCATTCTTTCTCCCCAGCTCGCTGCCCACCTAGAGGCACCTCTCCGTCTTCATGCCCTAGGACCCCCTCGCTCGAGAAGCTCCACCCTCAGCTTGTTTGTTCCTCCAAGTTCATGCCGACTTAAAGGCGAGCTGTTGAGTTGTTGTTCCTGTGCCCCGAACTCTCTTCCCCGGCCATCAAACAGCTGCCTGCCTCCCTCATCAGCTCCCTCATCAGCTCCCTCAACCTCCAGCTTGGACCGCACCCCAAGGCAGCCCCCACCCCGCTGTCCTTAGTGTCCACAGTACCTCAGTTTTTCCTGGCAGCCCCCATAGCACCCTGTGTGTTCACCACTGTTGAGCTCGGGAGAGCTCTTCGTGGCGCCCTGGGTCTCCAGGACCTGGTGCTTAGGGGCTGTCTTTTTTGTTGTTTTTTGTTTGTTTGTTTGTTTGTTTTGAGACAGGGTCTTGCTTTGTCTCCCAGGCTGGAATGCAGTGGCTCAGTCTTGGCTCATTGAAACCTTCACCTCCTGGGTTCAAGCGATTCTCCAGCCTCAGCCTCCTGAGTAGCTGGGATTACAGGTGTGTGACACCACGCCCAGCTAATTTTGTATTTTTAGTAGAGGCGGGGTTTCACCATGTTGGCCAGGCTGGTCTCGAACTCCTGACCTCAGGTGATCCGCTTGTCTTGGCCTCCCAAAGTGCTGGGATTACAGGTGTGAGCCACCACACCTAGCTTAGGGGCCATCTTTGAGTCGGCCCTGGCTCTGCTCCCCAGGTCTCAGTGCTGTGGCCACCACAGAGCCTAGAGGATGTTTCACGGGATCCCAGCCACTCCGGGCATAGGAGGTGAGTGTGGCCGGAAGGGCACAGGCTTTCAGCCCCTGCTGCAGGGGCTGATGGGCAGTATTGGGTATTAGGCGTCAGGGATGGGGAGGCATCTGACCCTGCTCTCATACAGCCTTGGGGGTGGCCAGGGGCTGATGCAGTTTATCACAGGAGCACTGAGGGCCCAGAAACCTTCTCCAGGCAGAACTGGCTTGGTCCTGCTGGGCAGACATGATGAGCTTCAGTGTGGCCAGAACCGTGGGGGTCCTGGGCACCCTGTGTCACCAAACCCAGGGGAGAGGCCGTGCGTGATGAGCCTTGTTGGCACTGCATCATGAGTCACGAGCAGGACGTGGCCACTTGCGCAGGTGACTCGGCCAGGGAGCCGCAGTGGAGCTGGGGAGCTGGGCCTGTCATGCGGCCCCCGGCTTCTTAGAGGCGTTATCCTCAGGTCCCCCCACACACTGATGGGGTGAGGTTGGAACCCCTGTGTTCCAGCTCCCTCTGGGTTCTTTGGGACCCAGCCTGGGAGGCCTCAGGGAGGAACTGAAATAGAGGCTGGGACTGGAGCCTACCCTTGGGTTCCCTTTGGGGCCAGCCTGCCAGCTCTCTGCCTTCTCTTGCAGCCCCTGGGAACAAGCCAGAGCTGTATGAGGTGAGTGGTGGGTGCATACCCGGCCAGCATTGGCCAACAGCAAACACCTGTGTGGCCTTGCCAGGGCTCTGCAGCCCCTGCTGGCACCAGCCCACAGAGCCTGCTCTCTCCGGCAGGAAGTGAAGTTGTACAAGAACGCCCGGGAGCGGGAGAAGTAAGTCTAGCCACCCAGGCTGCCCCAACACACCCGTGCGCATCTGGCTGCCCTGGGGCAGCCTCCCCCAGACCCATCCCACACTGAGAGGTGGGAGGATACAGGGTCAGGCTGGGGAACCGTTCCTGAGGCACTCCAGGATGGAGCGAGAGGTGGGCAGAGCTCCCACAGTGGCACCTCCGGGCAGGGGATAGTGCTCTGGGCTTGGCACCCCGGGGCCCGATAGACAGGTGTGTCCTCAGGTACGACAACATGGCAGAGCTGTTCGCGGTGGTGAAAACAATGCAAGCCCTGGAGAAAGCCTACATCAAGGACTGCGTCTCCCCCAGCGAGTAAGAGCCCACGTCCTTGGAGGCCTGCTCCTGCCCTGCCAGGCCTGGGTGCTCCGTAGACAGCAAGAACAGGAGTCTGTCAGGCTGTGAGGTGCCCACCCATGTGGGCCCCACCCAGCGTGAGGAGGATGCCCCTGGGTCTCAGCCAGGGAAGTCCTGGGGGGTGGGGAGGGAGGCGGGCAGAGGGGCAGCCCCTGGGGTGTCATCCGGCCCACTCCCCCACCCTTATCCCCCAGCACAGCCAACCTTAAAAGACGGTCGGGAGGCTTGGGGATGTCTCAGGATGTTTTGGGGGGCTTTGTGCAATGAAGTGACAAGACCCTCACAGGCCGCCACACAGGACCATGAGCTATGGATGGGGCCATCATAACAGATGGCTGGTTGCTGTCGTTCAGAGGGTGGGCAGGGGTGGGGAGCTGGGGCTTCCACCTGGAGGTGAGCTACAAGCCCCACTATGTGCTCAGGGCCTCGCCCCCCAAAGCTGCTAGCAGTCCCTCCTGCTTGCTCGGCCTGCCTTTGCCTGTTGCCCGGCCCTCTCTGGAAGCTGCTCTGCTTCTGGACCAGCTGAGGGGGCAGGATGAGCTGGGCGACGCTGGTCCCATGCTTGGGCCGCAGCTGACCTCTCCCTAGGTACACGGCAGCCTGCTCCCGGCTCCTGGTGCAGTACAAAGCTGCCTTCAGGCAGGTTCAGGGCTCAGAAATCAGCACTATTGATGAGTTCTGCCGCAAGTTCCGCGTGAGTGCCTGGTCCTTCCACCCCCATGGGACGGGGACTGTCGGGCGTGGGTATGGGGGTTCCGGAGGGCTCTGGCCACCTGGGGCTTACTGTCCTGAGAGCCCCAGCACCCATGTCAGCCCCCCACAGCTGGATTGTCCACTGGCCATGGAGCGGATCAAGGAGGACCGACCCATCACCATCAAGGACGACAAGGGCAACCTCAACCGCTGCATTGCCGACGTAGTCTCGGTGCGCCCCAGCCCCCAGCGCTCACAGGGTTAGGAGGGCCGGGGCCGCCCGCTGCAGCTGGGCACAAGGGTAGAGTCCTGGACCACCAGAGCTGGGTAGCACTCTGAGTTGTTGGGCGGAAGGGGACCCTTTTAACTAGGGATGAGGGATTGGCAGCCTACGGGGAGGCCCCCCGGGCCACCTGGACTCCTGTTGGGGGGATGAGCACAGTGCGTTCTGGTGGGGTCCTGGCCTCGGGAGATAGTGTGTGGGCCCACCCTCCAGTTCCCATGCAGCTGTCTGGGCAGCCAGGACCTCGTTCACTCAGGAGGCCCGCAGGGTTTGGGAGCAGAGTACAGTGAGGAGGCCTAGTGACAGCTGTGGCTGGGAAGGGGTTGGGGCCTGTGAGCTGTGGGGCCACCCCCACCCCTGAACATGCAACCCTCATGTGCACACCTGCCCCCAGCTCTTCATCACGGTCATGGACAAGCTGCGCCTGGAGATTCGCGCCATGGATGAGGTGAGGGCATTGGGCTGGCAGGGGGCCTAGGCAGGAGGGGATGGAGCCAGTGTTGGGGTCCCAGCCGCTGTGTGTCCCAGATCCAGCCCGACCTGCGAGAGCTGATGGAGACCATGCACCGAATGAGCCACCTCCCGCCCGACTTCGAGGGTCGCCAGACGGTCAGCCAGTGGTGGGTGTCCCTCCCCGCCAGGCAGAGCCCCCGCGGTGCCCCTGAGACCCTCCCCGCCAGGCAGGGCCCCCGCGGTGCCCCTGAGACCCTCCCCGCCAGGCAGAGCCCCCGCGGTGCTCCTGAGGCTCTGCCCACCCCACATGCCCCGTGCTGCACTCCCAGGCTGCAGACCCTGAGCGGCATGTCGGCATCAGACGAGCTGGACGACTCACAGGTGCGTCAGATGCTGTTCGACCTGGAGTCAGCCTACAACGCCTTCAACCGCTTCCTGCATGCCTGAGCCCGTGGCGCCAGCCCCTGCACGGAAGGGCAGAGTCTGAGGCGATGACTCCTGGTCCCCTATCCGCCACACAGGCCCTGGTCATCCACACAACTCACTGTCTGCAGCTGCCCATCTTGTGTCTGTCTTTGGTGTCAGGACTTTGGGGGCCGGGCCCCTCCCCACAATAAAGATACTCCTGCGACCCTCCTGCCTGGGCGGCTCCCCCAGGCCTGCCTGTGTGTTCTCTCCACCCTCCGGGGACTCTGAGCACACATCCCCGCTCGCCGGGCCTGCCCTGTGTGTGTGGTGGCCCGGCCCTGGCTCTGTCCCTGCCACTGCGTCCCTCATGGCCTGCGTCACTCGGTGACAGCTGCTTCCCTGGTGGGCTCTGCCTGGGCATGCAGTGTGAGGCAGAGCTGCTTCCACAGCCCCGAGGCCTGGGAAACAGGTCCACCACCTGGCCAGGCGTGGCTCACCTCTGGCCACAGGGGAGGCTGAGGCTGCCTGCCATCCCTCCCCACTCCTCACTGAAGCCCAGGGCAGCACCAGGTCTTCTGAGTGCAATCAGGTCCCAACGCACCCGGCCAGGCTGGGCTCAGAGGCGGTGCGCTTCATGCTGTTAGCTGCTCCACACCCACCTCTTGTCTCTAGTGACTGCACCCTGGCCCAGGACTCCTGACTTACTGCAGCTCCAGCCAGTGACTCATCGGGTGGGAGTTTGTCAAGCCCACCACCAGGGCCTCTCCCCAAGTGCCTCAGCAGAGCCCGAGTCAAGGCCGGGCCTGGTGGGGAGGCAGTGGGTGGTGGACACCGTCCGTTCACAGCATGTGCTGTACGCCAGCCGCTGCCCCCAGGGAAAGCAGCAGACCACACACCACACTTGGGGAGGCAGTGGGTGGTGGACACCGTCCGTTCACAGCGTGTGCTGTACACCAGCCGCTGCCCCCAGCGAAAGCAGCACACACCACACTTCTGGGTTCCAAGAGCCACGTTTCACATCTTAGCAACTCTGCTGTCAGGACAAGGGACGTGCCAGGGTGTCACTGTAGCGTTTTTCTTTCTTAGCGGCTGAGAACACCAGGATCTCTTGCCATCTGTGGCATGTAGAGCTGATGGAATGAGGTGTGTAGAGAAAGGAAGATGGTGAAAATCGAGTCGTGTGGTATTCCGCGGGGGCTTGGGACGTCCAGCAGGAGGGCATGGAGGAGGCAGGTGGGCTCTGCACGGGCTGTGTGGGGGCTGCCTCTCAGACGGCCAAGGGGGGCCATCAAGCAGGATGACAACTTCAGTGGCTGGAGAGGGAGGCTGAATCCCACCAAGAAGCCAGAGGACTGGCCAAGGGCACTGCTCTGGGAAGTGGGAAGAGACTGACCAAGGAGTCAGAGAAGAGCCCCCAGGACAGCAGGATCCAGGGCACCCGGAGGGAGCTGAGGAAGGGTACTGTCGAGTCGGGCCGTGGGGCCTCAGTGTCCTTGACAGGCACACGTGGGTGCAGGGTGCTTCGAGGGAGGACGAGCACCCAGAAACGTGTGTGGCAAGCCGAGCAGATGGCCTGGGTCATTTTGATCTTTTTTTTTTTGAGGAGTCACTTTCTGTTGCCCAGGCTGGAGTGCAGTGGCACCATCTCGGCTAACTGCAACCTCCACCTCCTGGGTTCAAGCAATTCTCCTGCCTCAGCCTCCTGAGTAGCTGGGATTACAGGGGTGTGCCACCATGCCCGGCTAATTGTGTACTTTCAGTAAAGACAGTTTCTCCATGTTGGTCAGGCTGGTCTCCAACTCCTGGCCTCAGGTGATCGCCTGTCTCACCTCTGAAAGTGCTGGGATTACAGGCACAAGCCACCACACCCAGCCTGCAATTTTTTTTATTTTACTTTTTGTTTTTCTTTATTTTTATTTTTTTTGAGACAGAGTCTTACTCTGTCACCCAGGCTAGAATGCAATGGCATGATCTCGGCTCACTGCAACCTCCGCCTCCCAGGTTAAAGAAATTCTCGGCCGGGCGCGGTGGCTCAAGCCTGTAATCCCAGCACTTTGGGAGGCCGAGACGGGCGGATCACAAGGTCAGGAGATCGAGACCATCCTGGCTAACATGGTGAAACCCCGTCTCTACTAAAAATACAAAAAACTAGCCGGGCAAGGTGGCGGGCGCCTGTAGTCCCAGCTACTCCGGAGGCTGAGGCAGGAGAATGGCGTGAACCCGGGAGGCGGAGCTTGCAGTGAGCTGAGATCCGGCCACTGCACTCCAGCCTGGGCGACAGAGGGAGACTCCGTCTCAAAAAAAAAAAAAAAAAAAAAAAATTCTCTTGGCCGGGCGCTGTGGCTCAAGCCTATAATCCCAGCACTTTGGGAGGCCGAGACGGGTGGATCACGAGGTCAGGAGATCGAGACCATCCTGGCTAACACGGTGAAACCCCGTCTCTACTAAAAAATACAAAAAACTAGCCGGGTGAGTTGGCGGGCGCCTGTAATCCCAGCTACTCGGGAGGCTGAGGCAGGAGAATGGCGTAAACCCGGGAGGCGGAGCTTGCAGTGAGCTGAGATTCAGCCACTGTACTCCAGCCGGGGCGACAGAGCGAGACTCCATCTCAAAAAAAAAAAAAAAGAAATTATCTTGTCTCAGCCTCCCTAGTACTACAGGCACGAGCCACTATGCCTGGCTAGTTTTTGTATTTTTAGTACAGACGGGCTTTCGCCATGTTGGCCAGGCTGGTCTCGATGCCTGACCTCAGGTGTTTTGCCCGCCTCGGCCTCCCAAAGTGCTGGGATTATAGGCATGAGCCACTGTGCCCGGCCTGTTTTTTTTTTTTACTGTGATAAAATATAACAAATTTTGCCTTTTTATCTGATTTTAAGTACACAGGTCAGGGCCATTAAGTGTATTTACATTATTGTGCAACCTCATCATCGTCCACCTCCAGAACTTTTCCATCCAAACAAAGTAAAGCTCCATCCCCGTAAAACACTCCTGCGCATTCTCCCTTTCCCCAGCCCTGGCAGTCACCCTTCTTCCCTTCCCTTCCCTTCCCTTCCCTTCCCTTCCCTTCCCTTCCCTTCCCTTCCCTTCCCTTCCCTTCCCTTCCCTTCCCTTCCCTCCCCTCCCCTCCCCTCCCCTCCCCTCCCCTCCCCTCCCCTCCCCTCCCCTCCCCTCCCCTCCCCTCCCCTCCCCTCCCCTCCCCTCCCCTCCCCTCCCCTCCCCTCCCCTCCCCTTCCCCTTCCCCTTCCCCTTCCCCTTCCCCTTCCAATTCCCCTTTCCTTCCCCTTTCCTTCCCCTTTCCTTTCCTTTCCTTGGCAGTTTGACTCTGTCGTCCAGGGTGGAGTGCAGTTGCACAATCTCGGCTCACTGCAGCCTCCACCTGCCAGGTTCAAGCAATTCTCCTGCCTCAGCCTCCCAAGTAGCTGGGACTACAGGTGCATGCCACCATGCCCGGCTAATTTTTTGTATTTTTAGTAGAGATGGGGTTTCATCGTGTTAGCCAGGATGGTCTCAATCTCCTGACCTCGTGATCTGCCCACTGGCCTCCCAAAGTGCTGGGATTACAGGCATGAACCACCGTGCCCAGCCTATTTTATTTTATTTTTACTGTGATAAAATATAATAAATTTTGCCGTTTTAACTGATTTTAAGTGCACAGTTCAGGGACATGAAGTGTATTTACATTATTGTGCAACCTCACCACCGTCCACCTCCAGAACTTTCCCATCTAAACAAAGTAAAGCTCCATCCCCATAAAACACTCATGCGCATTCTCCCCTCCCCAGCCCTGGCAATCACCCTTCTTTCTTTTCTTTTTTTTCTTTTTTTTTTTTTTTTTGAGACAGATTCTCGCTCTGTTGCCCAGGCTGGAGTGCAGTGGCCAGATCTTGGCTCACTGCAAGCTCTGCCTCCCGGGTTTATGCCTTTCTCCTGCCTCAGCCTCCCAAGTAGCTAGGACTACAGGTGCCTGCCACCTCGCCCAGGTAGTTTTTTTATTTTTATTTTTTAGTAGAGACGGGGTTTCACCGTGTTAACTAGGATGGTCTCGATCTCCTGACCTCGTGGTCTGCCCACCTCCCAAAGTGCTGGGATTACAGGCTTGAGCCACCGCGCCCGGCCTCTTTCCTTTCCTTTCTTTCTTTTTTTTTTTTTTTGAGAAGGAGTTTGGCTCTGTCGCCCAGGCTGGAGTGCAGTGGTGTGATCTCAGCTCACTGCAGCCTCCACCTCCCGGGTTTAAGTGATTCTCCTGCCTCAGCCTCCTGAGTAGCTGGGACTACAGGGGCATGCCACCACGCCCGGCTAATTTTGTATTTGTTTGTTTTTGAGTTGGAGTTTCGCTCTTGTCGCCCAGGCTGCAGTGCAATGGCGCGATCTCGGCTCACTGCAACCTCCGCCTCCCAGGTTCAAGAGTCTCCTGCCTCAGCTGGGATTACAGGCATGTACCACCACGCCCAGCTGATTTTCCATTTTTAGTAAAGATGGGGTTTCTCCATGTTGGTCAGGCTGGTCTTGAATTCCCAACCTCATGTGATCCACCTGCCTTGGTCTTGCAAAGTACTGGGATTACAGGTGTGAGCCACTGCGACCAGCCTGTATTTATTTTATTTTTAAATTATTTTTTCTTTTTTTTTTTTTTTTTTTTGAGATGGAGTCTTGCTCTGTCGCCCAGGCTGGAGTGCAATGGTGCAATCTCGGCTCACTGCAACCTCTGCCTTCCGGGTTCAAGCAATTCTTCTGCCTTAGTTTCCTGAGTAGCTGGGATTACAGACACCTGCCATCGTGCTCAGCCAAGTTTTGTATTTTTTAGTAGAGACGGGGTTTCACCATGTTGGCCAGGGTGGTCTTAAACTCCCAACCTCAGGTGACCTGCCCGCCTTGGCCTCCCAAAGTACTGGGATTACAGTCATGAGCCACTGTGCCCAGCCTGTATTTTTTTTATTAATTTTAAAAATTTATTATTATTTTTGAGTTGGAGTCTCTCTTTTTGCCCAGGCTGGAGTGCAATGGCGTGATCTCGGCTCTCTGCACCCTTTTCCTTGGGGTTCAAGTAGTTCTCATGCCTCAGCCTCCTGAGCAGCTGGGACTACAGGCGCCCGCCACCACGCCTGGCTAATTTTTGTACTTTTTAGTGGAGATGGGGTTTCACCATGTTGGCCAGGCTGGTCTCGAAGTCCTGAGCTCAGGTAATCCGCCCGCCTCGGCCTCCCAAAACCCTTCTACTTTCTCTGCAGGGTCCAGCTCCACGGGGTCGGTGGGTTTTTCTCCCCGGGTGCGGAAACAAGAGATTGTAGAAATAAAGACACACGACAAAGAGATAAAAGGCAGCTGGGCCCGGGGGACCACTACCACCAAGACACAGAGACCAGTAGTGGCCCCGAATGCCTGGCTGCGCTGATATTTATTGGATACAAGACAAAGGGGCAGGGTAAGGAGTGTGAGTCATCTCCAGTGATAGGTAAGGTCACGTGGGTCACGTGTCCACCGGACAGGGAGCCCGTCCCTGCCTGGCAGCCGAGGCAGAGAGAGAGAGGAAAGACAGACAGCTTACGCCGTTATTTCTGCATATCAGAGACTTTTAGTACTTTCACTAACTTTGCTACTATTATCTAAAAGGTAGAGCCGGGTGTACAGGATGGAACGTGAAGGCGGACTAGGAGCGTGACCACTGAAGCACAGCATCTCAGGGAGACGGTTAGGCCTCCAGAGAACTGCGAGCGGGTCTGACTGATGTCAAGCCCTCCACAAGAGGTGGAGGAGTAGAGTCTTCTCTGAACTCCCCCAGGGAAAGGGAGACTCCCTTTCCCAGTCTGCTAAGTAGAGGGTGTTTTTCCTTGACACTGATGCTACCGCTAGACCACGGTCCACTTGGCAACGGGCTTCTTCCCAGACACTGGCGTTACCGCTAGACCAAGGAGCCCTCCGGTGTCCCTGCCCAGGCATCACAGAGGGCTCACACTCTGGTCTTCTAGTCACTTCTCACTATGTCCCCTCAGCTCCTATCTCTTTATGGCCTGGTTTTGTAGAGCGAGGAGTATTATAATATTGGAATAAAGAGTAATTGCTACAAACTAATGATTAATGGTATTCATGTATAACCATATCTATGATCTATATCTAGTATAACTCTTGTTATTTTATATATTTTATTAGACTGGAACAGCTCGTGCCCTCAGTCTCTTGCCTCGGCGCCTGGGTGGCTTGCCGCCCACATTTCTGTCTCCACGAATTTGACTGACTGGGGTCCTCACGTGAGTTAGATCACACCGTCCTTGCCCTTTCGTGTCTGGCTGCCTTTGCTCATCACAGTGTCCTCAAGGTGCATCCAAGTCACAGCGCAGGCCGGTTTCCTTCCTTCTTCAGGCTGAATCATGTTCCACTGTGGATGAGCCACAGTGCGTTCACTCACGCGTGTTTGGATATTTGAATTGCTTCCATCTTTTGAATAATGCTGCTAGTGAACATGGGCTTATGTTTTTTTTTGTTTTGTCGTCTTTAGAGTCAGGGTCTTGCCCAGTTGCCCAGGCTGGAGTGCATGAGTGCATGATGCGATCGTGGTTCACTGCAGCCTCCACCTCCTGGGCTCAAGCAATTCTGCCTCAGCCTCCAGAGTTGCTGGGACCACAGGCGCCCACCACCACTCTGGGTGCCTTTTTTTTTTTTTTTTTTTTGAGACGGAGTCTTGCTCTGTCACCCAGGCTGGAGTGCAGTAGTGCAATCTCAGCTCACTGCTGTGGGGAAAAGAAAGAGAGATCAGCCTGTTACTGTGTCTATATAGAAAGAAGTAGCCATAAGAGACTCCATTTTGTCCTGTATTTGAGATGCTGTTAAACTGTGACCCTACCCCCAACCTTGTCCTTGCAAGAGACATGTGCGGTGACTCAAGGTTTAATGGATTTGGGGCTGTGCAGGATGTGTCTTTGTTAAACAAGTGCCTGAAGGCAGCTTGCTGGTTAAAAGTCATCACCATTCTCTTAATTTCAACTACCCAGGGACACGTACACGGCCAAAGGTCGCAGGGACCTCTGCCTAGGAAAGCTAGGTGTTGTCCAAGGTTTCTCCCCATGTGATAGGCTGAAGTAATGCTAAAAGGTTTATGGAGATGTTTGCATATGCATCTCAAGGCACAGCATTTTCCTTTAAACTTATTCATGTCACAGAGGTTTTTGTTCATATGTCTTACTGCCGATTTCCTCCCTACAACGATCCTATTGTCCTGCCACTCCCTTATCCTTGAGATGGTAAAGATAATTATCAATAAATACTAAGGGAACTCAGAGACCGGGGCCGGCGTGGGTCCTCTGTAAGCTGAGCGCCGGTCCCCTGGGCCCCCGCTTTTCTTTCTCTATACTTTGTCTCTGTGTCTTATTTCTTTTCTCAAGTGTCTCGTTCCACCTAACGAGAAACACCCACAGGTGTGGAGGGGCAAGCCACCCCTTCAACTGGTGCCCAACGTGGAAGCTTTTCTCTAAGGTGAAGGTACGCTGGAGCATGGTCATTGAGGACAAGTCGACAAGAGACTCCCGAGTACGTCTACAGTCAGCCTTGCGGTAAGCTTGTGCGCTCGGAAGAACCTAGGGTAACAATGGGGCAAACTAAGAGTAAATATGCCTCTTATCGCAGCTTTATTAAAATTCTCTTAAAAAGAGGGGGAGTTAAAGTCTCTACCAAAAATCTAATTACGCTATTTCAAACAATAGAGCAGTTTTGTCCATGGTTTCTGGAACAGGGAACTTTAGATCTAAAAGACTGGGGAAAAATTGGCAAATAATTAAAACAAGCAAGTAGGGAAGGTAAAATCATTCCACTCACAGTATGGAATGATTGGATCATTATTAAAGTAGCTTTAGAACCGTTTCAAACAGAAGAAGATAGCGTTCCAATTTCTGATGTCCCTAAAAGCTGTGCAGTAGATTGTGAAAAAGAGGCAGGGATAGAATCCCAGAAAGGAAAGGAAAGTTCACACTGTGAATGTGTTATCAGAGCCGGCTATGGCTCGGTCAACGCAAAATGTTGACAATAATCAATTACAGGAGGTAGTATATCCTGAAACGTTAAAATTAGAAGAAAAAAAATCCAGAATTAGCAGAGCCATCAGAGTCTAAACCACGATGGCCAACTGCTCTTCCAGCAGCTCAGATTCCTGTAACTTTACAACCTCAAATGCAGGTTAAACAAGTACAAACTCCAAAAGAAGATCAAATAGAAAAAGATAGAGTCTCTATCATGGCAATGCCATTCCAAATGCAGTGTCCACAATATCAGCCGGTAGAAGATAAGACCCAGCCGCCAGTAGCCTATCAATACTGGCCGCCAGCCGAACTGCGGTATCGGCTGCCCCTAGAAAATCCATGTGGACAGCCAGGAACATTTCCAGCACCACAGGGCAGGGCGCCATATCCTCAGCCGCCCACCATGAAACTTAATCCTACAGCACCGCCTAGTACACAGGGTAGTGCGTTACATAAAATTATTGATGAGGCAAGAAAACAAGGAGATATTGAAGTGTGGCAATTCCCAGTAATATTAGAAGCAAGACCATCTGGAGAAGGGGCCCAAGAGGGAGAGCTTCCCGTAGCTGAAGCCAGATATAAGTCCTTTTCTATAAAAATGCTAAAAGAAATGAAAGAAGGAGTAAAACAGTATGGACCCAACTCTCCTTACATGAGAACATTATTAGATTCCATTGCTCATGGACATAGACTCATTCCTTATGATTGGGAGATTCTGGCAAAATCCTCACTCTCACCCTCTCAATTTTTACAATTTAAGACTTGGTGGAGGCCGGGCGCGGTGGCTCAAGCCTGTAATCCCAGCACTTTGGGAGGCCGAGACGGGCGGATCACGAGGTCAGGAGATCGAGACCATCCTGGCTAACACGGTGAAACCCCGTCTCTACTAAAAAATACAAAAAACTAGCCCGGCGTGGTGGCGGGCGCCTGTAGTCCCAGCTACTCGGGAGGCTGAGGCAGGAGAATGGCATGAACCCGGGAGGCGGAGCTTGCAGTGAGCTGAGATCCGGCCACTGCACCCCAGCCTGGGCGACAGAGCAAGACTCTGTCTCAAAAAAAAAAAAAAAAAAAAAAGACTTGGTGGATTGATGGGGCACAAGTGCAGGTCCGAAAAAATAGGACTGCCAATCCTCCAATTAACATAGATGCAGATCAACTATTAGGAATAGGTCAAAATTGGAGCACTGTTAATAATGCCAAATGAAGCCATTGAGCAAATCAGGGCTATCTGCCTTAGGGCCTGGGAGAAAATCCAAGACCCAGGAACTGCCTGCCGCTCCTTTAATACAATAAGACAAGGCTCTAAAGAGCCCTACCCTGATTTTGTAGCAAGACTTCAAGATGCTGCTCAAGTCAATTACCGATGAAAATGCCCGTAAGGTCATAGTGGAGTTGATGGCATATGAAAACGCCAATCCTGATTGTCAATCAGCCATTAAGCCATTAAAAGGAAGGGTTCCCGCAGGATCAGATGTAATCTCAGAGTACTTTAAAGCCTGTGATGGAATTGGAGGAGCTATGCATAAAGCTATGCTTATGGCTCAAGCTATCACAGGAGTTGCTTTAGGAGGACAGGTTAGAATGTTTGGGGGAAGATGTTATAATTGTGGTCAAATTGGTCATCTAAAAAAGAATTGCCTAGTCTCAAATAAACAAAATGTAGGCCGGGCGCGGTGGCTCAAGCCTGTAATCTCAGCACTTTGGGAGGCCGAGGCGGGCGGATCACAAGGTCAGGAGATCGAGACCACAGTGAAACCCCGTCTCTACTAAAAATACAAAAAATTAGCCGGGCGCGGTGGCGGGCGCCTGTAGTCCCAGCTACTCAGGAGGCTGAGGCAGGAGAATGGCGGGAACCCGGGAGGCGGAGCTTGCAGTGAGCCGAGATCGCGCCACTGCACTCTAGCCTGGGCAACAGCGTGAGACTCCGTCTCAAAAAAAAAAAAAAAAAAAAAATGTAACTGCTCAAAGTACTACAGTAACAGATAAAGAGCCACCTGGCCTATGTCCAAGATGTAAAAAAGGAAAACATTGGGGTAATCAATGTCGTTCTAAATTTGATAAAAATGGGCAACCACTGTCGGGAAACAGGAGGGGCCGGCCTCAGGCCCCGCAACAAACTGGGGCATTCCAAATTCAGCCCTTTGTTCCTCAGGGTTTTCAGGAACAACAACCCCCACTGTCACAAGTGCCTCAGGGAATAAGCCAGTTACCACAATACAGCAGTTATCCCCCGCCACAAGCGGCAGTGCAGCAGTAGATTTATGCACCATACAAGCAGTCTCTCTGCTTCCAGGGGAGCCTCCACAAAAAATCCCCACAGGGGTATATGGCCCATTGCCTGAGGGGACTATAGGACTAATTTTAGGAAGATCAAGTTTAAATCTAAAGGGAGTTCAAATTCATACTGATGTGGTTGATTCAGACTATAAA
The DNA here is from genome assembly GCF_043159975.1 of Macaca nemestrina. NCBI lineage: Eukaryota > Metazoa > Chordata > Mammalia > Primates > Cercopithecidae > Macaca > Macaca nemestrina. The sequence goes on from NC_092132.1 coordinate 795,084, forward strand.
GGTGAAATTCAATTGGTTATTAGTTCCTCAATTCCTTGGAGTGCCAGTCCAGGAGACAGGATTGCTCAATTATTACTCCTACCTTATATTAAAGTTGGAAACAGTGAGATAAAAAGAACAGGAGGGTTCGGAAGCACTGATCCGGCAGGAAAGGCTGCATATTGGGCAAGTCAGGTCTCTGAGAGCAGACCTGTGTGTAAGGCCATTATTCAAGGAAAACAGTTTGAAGGATTAGTAGACACTGGAGCAGATGTCTCTGTCATTGCTTTAAATCAATGGCCAAAACATTGGCCTAAACAAAAGGCTGTTACAGGACTTGGCATAGGCACAGCTTCAGAAGTGTACGAAAGTACGATGATTTTACATTGCTTAGGACCAGATAATCAAGAAAGCACTGTTCAGCCAATGATTACTTCAATTCCTGTTAATCTATGGGGTCGAGATTTATTACAACAATGGGGTGAGGAAATCATTATGCCAGCTCCATTATACAGCCCCACGAGTCAAAAAATCATGACTAAAATGGGATATATACCAGGAAAGGGGTTAGGAAAAAATGAAAATGGCATTAAAGTCCCAATTGAGACTGAGAAAAATCAGGAAAGAAAAGGAATAGGGTATCCTTTTTAGGGGCGGCCGCTGTAGAGCCTCCTAAACCCATTCCATTAACTTGGAAAACAGAAAAACCGGTATGGGTAAATCAGTGGCCGCTACCGAAGCAAAAACTGGAGGCTTTACATTTATTAGCAAAGGAACAATTAAAAAAAGGACACATTGAGCCTTCATTCTCACCCTGGAATTCTCCTGTATTTGTAATTCAGAAAAAATCAAGCAAATGGCATATGTTAATGGACTTAAGAGCCGTAAATGCTATAATTCAACCCATGGGACCTCTTCAACCCGGATTGCCCTCTCTGGCCATGATCCCAAAAGACTGGCCTTTAATTATAATTGATCTTAAGGACTGCTTTTTTACCATTCCTCTGGCAGAGCAGGATTGTGAAAAATTTGCCTTTACTATCCCAGCCATAAATAATAAAGAACCAGCCACCAGGTTTCAGTGGAAAGTTCTACCTCAGGGAATGCTTCATAGTCCAACTATTTGTCAGACTTTCGTAGGTCAAGTCCTTCAACCAGTTAGAGACAAATTTTCAGATTGTTATATCATTCACTATATTGATGATATTTTATGTGCTGCAGAAACAAGAGAAAAATTAATTGACTGTTACACATTTCTGCAAGCAGAGGTTGCCAACGCTGGACTAACAATAGCATCTGATAAGATCCAAACCTCTGCTCCTTTTCATTATTTAGGGATGCAGATAGAAAATAGAAAAATTAAGCCACAAAAAATAGAAATAAGAAAAGATACTTTAAAAACATTAAATGACTTTCAAAAATTGTTAGGCGATATTAATTGGATTCGGCCAACTCTAGGCATTCCTACTTATGCCATGTCAAATTTGTTCTCTATCCTAAGAGGAGATCCAGACTTAAATAGTAAAAGAATATTAACCCCAGAGGCAACAAAAGAAATTAAATTAGTGGAAGAAAAAATGCAGTCAGCGCAAATAAGTAGAATAGATCCTTAGCCCCACTCCAACTTTTGATTTTTGCTACTACACATTCTCCAACAGGCATCATTATTCAAAATACTGATCTTGTGGAGTGGTCATTCCTTCCTCACAGTACAATTAAGACTTTTACATCATACTTGGATCAAATAGCTACATTAATTGGTCAGGCAAGATTGCGAATAATAAACTTGTGTGGAAATGACCCACACAAAATAGTTGTTCCTTTAACCAAGGAACAAGTTAGACAAGCCTTTATCAATTCTGATGCATGGCAGATTGGCCTTGCTGATTTTGTGGGAATCATTGATAATCATTACCCAAAAACAAAAATCTTCCAGTTTTTAAAATTGACTACTTGGGGCCGGGCGCGGTGGCTCAAGCCTGTAATCCCAGCACTTTGGGAGGCCGAGGCGGGTGGATCACGAGGTCAGGAGATCGAGACCATCCTGGCTAACATGGTGAAACCCCGTCTCTACTAAAAAATACAAAAAACTAGCCGGGCGTGGTGGCGGGCGCCTGTAGTCTCAGCTACTTGGGAGGCTGAGGCGGGAGAATGGCATGAACCCGGGAGGCGGAGCTTGCAGTGAGCCAAGATCACGCCACTGCACTCCAGCCTGGGAGCACAGTGAGACTCTGTCTCAAAAAAAAAAAAAAAAAATTGACTACTTGGATTTTACCTAAAATTACCAGACATGAACCTTTAGAAAATGCTCTGACAGTATTTACTGATGGTTCCAGCAATGGAAAAGCGGCTTACACAGGACCAAAAGAGCGAGTAATCAAAACTCAGTATCAATCAGCTCAAAGGGCAGAGTTGGTTGCAGTCATTACAGTATTACAAGATTTTAATCAACCTGTTAATATTATATCAGATTCTGCATATGTAGTACAGGCTACAAGGGATGTTGAGACAGCTCTAATTAAATATAGCATGGATGATCAGTTAAACCAGTTGTTCAATTTATTACAACAAACTGTAAGAAAAAGGAATTTCCCATTTTATATTACTCATATTAGAGCACACACTAATTTACCAGGACCTTTAACTATAGCAAATGAACAAGCTGACTTACTGGTATCCTCTGCATTCATAAAAGCACAAGAACTTCATGCTTTGACTCATGTAAATGCAGCAGGGTTAAAAAACAAATTTGATGTCACATGGAAACAGGCAAAAGATATTGTACAACACTGCACCCAATGTTAAGTCCTACACCTGCCCACTCAAGAGGCAGGAGTTAATCCCAGAGGTCTGTGTCCTAATGCGTTATGGCAAATGGATGTTACCCATGTACCTTCGTTTGGAAAATTATCATGTGTTCATGTAACAGTTGATACTTATTCACATTTCATATGGGCAGCCTGCCAGACAGGAGAAACTACTTCCCATGTTAAAAAACATTTATTATCTTGTTTTACTGTAATGGGAGTTCCAGAAAAAATTAAAACTGACAATGGACCAGGTTATTGTAGTAAAGCTTTCCAAAAATTCTTAAATCAGTGGAATATTACACATACAACAGGAATTCCTTATAATTCCCAAGGACAGGCCATAGTTGAAAGAACTAATAGAACACTCAAAACTCAGTTAGTTAAACAAAAAAAAGGGGGAGACAGTAAGGAGTGTACCACTCCTCAGATGCAGCTTAATCTAGCACCCTATACTTTAAAATTTTTTTTTTTTTTTTTTTTTTGAGACGGAGTCTCACGCTGTCGCCCAGGCTGGAGTGCAGTGGCGCGATCTCGGCTCACTGCAAGCTCCGCCTCCCGGGTTCCCGCCATTCTCCTGCCTCAGCCTCCTGAGTAGCTGGGACTACAGGCGCCCGCCACCGCGCCCGGCTAATTTTTTGTATTTTTAGTAGAGACGGGGTTTCACTGTGGTCTCGATCTCCTGACCTTGTGATCCGCCCGCCTCGGCCTCCCAAAGTGCTGGGATTACAGGCTTGAGCCACCACGCCCGGCCTTAAATTTTTTAAACATTTATAGAAATCAGACTACTACTTTTGCAGAACAACATCTTACTGGTAAAAAGAACAGTCCACATGAAGGAAAACTGATTTGGTGGAAAGACAACAAAAATAAGACATGGGAAATAGGGAAGGTGATAACCTGGGGTAGAGGTGTTGCTTGTGTTTCACCAGGAGAAAATCAGCTTCCTGTTTGGATACCCACTAGACATTTGAAGTTCTACAATGAACCCATCGGAGATGCAAAGAAAAGCGCCTCCACGGAGACGGAAACACCACAATAGAGCACCATTGACTCGCATGATGAACCAAGAGGTGATATCAGAACAGATGAAGTCACCACGCACCAAGAAGGCGGAGCTGTCGACCGGGGCACAGTTAAAGAAGCTGACACCGTTAGCTGGAAAAAGCCTAGCTAGCACAAAGGTGACACAAACCCCAGAAAAAATGCTGCTTACAGCTTTAATGATTGTATCAACGGTGGTAAGTCTCCACATGCCTGCAGGAGCAGCTGCAGCTAATTATACCTACTGGGCCTATGTGCCTTTCCCGCCCTTAATTCGGGCAGTTACACGGATGGATAATCCTATTGAAGTATATGTTAATAATAGTGTGTGGGTACCTGGTCCCACAGATGATCGTTGCCCTGCCAAACCGGAGGAAGAAGGAATGATGATAAATATTTCCATCGGGTATCCTTATCCTCCTATTTGCCTAGGGAGAGCACCAGGATGTTTAATGCCTGCTATTCAAAATTGGTTGGTAGAAGTACCTACTGTCAGTCCCACCAGTAGATTTACTTATCACATGGTAAGCGGAATGTCACTCAAACCACAGGTAAACTATTTACAAGACTTTTCCTATCAAAGATCATTAAAAGTTAGGCCAAAAGGGAAACCTTGCCCCAAGGAGATTTCCAGAGAATCAAAAGATTTAGTTTGGGAAGAATGTGTGGCCGATAGTGCAGTGATATTACAAAACAATACATTCAGAACTGTTATAGATTGGGCACCTCGAGGTCAATTCTACCACAATTGCGCAGGACAAACTCAATTCTGTCCCAGTGCACTAGTGAGTCCAACTGTTGATAGTGACTTAACAGAAAATTTAGACAAACAGAAGCACAAAAAATTAGTCTTTCTACCCTTGGATATGGGGAAAAAAGGGAATCTCTACTCCAAGACCAAAAATGATAAGTCCTGTTTTTGGTCCTGAACATCCAGAATTATGGAGGCTTACTGTGGCTTCATACCGCCTTAGAATTTGGTCTGGAAATCAAACTATAGAAACGAGATTATTATTATTATTATTTTTTTTTTTTTTTGAGACGGAGACTCGCTCTGTCGCCCAGGCTGGAGTGCAGTGGCCGGATCTCAGCTCACTGCAAGCTCCGCCTCCCGGGTTCACGCCATTCTCCTGCCTCAGCCTCCCGAGTAGCTGGGACTACAGGTGCCCGCCACCTCGCCCGGCTAGTTTTTTGTATTTTTTAGTAGAGACGGGGTTTCACCGTGTCAGCCAGGGTGGTCCCGATCTCCTGACCTCGTGATCCGCCTGTCTCGGCCTCCCAAAGTGCTGGGATTACAGGCTTGAGCCACCGCGCCCGGCAGAAACAAGAGATTATAAGCCATTTTACTCTATCAACCTAAATTCCAGTCTAACAGTTCCTTTACAAAGTTGTGTAAAGCCCCCTTATATGTTAGTCATAGGAAATATAGTTATTAAACCAGACTCCCAAACTATAACTTGTGAAAATTGCAAATTGTTTACTTGGATTGATTCGACTTTTGATTGGCAGCACCGTATTCTGCTGGTGAGAGCAAGAGAAGGCGTGTGGATCCCTGTGTCCATGGACCGACCATGGGAGGCCTCACCATCCATCCATATTTTGACTGAAGTATTAAAAGGCGTTTTAAGTAGATCCAAAAGATTCATTTTTACTTTAATTGCAGTGATTATGGGATTAATTGCAGTCACAGCTACAGCCACTGTGGCAGGAGTTGCATTGCACTCTTCTGTTCAGACAGTAAGCTTTGTTGACAATTGGCAAAAGAATTCCACAAGGTTGTGGAATTCACAATCCGGTATCGATCAAAAATTGGCAAATCAAATTAATGATCTTAGACAAACTGTCATTTGGATGGGAGATAGACTCATGAGCTTGGAACATCGTTTCCAGTTACAGTGTGACTGGAATACGTCAGATTTTTGTATTACACCCCAAGTTTATAATGAGTCTAAACATCACTGGGACATGGTTAGACGCCATCTACAGGGAAGAGAAGATAATCTCACTTTAGACATTTCTAAATTAAAAGAACAAATTTTTGAAGCCTCTCAAAGTCACTTGAATATTGTGCCTGGAGCTGAGGCGTTAGATCAAGTGGCAAAAAATCTTTATGAATTAAACCCCACGACTTCGATTAAGTCTATTGGGAACTCTACTGCAGTAAATTTTGGAATTATGTGTCTCTGTTTAATCGGCTTGTTTTTAGTGTGCCGGACCAGTCGAAGAATCCTGCGTCAAAATCGAGAGAACGAACAAGCCTTCATCGCCATGGCACATTTATATAGAGGAAAAGGGAGGGAGAACGTTGCGGGAAGTCAGGGACCTTGAATGCAGGGACTGGCTGAAGCCACGGCAGAAAAACGTAAAATGCGAAGATTTCATGGACATTTATTAGTTCTCCCAAGTTAATACTTTTGTAATTTCTTATGTCTGTCTTTACTTTAATCTCCTAATTCTATCATCTTCTTTGTAAACTGAGGAGGATATATGTCACCTCAGGACCCTGTGATGATTGCCTTAACTGCACAAATTGTTTGTGGAGCATGTGTGTTTGAACAATATGAAATCTGGGCTTCTTGAAGAAAGAACAGGATAACAGCAATGTTCAGGGAACAAGGGAGGCAACCTTGAACTGGCCGCCGGTGAGCCGGACGGAACAGAGCCATATTTCTTCTCTTTTCGTTATGCAAATAGGAGAAATATCGCTGAATTCTTTTTCTCAGCAAGGAACACCCCTGAGAAAGAGAATGCGCTCTGAGGGTAGGCCTATAAACGACCCCCTTGGAGGCGTGCCGCCTTTTACGGTTGAAGCCGAAGGGATGAAATAAGCCCCGGCCTCCTGTAGCGCTCCCAGGCTTATTAGGACGAGGAAATTCCCACCTAATAAATTTTGGTCAGACAGGTTGTCTGCTCTCAAACCCTGTTTTCTGATAAGATGTTATCCATGACTATGCATGCCCAAAAATTTTAATTTTAACACCATTCTGTGATCTCATCCTGCCTCCACTTGCTTTGTGATATTCTATTACTTTGTGAAGTATGTAATCTCGGTGTCATGATGACAATGGTGGTTTTGTTGAAAAGAAAAGGGGGAAATGTGGGGAAAAGAAAGAGATCAGCCTGTTACTATGTCTATATAGAAAGAAATAGCCATAAGAGACTCCATTTTGTCCTGTATTTGAGATGCTGTTAATCTGTGACCCTACCCCCAACCTTGTCCTTGCAAGAGACATGTGCTGTGGTGACTCAAGGTTTAACGGAGTTTGGGCTGTGCAGGGTGTGCTTTGTTAAACAAGTGCCTGAAGGCAGCTTGCTGGTTAAAAGTCATCACCATTCTCTTAATTTCAACTACCCAGGGACACGTACATGGCCAAAGGTCGCAGGGACCTCTGCCTAGGAAAGCTAGGTGTTGTCCAAGGTTTCTCCCCATGTGATAGGCTGAAGTAATGCTAAAAGGTTTATGGAGATGTTTGCATATGCATCTCAAGGCACAGCATTTTCCTTTAAACTTTTTCATGTCACAGAGGTTTTTGTTCATATGTCTTACTGCCCTCCTATTGTCCTGCCACTCCCTTATCCTTAAGATGGTAAAGATAATTATCAATAAATACTAAGGGAACTCAGAGGCCGGTGCCGGCGTGGGTCCTCTGTAAGCTGAGCGCCTGTCCCCTGGGCCCCCGCTTTTCTTTCTCTATACTTTGTCTCTGTGTCTTCTTTCTTTTCTCAAGTCTCTCGTTCCACCTAACGAGAAACACCCACAGGTGTGGAGGGGCAGACCACCCCTTCAACTGCAAGCTCCACCTCCAAGGTTCAAGCTACTCTCCTGCCTCAGCCTCCCGAGGAGCTGGGACTACAGGCACCCACCACCACACTTGGCTAATTTTTTCGTATTTTTAATAGAGATGGGGTTTCACCGTGTTAGCCGGGATGGTCTCCATCTCCTGACCTCGTGATCTGCCTGCCTCGGCCTCCCAAAGTGCTGGGATTACAGGCGTGAGACACTGCGCCCGGCCTGGGTGCCCTAATTTGTTTTTGTATTTTTAGTAGAGCTGGGGTTTCATCATGTTGCCCAGGCTGGTCTTAAACTCCTGACTTCAAGTGATCCACCTGCCTCAGCCTCCCAAAGTGCTGGGTTTACAGGCGTGGGCCAAGGTGCCCGACCAGTGTTGTTTTTAAGATGGGCCAATTGCAATGAGCTTGTTGCATGACAGAGTGGGCCTGAGGGGCAGGAGAGTGCAACCCCTCTGCTCTGGGGAAGCCGGCCTCAGGCTGGGGCACGGGCAGCTGAAACCCTCAGCGGCTGCTCCTGGGCTGTGGAGGAGAGTTTCTGTGGGGAGGGATGGGGTCACATGAATGGAGGGAATGGAGGAGGCCTGCAGCCCAGCACTGAGGCCTACTGGGGAGGCAGCTCAGGAAGGCCACAGAGTCAGGCCCAGCCCAAGACCTTTGCCCTGAAGCTAAAATAGGCCCTTGAGCCTGGTTTAGAATGGGTGGCCTCCAGCCAGCCCATTGGTCCTGGGGTGGTGTGGGAGGGAAAGGGCCAGTTTGGGACCGCAACATCTCCAAGCTGCGTGTAGAGCTGCCCCCGTCATGGTCTTGGGGCCCAGAAATCATCTGCGCCCCCAGAAGGATACCACTGTGGGTGGGCCCAGCCAGAGGGGCACCATGAGATCTGCCGCTTGGCAGGGTGAGGCTGCCAGGGGAAGCACCCTGACCCCAGGACACTGGGCCCAATGCCCGCACTGCCCCGTCCCGCCCTGCACATGGCAGGACAGAGTCCTTGGGCCTCAGGCACCCAGCTCCCCACCCCAGCCCCACCCACAACACTCAGGGTCAGGCTGGCTGGACCGGGCAGGAGGCTGCATCTGGACTCCCCCTTCAGAAGGCAAAGCTGCCCTGAGATCTGCCTTCCCCTTCCCCCAGACTTCCTGCCAAAACCACCACAGTAGAGATAAGGCCTCTAGGCTCAAAGGCCAGAGAAGGAGCCCACAGGGAGGGCAGGGCTGGGAGCCACAGCCTCCCTGCCCCGGGGGCTAGAGCTGGGGTCTTACCCCAATCTTATCCTGCCCCAAGCCCGGCCAGGTGGCTGCCAGGGCCCAGGTCTGTCTTCCTGGTTGTCTGTGTTGGAGCTTCCTGGGGCTTTCTCTGGCCTAAGAGAGCATGATGCAGCAGGCACCTTTTCAGTTCCTTTGATTCCATCGCAGTCCCCAACAGGGACCATAGGCCAGGACCCAGGAAGAAGTTCATGTCCCCACCCCAACTGGGGCCACCAAGGGTGTCTGGGCAGCCTCTGTTGGGAGGGGCAGAGGCATGGACCTGGGAGCTCTCAGGCTCTGGGGGCATCTGTGCACCTCTGCCCTGCGTCCCCCAGCTTGGAGGCAGCCTCCAGATGGAGAGCCAGAAGGGGACACTCCGGCTCTGCCCCACAGCTTGAGGGGCAGCAGGAAGAGGACAGAAGCCCACCCAGGCTGGCCGGGCGCGGTGGCTCACACCTGTAATTCCAGCACTTGGGGAGGCCAAGGCAGGCGGATCACCCGAGGTTGGGAGTTCAAGACCAACCTGACCAACATGGAGAAACCCTGCCTCTACTAAAAATACAAAATTAACCGGGTGTGGTGGTGCCGCCTGTAATCCCAGCTACTCGGGAGGCTGAGGCAGGAGAATCACTTGAACCTGGGAGGCAGAGGTCGCAGTGAGCCAAGATTACGCCATTGCACTGCAGCCTGGGCAGCAAGAGCAAAACTCTATCTAAAAAAAAGCCCACCCAGGCTGCCTGTCCAGAGGAAGGGGCCCAGCCCTCGCCCCCCACCAGCAGTGGCTTCAGGCTACTGGGGAGGATCTGCCGCTGGAATGGTTAACCCAGGCATCTCCAGCAGCCAATCACAGAGCTCTGCAGGAATACCTGGGAGAGGTCCTCATGCAGGCCGGGCCGGGCGGGTCCTAGCCCAGCCCCAGTCTGGCCCTGGACAACCCCAGCAAAGCCGCCCTCAGCCAGCCCAGAAGCACTGGGCCTTGGCCACAGCAACACTCACTGAGCACGCTGGGAGCTGAGTATGGCGTCCCTGGTCTCGCTGGAGCTTGGGCTGCTGCTGGCTGTGCTGGTGGTGACGGTGACGGTGACGGCGACGGCAACGGCGACGGCGCCCCCGCCTGCTGGTCTGCTGAGCCTCCTCACCTCCGGCCAGGGAGCTGTGGATCAAGAGGCACTGGGCGGCCTGTTAAATACGCTGGCGGACCGTGTGCACTGCGCCAACGGGCCGTGTGGAAAGGTAACAGCCCCACCCGACGGGTCCCCCAGCCCTGGCCTCTTCCCGCCCGCTCCGCCCTGCCAACTGGCAGCAAAGGGCCCTGGGCAAACTCCAGGAGGCGGAGGAGGCTCGCGGCAGTACCTGGGCACCCTGGCCCTCCCCGCAGGCCAGAGCCCACCCTCATGCTCATGAGGGCAGACAGGCACACCTCTCCAGGGACACACAGTCCCTCTTCTCCCCAGGACCCCAGGGCCACCTCCCCCTGCCGGCCCCCAACCATCAAATTGGCAGTGGCTCCAGGGGAGTCCCCTGGGGATGGGGGACCACTGTTGGGGACCCCTCTCCGTGCACCCCTGTAGTTGGGGAAGCAGAACAGGGTCCTGGGGAGACAGAAGGGCACAACGGGTTGAGAGAGGATGGTGGACCTGAGAGGGAGAGGAAACAGGCCTGTGGGGAAGCCCCTTGGCCAGGCCTGCCTCTCCCCTCCCTGGTGGGCCCAGAGCCCCTCCTCACCTGTCTCTGCCCACAGTGCCTGTCTGTGGAGGACGCCCTGGGCCTGGGCGAGCCTGAGGGGCCAGGGCTGCCCCCAGGCCCGGTCCTGGAGGCCAGGTACATTGCCCGCCTCAGTGCCGCCGCCGTCCTCTACCTCAGCAACCCCGAGGGCACGTGTGAGGACGCTCGGGCTGGCCGCTGGGCCTCTCGTGCAGACCATCTCCTGGCCCTGCTCGAAAGCCCCAAGGCCCTGACCCCGGGCCTAAGCTGGCTGCTGCAGAGGATGCAGGCCCAGGCTGCCGGCCAGACCCCCAAGACGGTGAGGGACAGTCCAGGCAGACCAGGGGAGTGGGTGAGGAGGGCCCCATGGCCTAGGGGGCCAGGCCTGGCTGCAGAGCCTTCAGGGAGCCCGGGGGCCTGGGGAGACGCCCGGGAGTCGGCCTCCTGCTGGGGATTCACAATGTGGAGCTCACTACCGGGCAGCTGGGGGCCTGCAGGAGCCCCAGGAGGGGCCTCACGAGGGAGGAACCCAGAGGGCTGAGTGGGAGCCTGAAGCAGCTGGGCCCGGCAGGGAGGGCTGTGGCCCCAGGGAAGGGCGGGGCTGGTGGGGCCAGATCCTGTAGTTGGCGTGGGAGATGCATCCAGGGGCAGCTGGGTGGATGGCAGAACTGGATGCAAGGTCACACCAAAGGCTGAGGCAGAGGCCCCCTCTTCCCCAGGCCTGCGTAGACATTCCTCAGCTGCTGGAGGAGGCGGTGGGGGCGGGGGCTCCAGGTAGTGCCGGTGGCGTCCTGGCTGCCCTGCTGGACCACGTCAGGAGTGGGTCTTGCTTCCATGCCTTGCCGAGCCCTCAGTACTTCGTGGACTTTGTGTTCCAGCAGCACAGTAGCGAGGCTCCTATGACGCTGGCCGGTGAGGCCTGGGCTGGGCTGTGGAGGGGGCACCCCCGAGTCCCCAGCCTCCATGTCCCTGGGGGGCAGGGCTGGAGCCCACACAGACTCGCCGTGCTGACTCTTCTCCCTGCTAGAGCTGTCGGCCTTGATGCAGCGCCTGGGGGTAGGCAGGGAGGCCCACAGTGACCACAGTCATCAGCACAGGGGAGCCAGCGGCCAGGACCCTGTGCCCCTCGTCACCTCCAACGATAGCTCCAGTGTGTGGGACACGGTGAGCTGTGCCCTGGGGTAAGATGGGGTCCCACTGGGGTCTGCTCAGGCCCCTGAGCCTGTCCTGCCACTCCCCAGGTATGCCTGAGTGCCAGGGACGTGATGGCTGTGTATGGACTGTCAGAGCAGGCTGGGGTGACCCCGGAGGCCTGGGTCCAACTGAGCCCTGCCCTGCTGCAACAGCAGCTGAGTGGAGCCTGCACCTCCCAGCCCAGGCTCCCCGTCCAGGACCAGCTCAGCCAGGCAGAGAGTGAGTGCCCACCCCGGCACTGTGCTGGCAGTGCAGAGGTGGGGCCCACATAGGGAGGAAGGAGTGGCTGCCGAGGGTGAGGGATGGAGAGAGGGAGCAGGGCCTGGAAGTTGAAACAGCAGACACAGAAGAATGTGGCATCGCCAGGAGGGGAGTGGGGCTTTAAGGCAGGAGCGTCAGCCTGAGTGAGGGACTGGCCCACACTGACCGCCTGCAGCTCTGGTGAGTGACGCCCGGGAAGCAGGGGCTGAGTCTGGAAGAAAAGCTCTCACAGCCACCTCACCCGCCCCCAGGGTATCTGTACGGCTCCCTGGCCACGCTGCTCATCTGCCTCTGCGCGGTTTTTGGCCTGGTACTGCTGACCTGCACTGGCTGCAGGGGGGTCACCCACTACATCCTGCAGACCTGCCTGAGCCTGGCGGTGGGTGCACTCACTGGGGATGCTGTCCTGCACCTGATGCCCAAGGTCTGCCCCCACAACCCCCCGATCCTGGCCTTCCCTTCCCCACCATGGACTCCCAGGCCATGCCCTCCCAGGGCCCTTACCCACACCACCCCCTGACCCCTGACCCCTCTCCCTGGGTCTTGGAGGGAGGCGCCCTGTGACCCCCCCCAGCCCAGCGCCCCTACTCCCCAGGTGCTGGGGCTGCACACACACAGCGAACAGGGCCTCAGCCCACAGCCCACCTGGCTCCTCCTGGCTATGTTGGCCGGGCTCTACGCCTTCTTCCTGTTTGAGAACCTCTTCAACCTCCTGCTGCCCAGGGACCCGGAGGTCAGGCTTCTTGGGAAGGTACCCGGCGGGTGGGTGTGCTGGGGGCCTGTCGGACACTGAGCAGCTACCCTCACAGGATCTGGAGGACGGGCCCTGCGGCCACAGCAGCCACAGCCACGGCGGCCACAGCCACGGTGTGTCCCTGCAGCTGGCACCCAGCGAACTCCGGCAGCCCAAGCCGCCCCACGAGGGCTCTCGCGCGGACCTGGTGAGTGGACGCCCGATGCCCCACCCCACGCGGAGCCCCTCCCACAGACCCCTTCCCAAGCCCACACTCCTAGCCCCACCCCAGGCCTGCGGCCCCGCCTCCCGCGGTGATCTGGGGCCCCGCCCCGCCGCGTTCCTCCTCTATCTCTGGGCGGGACTTACTCAAGGCTCCTCCCAGGTGGCGGAGGAGAGCCCGGAGCTGCTGAACCCGGAGCCCAGGAGACTGAGCCGAGGTGAGCCCAGGGGGCGACCCCGGAAGGGCTGGGGGATCTGAGGTTTGTGTGGAGCGCGAGCGGGGCCCGGGGCTTGGCGGTCGGGGACAGGCCACGCGAACCCACGGCCGCTGCATCCGCAGACTTGAGGTTACTGCCTTATGTGATCACGCTGGGCGACGCCGTGCACAACTTCGCCGATGGGCTGGCCGTGGGCGCCGCCTTCGCGTCCTCCTGGAAGACCGGGCTGGCCACCTCGCTGGCGGTGTTCTGCCACGAGTTGCCGCACGAGCTGGGTGAGCGGCGGGCGGGGCCTGGAAGGAGACGGCCGGGGCCGCACGGGGCTGGGCGGGGAGACCGGGAACAGGTGGGCGGGGCCTGGTGGTAAGAGCGCGCGACCGAAAGGAGGTGGGCGGGGCATGTAAATAGGAGGGCGGAGCTGTTGATGTGGACCCGCCCGCAGGGGACTTCGCGGCCTTGCTGCAGGCGGGGCTTTCCGTGCGCCAAGCGCTGGTGCTGAACCTGGCCTCTGCGCTCACGGCCTTCGCGGGTCTCTACGTGGCACTCGCGGTTGGAGTCGGCGAGGAGAGCGAGGTCTGGATCCTGGCAGTGGCCAGCGGCCTGTTCCTCTACGTGGCACTCTGCGACATGGTCAGGATGGTGAGGGGAGGGGCTGCTCTGGGCCGGGAACTGAGCAGCGGAGCTGAGCAGGGGCGCTGACCTGGTACCCACTTGCTCCTCAGCTCCCGGCCATCTTGAAAGTACGGGACCCACGGCCCTGGCTCCTCTTTCTGCTGCACAACGTGGGCCTGCTGGGCGGCTGGACCGTCCTGCTGCTGCTGTCCTTGTACGAGGATGATATCACCCTCTGATACCCTGCCCTAGTCTCCCACCTTTGACTCAAGATCCCACACCCCACAAACCTACAGCCCAGAAACCAGAAGCCCCTATAGAGGCCCCAGTCCTAACTCCAATAAAGACACTCTTGTCCTTGCAGCATGGCTGTGCTCTCCTTGTTGGATGGGAAAGGTCCTCAGCTGAGAAAGGACAATTGCGGCACTGCCTTCTCCCCATCGGGGTGCCTCGAAGAGAAGCAGGAAGAGCTGCACTCAGGGCCCCCCAGGCAGCCAGCCTCAGGCACCCCCTCTTTGATGTGGAGACCCTGCCTGCCTGAGGAGTGGGGTCAGGGAAATTCGCCGGGGTGTGTGGGCAGCAGGTGGGACCCTGTCCCCAAACAGTAATCAAACTTGCTTACCCATAACTGCTTACACAGCTGAAGGCATATTTTTCTGTCATGGAAAGCAAGCCTGGAGATAATCAGACCAGAGTGTGGCAGCCCATGGTTCCTGGGACCCCAGCCTCTTCTGACTCTGAGGCGTTAATCCTGAGTCCCTATGTAGTGGCCTCCTAGGGCTCCCATAACACAGCCTACCACAAACTGAGTGCCTTCAAACCAGAAACTTATTTTCACAGTTCTGGAGGCTAAAAGTTAGGAATCAAAGCATCAGGAGACTAATGCTCCCTCTGAAGTCTCCAGGAAGCAGTCTGTTCCCTAAGCCTTTCCTGGCTACTGGTGGCCCCAGGTGTTCCTTGGTTTGTGGGCAGTATGACTCCAATCTCTGCCTCTGTCTTCACATGACCTCCCCTCCTCTCTCCTTTTCTTTTCTTTTTTCTTTCTTCTTTTGAGACAGAGTTTCAGTCTTTTGCCCAGGCTGGAGTACAGTGGCACCATCTCAGCTCACTGCAACCTCTGCCCCCCAGGTTCAAGCAATTCTCCTGCATCAACCTCCCGAGTAGCTGGGATTACAGGTACCCACCACCACACCTAGTTAATTTTTATATTTTTAGTAGGATGTGGTTTTATCCTGTTGGCCAGGCTGGTCTCGATCTCCTGACCTCAGGTAATCCACCCACCTCAGCCTCCCAAAGTGCTGGGATTACAGGTGTGAGCCATTGCGCCCGGCCCACATGACCTTCTTTCTTGTGTTTCTATCTCTTCTGGTTATTTTTATTGTATGTTTTTTGAGACGGAGTCTCACTCTTGTCACTCGGGCTGGAGGGCTCACTGCAACCTCTGCCTCCTGGGTTCAAGCGATTCTCTTGCCTCAGTCTCCCGAGTAGCTGGGATTACAGGTATGCGTCACCATGCCCGGCTAATTTTTGAAGGGGGCCAGCCCCTCCACACCTGTGGGTATTTCTCGTCAGGTGGGATGAGAGACTGAGAAAAGAAATAAGACAGAGAGACGAAGTATAGAGAAAGAACAGTGGGCCCAGAGGACTGGTGCTCAGCATACTGAGGACTCGCACCAGCACCAGCCTCTGAGTTCCCTCAGTATTTATTGATCATTATTTTTCCTATCTTAGCGAGGGGAGTGTAGCAGGGCAACAAGTGGGGAGAAGGTCAGCGGGGAAACATGTGAGCAAAGGAATCTGTATCATGAATAAGTTCAAGGAAAGGTGCTGTGCCCAGATGTGCACGTAGGCTAGATTTACGTTTCTCTCTTTTTTTTTTTTTTTTTTTTTTTTTTTTTGAGAAGGAGTCTTACTCTGTCTCCCAGGCTGGAGTGCAGTGGCGCGATCTCAGCTCACTGCAAGCTCTGCCTCCCGGGTTCACGCCATTCTCCTGCCTCAGTCTCCTGAGTAGCTGGGACTACAGGCGCCCGCCACTGCGCCCGGCTAATTTTTTTTTTGTATTTTTAGTAGAGACGGGGTTTCACCGTGGTCTCCATCTCCTGACCTTGTGATACGTCCCCCTCGGCCTCCCAAAGTGCTGGGATTACAGGCGTGAGCCACCGCGCTTTACCCAAAGAGTAACAGAGTAGCAAAGAGTAACAGAGCAGCAGCGCTAGATTTATGTTTTTCTTTACCCACACATCTCAGTGTAGCAAAGAGTAACAGCAGTATTGCTGCCAGCATGTCTCACTTCCAGCCACAGAGCGGTTTTCTCCTATCTCAGAATAGAACGATTGGGAATGGTCAGCTTTACACCAAGACATTCCATTCCCAGGGAGGAGCAGGAGATGAAGTCTTCCTCTTATCTCAACTGCAAAGAGGCCTCCCTCTTTCACTCCTCCTCCTTAGCACAGCACAGACCCTTTACGGGTGTTGGGCTGGGGGATGGTAAGGTCTTTCCTTTCCCACGAGGCCATATCTCAGGCTGTCTCAGTGGGGGAAACCTTGGACAATACCCAGGCTTTCTTGGGCAGAGATCCCTGTGGCTTTCCGCAGTGCATTGTGTCCCTGGTTAATCGAGAATGAAGAATGGCAATTTTACCGAGCATACTGCCTGCAAACATATTGTTTTTTTTTGGCCGGGCGCGGTGGCTCAAGCCTGTAATCCCAGCACTTTGGGAGGCCGAGACGGGCGGATCACGAGGTCAGGAGATCGAGAGCATCCTGGCTAACACGGTGAAACCCTGTCTTTACTAAAAAATACAAAAAACTAGCCGGGCGAGGTGGCGGGCGCCTGTAGTCCCAGCTACTCGGGAGGCTGAGGCAGGAGAATGGCGTGAACCCGGGAGGCGGAGCTTGCAGTGAGCTGAGATCCAGCCACTGCACTGCAGCCTGGGCCACAGAGCGAGACTCTGTCTCAAAAAAAAAAAAAAAATTGTTTTTTTTTTTTTTTTTGAGACGGAGTCTCACTCTGTCGCCCAAGCTGGAGTGCAGTGGCGCAATCTCGGCTCACTGCAAGCTCCGCCTCCCGGGTTCGCGCCATTCTCCTGCCTCAGCCTCCCGAGTAGCTGCGACTACAGGCGCCCGCCACTGCGCCCGGCTAATTTTTTCTATTTTTAGTAGAGACAGGGTTTCACCATGGTCTCGATCTCCTGACCTTGTGATCCGCCAGCCTCGGCCTCCCAAAGTGCTGGGATTACAGGCGTGAGCCACCGCGCCCGGCCCAAACATATTGTTAATGAAAGGACACAAAGATAGATGTGTACCCACCCCCCCGCTACACCCTATTGCTAAACCCTTTGTTCTGCTCTCTAATCTTTGCACATAGCAGAGATTTCGTAAGTTCTGTAAGTACCTGTTTTTCTGCATGTACCAGAGATTTTGTAAGTTCTGAGGCAAGGTCACAAGACGTGTTTAAGTAAGATAAACTCTTGCTGCCATAAACCAGTTGGGTAACCTGACGCAATATAATTAACTGCCTTTGTGTAAAACTGCTCTCCCGCCTCAAAGGTTGAACCGAAATATCAGAAATGGCGGGAACCAATCATAGTTAGCCAAATCACCTTGTTCAAACACTAGCCAATCATATATCTGATTTGTATAATAATTCTATGCCCACTTTTCTTAGACTATATAACACTGCTTGGAGCTCAATGGGGGAGCTCTCCTGCCCGTCTCGTTTCGCGAGCGAGTGAGAGTTCCAGGTTCGAACCTGTAATAAAGATCCTTGCTGCTTAGCTTTGACTCTGGACTCTGGTGGTCTTCTTCGGGGAATAAACGGTCTGGGCATAACATTAACAAGGCACATCCTGCACAGCCCTAAATCCATTAAACATTGATTCAATACAGCACATGTGTTTGTGAGCACAGGGCTGGGGCTAAAGTTACAGGTTAACAGCATCTCAAAGCAGAAACAATTTTTCTTAGTACAGATCAAAATGGAGTTTCTTATGTCTTCCTTTTCTTTTTTTTTTTTTTTTTTTTTGAGACGGAGTCTCCCTCTGCCACCCAGGCTGGAGTGCAGTGGCCGGATCTCAGCTCACTGCAAGCTCCGCCTCCCGGGTTCACGCCATTCTCCTGCCTCAGCCTCCCGAGTAGCTGGGACTACAGACGCCCGCCACCTCGCCTGGCCAGTTTTTTGCAGTTTTTAGTAGAGACGGGGTTTCACAGTGTCAGCCAGGATGGTCTCGATCTCCTCACCTCGTGATCCGCCTGTCTCGGCCTCCCAAAGTGCTGGGATTACAGGCTTGAGCCACCGCGCCCGGCCTTCCTTTTCTACATAGGCACGGTAACAATCTGATCTTTCTTTTCCCCACAATTTTTGTATTTTTAGTACAGACTGGGTTTCACCATGTTGGCCAGGCTGGTCTGGAACTCTTGACCTCAGGTGATCCGCCCAACTTAGCCTTCCAAAGTGTTGGGATTACAGGCGTCAGCTATCGCCTCCTATTGACTTTTATTTATTTATTTATTTATTTATTTATTTATTTTTTTTTTGAGACGGAGTCTTGCTCTGTAGCCCGGGCTGGAGTGCAGTGGCCGGATCTCAGCTCACTGCAAGCTCCGCCTCCCGGGTTTACGCCATTCTCCTGCCTCAGCCTCCGGAGTAGCTGGGACTACAGGCGCCCGCCACCTCGCCCGGCTAGTTTTTTGTATTTTTAGTAGAGACGGGGTTTCACTGTGTTAGCCAGGATGGTCTCGATCTCCTGACCTCGTGATCCGCCCGTCTCGGCCTCCCAAAGTGCTGGGATTACAGGCTTGAGCCACCGCGCCCGGCCTCCTATTGACTTTTAAAAGGAGGTTGAGTGTGGCTCAGGGGTCACACGCCTGAGCATCCAAGTGGCCCTTCCCCCACTGCCCAATGAGCAAGTGAGTAGATTTGGATGCCACAAAAACACATATTTCCACGCCGTTTTCTTGCACCTAACGATACTTTCTTGTTTTATTTCTCATGATTCCGTTTCTAGGTCCTAGGCCCGTGCCTGGTCCAGGATCCAAGCTCCTGGAAGCTGGTACTGGGCCCGCCCTGGGTAGGCAGCACTGAGCAAGGCAGGCGGACAGCGCTGGGCTCGCGGGCCTGCGAGGTCCTGCGTCCTCCGCGGGAGTGTTGGCGGCGGGGGTCGCTCTGCGAGGGGACACCGAGCAGAGGGGGCGTGCGGCCTCTCTAGGAAGCTTTCTCGGAGCCCCCGACGCTGGCAAGGCACCCGCCCCCTCTTCCGGACCCCGGCGCGGCCCCCTGCACCTGGGGGCTAGCAGCGGAGTCGCTTCTCCCTGCAGCCCTCCTGGGTCTGGTGGAGACGCATCCCCGGCGGACCCCGAGCCGCTGCAGCCAGCGCCCCTGCGGCTTCTCACCCGCGCTACTCCGCCCGCAGCGGAGGCCCCGCACTTCGCGCGCTAGGAGTTTGGAGTCTGGACGCCCCGCCCCGAGCCGAGCCGCCAGGCCGCCCCGCACCCCGGGCCACCAGGGGCCGCTGTCGCCCCTGCAGCAGCTCTCACGGGGCGGCGCTGCGCAGGCGCCGAAGCCCGGAACCTTCGCGCCCAGCTTCTGGGCCCGGCCGGGCCAAGTTCGCCGCCGTCCGGGTTCCCCTCGAGTCGGCTCCAACTGCCAGGTGGGCAGCCGGGAGGGCGGCCGAGGCGGCAGCGCGAGGCCGGCGAGGGACGCGGTACGGGGCCGGGGTCCTGCGCGGGCGACCCCGCTCACTCTTCCTCTCCCGGCCTTGCGCAGCCGGGGTTGGCGCCATGTACGCCGTGTACAAACAGGCGCATCCGCCCACCGGCCTGGAGTTCGCCATGTACTGCAACTTCTTCAACAACAGCGAGCGCAACCTCGTGGTGGCCGGGACCTCGCAGCTCTACGTGTACCGCCTCAATCGCGACGCCGAGGTAGGTCGGGCCCTGGGCGCCCTCCCCGCTCTCCGCGACGTGAGTGCTCTCACCGCCCCCAGTTGCAGATGGAAGAGCCAAGCCCCAGACAAGTTCAGTGATTTGCTTAAGGTTCCCCTGCCTCAGGAGCCAGGATATGACCCAGAATCTCTTGTGCTCGGGTCCTTTCTCGTGGCTGCTACCCTGTCCTGCCTCCCTTCCTGCCCCACCGGGAAGGGCGCGCTGCCCTAGCCGTCTTGTTTGCTCTTCTGTGTTTTCAGCAAGTTGTTTGGAAGGAACGAACGCCCACTGTGTGCTGGGTAGCAGGGATACCATGTGAACCACACCTGCAGACACTTGGGGGAGGGGAACATCTAAATAAACACACCTGCCCCTGAAGCAAGTGCTGCTGCGGGGATAAAGGAGTGAATGAAGGAAACTCTGTATTTCCAGTCGCATGATCAGAAGAGCCTGTCTGAGGCAGAGCGGGAGTTTATCAGAGGAAGGACATTCCTAGCACCAGGAACAAGGCCAGGTCTAGGATGGGGACAGACTGTTGACAGGAGTCTTGGTACACTGGGGCACGTGCCTCAAGGGTTTGGGAAATACAGTGGCATTTTGGTTGCCAGAGGGTTGAAAGCTGGTCCAGAAAGGCTACTTGCAAGAGGCAGTTTCTCCATTGTTCTTGAAGGGAGGAGTAACTCTTACCCAGGACCAGGGAAGGTGAGAGGAGGGTGTTCCAGGCAGAAGAAACAGCCTGTGCACAGGTCCAAAGCAGTTGAGGGTGGAGAGTCATGGCACGGTGTGGCCGTGGTGTAGAGTGGATGTGGTGGTGGGGATGGAGGGAGGTAGGCTGTGGTCAGGACTGTTCTCCACAAAGCAGGGAGGAGCCACAAGAGGGTTGTGAATAGGGGCTGACCCAGCAAACAGATGGGTCAGAGGCGTAGGCCAAAGGAGGCCAACCCTCCTGGGCACCTACCCCAGCATACACGTGTTTGCTGGCCAGGGCTCCATCCTCTGAAGGCTTGACGAGGGCTGGAGTTTCTGCTCCGAACACATGGTTGGCAGGAGGCTGCAGTTTCTCGCCACATGGGCCCCTCCCTGGGTCAACTCACAACATGGCAGCCTCCCTCACAATGAGAGACTCACCAAGACTGAAGCCACAGTGAGTCCTGTAACCTAATCTCAGGCTGGGTGCATTGGCTAACAACTATGGCCCCACCCTTTGGGAGGCTGAGGTGGGATGACTGCTTGAGGCCAGGAGTTCAGGACTGGCCTGGGCAACATAGCAAGACCCCATCTCTGCAATTTTTTTTTTTTCCTGGTGAGACAGAGTCTTTCTCTGTCACTCAGGCTGGAGTGAAGTGGTGTGATCTCATGCTAACTTTAACCTCTGCCTCATAGGTTCAGACAATTATTGTGCCTCAGCCCCCTAAACCCTCCACCCAGTAGCTGGAATTACAGGTGTGGGACACCACGCCCGGCTATTTTTTTTTTTTTTTTTTTTTTAGTACAGACAGGGTTTTGCCACATTGGCCGGGCTAGTCTCAAACTCCTGAACTCAGGCAGTCCACTCACCTTGGCCTTCCAAAGTGCTGGGATTACAGGAGTGCACCGCTGTGCTTGGCCCAAATATAAAATATAAAAGTTAGCTGGGTGGCCGAGCGCAGTGGCTCAAGCCTGTAATCCCAGCACTTTGGGAGGCCGAGACGGGCGGATCACGAGGTCAGGAGATCGAGACCATCCTGGCTAACACAGTGAAACCCCGTCTCTACTAAAAAATACAAAAAACTGGCCGGGTGAGGGGGCGGGTGCCTATAGTCCCAGTTACTCGGGAGGCTGAGGCAGGAGAATGGTGTGAACCCGGGAGGCGGAGCTTGTAGTGAGCCGAGATCTGGCCACTGCACTCCAGCCTGGGCGACAGAGCGAGACTCCGTCTCAAAAAAAAAAAAAAAAAAACAGCTGGGGGAATGCTTTTGTACAGCTGCTTGTCTCAGCTATGAATTCCTGCCCACCAGATAGGACCTGGGACCCAGGGTGGCCTTGCCCACCCATAGGCAGGTCCCAAGGGGCACCCTAGGGGCCCCTGATACTCTCTCCTGGGGGGTCTTCCAGGCCCAACTGGGACCCTATTTTCACACCACCACGTGCAGAGTGTGACCCACATCGGGAGAGGTGTTTCCTTCCGATCTCCAAATTGATGGGGGACTCTGCTCCTTTTTGGGCCCCTGGGTGTGGGTGCATCTGCTGGAAGCAGGGAGGGCAGGTGCGCCACTCGGTTTGGCCCCCTTGGGGCTCTGCTCATGTCCAGGAAGGCTGTGCTCTGGCCCACCTGACCCTGTCTGCAAACCACCTGGGGGACAAGGCCATTAGAGACCTGTGCAGGTAACGCCCCTGCCCTGCTGCCTGCTGGCCTGGGGGTCTGATCACATGGCTCCGGACCCCAGGGGAGCTGGGCTACGGGAGAAGGGCCACAGAAATGGTACCAGCTCTTCCTCCCCAGCGCGTCCGGAGACATGGCTCCTTCAGTTTCCACCAGCCTCTCAGGCTGTCCTGGAAGGCAGACTATCCTCGGGCTTCTTTCTTAGCATGGGCCTGTGGCTCTTGACAGCGCCCCTCTGGGCGTGTCCTTGTCACTGCTGTGCATCGGCCCACATGAGGGCCACTGCTCTTACCGCCTGGAGCCTCAGTCAGCTCTCCAGGGAGTGCTGAGAGGAGCCCAAGCTGGGCCAGGCACACCCAGAGCTGGCCACTGTGGCCCTGACCCCTGGGAAGGACCCCCAGCCCTAGAGGGGCACCTGCCCCTGGGCCTGGCCCGAGGCTCCCTGAGCTGGGCATTTGTCAGGGCAGCTTTCCTAGTGTTGGGGCACTGGCCTCTGGAAGCCAACCTTTGCACTTCTTCCCACGTTATCTCAGGTGTCTCTCTCTGTGCCCCTCGCTCATCTCGCTCGATCTGTCCGCAAACCCTGAGATCAGCTGTGTCAGCCTGGAAGAGCTCCTGTCTACCCTCCAAAAGCGGCCCCAAGGCCTTAGCTTCCTTGGCTTGTCAGGTGAGGGCTGGTATGGTGGCCATGCCTGCCATGTTTGGCCTTTTCAGGGACCTGCCTGAGACCCGGGGGCCTCCTCCTAAGGGGCTGTCACTGCTACCAGCCAGGCAGCAAGGCTGGGCTCCGTGAGGCTGGGGCAGCAGGGGGCAGGGAGACAGTGACAGAAAGGGGGCATGATCCCAGCTCCTAAAACCACAGGGTGGGGGCGAGGTGGGTCTCTGCCTCTGGTCTCCAACCCAACCTTCAGAATAGACTCTGGCAGGCAAGGCCCCCTTCCACAGGGACTTTCTCGTCCCTGGCAGGAAGAGGGAGCCCAAGGTCAGGGTGTTGAAAGCTGCCAAGGGACCCCCCCACTTCCTGGCAGAGGCTCCTCCGACACAACCCTGCCCAGGCTGTGGTCTCATTTAGCTTGTTTTCTCTTGAGCCACATCAGGGCAGTCCCCAACCTGAGCTGTCTGGAAGACAATCCCAGGGACCTGGCTTCCCAGCTGGGGCCAGGGCAGGCTCTGCCCTCCGGGGGATGAGGGCTGTAAGTGAATGTAAGAGCACAAGGGGGAGCTCTGCTGTCTTCCTGCGCCCCGTCTTCACCCCCCAGGGCCAGACCGCCTTTTCCAGGACGGCGCCCGAGTGCTGGTGGGAGATCCCCTCCCCCCACTTGGGTTCCTGGCATCTGTACCTTTCCACCCAGTTCCCTGAATTCCTGAGCTTAGTGTCCTGGAGCCACTCAGGCCCACCACGTACAGATTTGCAAGCAGCCCCATTATGTCTTTATGGGTGGAGACTGACGTGTAGGCATGGACTTCGAGATCGGGCACCGTCAGAGGCAGAGCACCTTCCTCCTGCCTCAACGCTGGCGGTGCAGAGGAGCCCACTCCTTCCTGGAGTGTCATGGGGCCTCTCCGGGGCTCTGCCCGCTGCCCCTCACTACAGCCCTGGGTCCCTCAGGGAAAGCGAGTTGGTTCCCTGGAGCCTGCCGCGGGCACCGGGACGCCGCCGGCCCCCGCAAGCGCTGAGGCCTGCCCTCTTCCCTCCGCAGGCTGCACCATCCAAGGTCCCCTGGGCCTGGGCTTGTGGGACAAGATCGCCGCGCAGCTCCGGGAACTGCAGCTGTGCAGCCGACGCCTCGGCGCCGAGGACCGGGACGCCCTGCGCCAGCTGCGGCCCAGTCGGCCGTGCCCCGGCGAGTGCACGCTGGACCACGGCTCCAAGCTCTTCTTCCGGCGCCTCTGACCCCGGCGCCGCCTTTCCCCACCCTCACCGAAGCCCCTAATAAATGAA
Source organism: Macaca nemestrina (assembly GCF_043159975.1). NCBI lineage: Eukaryota > Metazoa > Chordata > Mammalia > Primates > Cercopithecidae > Macaca > Macaca nemestrina. The sequence continues at coordinate 819,120 of NC_092132.1, forward strand.
GCTGCTGGCCGGACGCGATGGTTCACGCCTGTAATCCCAGCACTTTGGGAGCCCGAGACGGGCGGATCACGAGGTCAGGAGATGGAGACCACCCTGGCTAACACGGTGAAACCCCGTCTCTACTAAAAATACAGAAAATTATCCGGGCGCAGTGGCAGCGCCTGTGGTCCCAGCTACTTGGGAGACTGAGGCAGGAGACTGGCATGAACCCGGGAGGCGGAGCTTGCAGTGAGCCGAGACTGCGCCACCGCACTCCAGCCTGGACGACAGACAGAGCGAGACCGTCTAAATTAATTAATTAAAAAAATGAACCTGCCGCCTCCCTCCCCGTGGCTGCCTGGCAGGCGGGTGGGCGGCGTAAGACCCGGCTTCGCGTCTGCTGCGCCGGTCCCGTCCCCGGGGCTGCGCCGCTGGGGGGCGCGGCCGGAAGCCCGTGCGGGCGCAGGCGTGAGGGCTGAGCGCCGAGCTGCCGATAGGGAGGGTCGCTACCGGCGCGCGCAGGCGCAGACGTGAGGCGCGAGCGCCGAGTAGCTGATCGAGCGCGCCCCGCCCCCGGCGCCATCTCCCGGACCGCGAGCCGTCCAGGTACCCGGGGCCGGTGGGTGGGGAAGGGGCCGAGTGGGGAGAGGCGATCCCGGGCCTGGCACCCTCGGGGCGCGCCTGGGCCCCGGCACAGCCTCGGCTGAGTGCCCCAAAAGTCATGGGCATGTTTTAGAAACGCTTTTCTTGCTCATTGTCCACTCTGCGAGGTTGCTTTGCACATTCGCTCGTGGCTGCAGAACGTCCGCTTTTACAGTTGGGCAGAAGCCCCTGCGTGGTTGGGGCGGTTGGCTCCTCGGCCCTCTCCTACGTGGCGGCTCCGTGACGGCTGCCGAGCAGCCTCGGTCCCCACCCCGCGGCTCGCAATGGCCTCGACCCTCGGAGAGCTTGACCCAGACGTTCCCTTCCCACATGAGCGGCGCTGCTCTTTCCCGGCTCTTCGGCGCGGGCCGCCTTCCCTCCCTTCTGCTCTTCTCCCATCCCCGGTAGCACCGTCCGCTCCCGCAGTTAGCCGGCTTAGCGCTGCCCTCCCGGGCCTCTCCGCCGAGAGCTCCCTGCGCCTGCCCGCCAGGCCCGCTCCCCTCCCTTCTCCCTTCTCCGTCCGAGTTTACCTTACTCTCCCGCCCGCTGGGCCAGAAACAGGCTGTCGTTCGTAACTCCTTCATTTTAATCCTACCTCAGATCCCTCGGCGGATCTGACGGTTCCACTTACAAAGAGAGAAGTCTGGAGCTGGCCCAGCTTCCGCACTAGGCAGGACCCTCCCACGGGCTCCGCTTCCATTCTTTCTCCCCAGCTCGCTGCCCACCTAGAGGCACCTCTCCGTCTTCATGCCCTAGGACCCCCTCGCTCGAGAAGCTCCTCCCTCAGCTTGTTTGTTCCTCCAAGTTCATGCCGACTTAAAGGCGAGCTGTTGAGTTGTTGTTCCTGTGCCCCGAACTCTCTTCCCCGGCCATCAAACAGCTGCCTGCCTCCCTCATCAGCTCCCTCATCAGCTCCCTCAACCTCCAGCTGGGACCGCACCCCAAGGCAGCCCCCACCCCGCTGTCCTTAGTGTCCACAGTACCTCAGTTTTTCCTGGCAGCCCCCATAGCACCCTGTGTGTTCACCACTGTTGAGCTCGGGAGAGCTCTTCGTGGCGCCCTGGGTCTCCAGGACCTGGCGCTTAGGGGCTGTCTTTTTTGTTGTTTTTTGTTAGTTAGTTTGTTTGTTTGTTTTGAGACAGGGTCTTGCTTTGTCTCCCAGGCTGGAATGCAGTGGCTCAGTCTTGGCTCATTGAAACCTTCACCTCCTGGGTTCAAGCGATTCTCCAGCCTCAGCCTCCTGAGTAGCTGGGATTACAGGTGTGTGACACCACGCCCAGCTAATTTTGTATTTTTAGTAGAGACGGGGTTTCACCATGTTGGCCAGGCTGGTCTCGAACTCCTGACCTCAGGTGATCCGCTTGTCTTGGCCTCCCAAAGTGCTGGGATTACAGATGTGAGCCACCACACCTAGCTTAGGGGCCATCTTTGAGTCGGCCCTGGCTCTGCTCCCCAGGTCTCAGTGCTGTGGCCACCACAGAGCCTAGAGGATGTTTCACGGGATCCCAGCCACTCCGGGCATAGGAGGTGAGTGTGGCCGGAAGGGCACAGGCTTTCAGCCCCTGCTGCAGGGGCTGACGGGCAGTATTGGGTATTAGGCGTCAGGGATGGGGTGGCATCTGACCCTGCTCTCATACAGCCTTGGGGGTGGCCAGGGGCTGATGCAGTTTATCACAGGAGCACTGAGGGCCCAGAAACCTTCTCCAGGCAGAACTGGCTTGGTCCTGCTGGGCAGACATGATGAGCTTCAGTGTGGCCAGAACCGTGGGGGTCCTGGGCACCCTGTGTCACCAAACCCAGGGGAGAGGCCGTGTGTGATGAGCCTTGTTGGCACTGCATCATGAGTCACGAGCAGGACGTGGCCACTTGCGCAGGTGACTCGGCCAGGGAGCCGCAGTGGAGCTGGGGAGCTGGGCCTGTCATGCGGCCCCCGGCTTCTTAGAGGCGTTATCCTCAGGTCCCCCCACACACTGATGGGGTGAGGTTGGAACCCCTGTGTTCCAGCTCCCTCTGGGTTCTTTGGGACCCAGCCTGGGAGGCCTCAGGGAGGAACTGAAATAGAGGCTGGGACTGGAGCCTACCCTTGGGTTCCCTTTGGGGCCAGCCTGCCAGCTCTCTGCCTTCTCTTGCAGCCCCTGGGAACAAGCCAGAGCTGTATGAGGTGAGTGGTGGGTGCATACCCGGCCAGCATTGGCCAACAGCAAACACCTGTGTGGCCTTGCCAGGGCTCTGCAGCCCCTGCTGGCACCAGCCCACAGAGCCTGCTCTCTCCGGCAGGAAGTGAAGTTGTACAAGAACGCCCGGGAGCGGGAGAAGTAAGTCTAGCCACCCAGGCTGCCCCAACACACCCGTGCGCATCTGGCTGCCCTGGGGCAGCCTCCCCCAGACCCATCCCACACTGAGAGGTGGGAGGATACAGGGTCAGGCTGGGGAACCGTTCCTGAGGCACTCCAGGATGGAGCGAGAGGTGGGCAGAGCTCCCACAGTGGCACCTCCGGGCAGGGGATAGTGCTCTGGGCTTGGCACCCCGGGGCCCGATAGACAGGTGTGTCCTCAGGTACGACAACATGGCAGAGCTGTTCGCGGTGGTGAAAACAATGCAAGCCCTGGAGAAAGCCTACATCAAGGACTGCGTCTCCCCCAGCGAGTAAGAGCCCACGTCCTTGGAGGCCTGCTCCTGCCCTGCCAGGCCTGGGTGCTCCGTAGACAGCAAGAACAGGCGTCTGTCAGGCTGTGAGGTGCCCACCCATGTGGGGCCCACCCAGCGTGAGGAGGATGCCCCTGGGTCTCAGCCAGGGAAGTCCTGGGGGGTGGGGAGGGAGGCGGGCAGAGGGGCAGCCCCTGGGGTGTCATCCGGCCCACTCCCCCACCCTTATCCCCCAGCACAGCCAACCTTAAAAGATGGTCGGGAGACTTGGGGATGTCTCAGGATGTTTTGGGGGGCTTTGTGCAATGAAGTGACAAGACCCTCACAGGCCGCCACACAGGACCATGAGCTATGGATGGGGCCATCATAACAGATGGCTGGTTGCTGTCGTTCAGAGGGTGGGCAGGGGTGGGGAGCTGGGGCTTCCACCTGGAGGTGAGCTACAAGCCCCACTATGTGCTCAGGGCCTCCCCCCCCAAAGCTGCTAGCAGTCCCTCCTCCTTGCTCGGCCTGCCTTTGCCTGTTGCCCGGCCCTCTCTGGAAGCTGCTCTGCCTCTGGACCAGCTGAAGGGGCAGGATGAGCTGGGCGACGCTGGTCCCATGCTTGGGCCGCAGCTGACCTCTCCCTAGGTACACGGCAGCCTGCTCCCGGCTCCTGGTCCAGTACAAAGCTGCCTTCAGGCAGGTTCAGGGCTCAGAAATCAGCACTATTGACGAGTTCTGCCGCAAGTTCCGCGTGAGTGCCTGGTCCTTCCACCCCCATGGGACGGGGACTGTCGGGCGTGGGTATGGGGTGCCGGAGGGCTCTGGCCACCTGGGGCTTACTGTCCTGAGAGCCCCAGCACCCATGTCAGCCCCCCACAGCTGGATTGTCCACTGGCCATGGAGCGGATCAAGGAGGACCGACCCATCACCATCAAGGACGACAAGGGCAACCTCAACCGCTGCATTGCCGACGTAGTCTCGGTGCGCCCCAGCCCCCAGGGCTCACAGGGTTAGGAGGGCCGGGGCCTCCCGCTGCAGCTGGGCACAAGGGTAGAGTCCTGGACCACCAGAGCTGGGTAGCACTCTGAGTTGTTGGGCGGAAGGGGACCCTTTTAACTAGGGATGAGGGATTGGCAGCCTACGGGGAGGCCCCCCGGGCCACCTGGATTCCTGTTGGGGGGATGAGCACAGTGCGTTCTGGTGGGGTCCTGGCCTCGGGAGATAGTGTGTGGGCCCACCCTCCAGTTCCCATGCAGCTGTCTGGGCAGCCAGGACCTCGTTCACTCAGGAGGCCCGCAGGGTTTGGGAGCAGAGTACAGTGAGGAGGCCTAGTGACAGCTGTGGCTGGGAAGGGGTTGGGGCCTGTGAGCTGTGGGGCCACCCCCACCCCTGAACATGCAAGCCTCATGTGCACACCTGCCCCCAGCTCTTCATCACGGTCATGGACAAGCTGCGCCTGGAGATTCGCGCCATGGATGAGGTGAGGGCATTGGGCTGGCAGGGGACCTAGGCAGGAGGGGATGGAGCCAGTGTTGGGGTCCCAGCCGCTGTGTGTCCCAGATCCAGCCCGACCTGCGAGAGCTGATGGAGACCATGCACCGAATGAGCCACCTCCCGCCCGACTTCGAGGGTCGCCAGACGGTCAGCCAGTGGTGGGTGTCCCTCCCCGCCAGGCAGAGCCCCCGAGGTGCCCCTGAGACCCTCCCCGCCAGGCAGGGCCCCGCGGTGCCCCTGAGGCTCTGCCCACCCCACATGCCCCGTGCTGCACTCCCAGGCTGCAGACCCTGAGCGGCATGTCGGCATCAGACGAGCTGGACGACTCACAGGTGCGTCAGATGCTGTTCGACCTGGAGTCAGCCTACAACGCCTTCAACCGCTTCCTGCATGCCTGAGCCCGTGGCGCCAGCCCCTGCACGGAAGGGCAGAGTCTGAGGCGATGACTCCTGGTCCCCTATCCGCCACACAGGCCCTGGTCATCCACACAACTCACTGTCTGCAGCTGCCCATCTTGTGTCTGTCTTTGGTGTGAGGACTTTGGGGGCCGGGCCCCTCCCCACAATAAAGATACTCCTGCGACCCTCCTGCCTGGGCGGCTCCCCCAGGCCTGCCTGTGTGTTCTCTCCACCCTCCGGGGACTCTGAGCACACATCCCCGCTCGCCGGGCCTGCCCTGTGTGTGTGGTGGCCCGGCCCTGGCTCTGTCCCTGCCACTGCGTCCCTCATGGCCTGCGTCACTCGGTGACAGCTGCTTCCCTGGTGGGCTCTGCCTGGGCATGCAGTGCGAGGCGGAGCTGCTTCCACAGCCCCGAGGCCTGGGAAACAGGTCCACCACCTGGCCAGGCGTGGCTCAACTCTGGCCACAGGGGAGGCTGAGGCTGCCTGCCATCCCTCCCCACTCCTCACTGAAGCCCAGGGCAGCACCAGGTCTTCTGAGTGCAATCAGGTCCCAGCGCACCCGGCCAGGCTGGGCTCAGAGGCGGTGCGCTTCATGCTGTCAGCTGCTCCACACCCACCTTTCGTCTCTGGTGACTGCACCCTGGCCCAGGACTCCTGACTTACTGCAGCTCCAGCCAGTGACTCATCGGGTGGGAGTTTGTCAAGCCCACCACCAGGGCCTCTCCCCAAGTGCCTCAGCAGAGCCCGAGTCAAGGCCGGGCCTGGTGGGGAGGCAGTGGGTGGTGGACACCGTCCGTTCACAGCATGTGCTGTACGCCAGCCGCTGCCCCCAGGGAAAGCAGCAGACCACACACCACACTTGGGGAGGCAGTGGGTGGTGGACACCGTCCGTTCACAGCGTGTGCTGTACACCAGCCGCTGCCCCCAGCGAAAGCAGCACACACCACACTTCTGGGTTCCAAGAGCCACGTTTCACATCTTAGCAACTCTGCTGTCAGGACAAGGGACGTGCCAGGGTGTCACTGTAGCGTTTTTCTTTCTTAGCGGCTGAGAACACCAGGATCTCTTGCCATCTGTGGCCTGTAGAGCCGATGGAATGAGGTGTGTAGAGAAAGGAAGATGGTGAAAATCGAGTCCCGTGGTATTCCGCGGGGGCTTGGGACGTCAAGCAGGAGGGCATGGAGGAGGCAGGTGGGCTCTGCACGGGCTGTGTGGGGGCTGCCTCTCAGACGGCCAAGGGGGGCCATCAATCAGGATGACAACTTCAGTGGCTGGAGAGGGAGGCTGAATCCCACCAAGAAGCCAGAGGACTGGCCAAGGGCACTGCTCTGGGAAGTGGGAAGAGACTGACCAAGGAGTCAGAGAAGAGCCCCCAGGACAGCAGGATCCAGGGCACCCGGAGGGAGCTGAGGAAGGGTACTGTCGAGTCGGGCCGTGGGGCCTCAGTGTCCTTGACAGGCACACGTGGGTGCAGGGTGCTTCAAGGGAGGACGAGCACCCAGAAACGTGTGTGGCAAGCCGAGCAGATGGCCTGGGTCATTTTGATCTTTTTTTTTTGAGGAGTCACTTTCTGTTGCCCAGGCTGGAGTGCAGTGGCACCATCTCGGCTAACTGCAACCTCCACCTCCCGGGTTCAAGCACTTCTCCTGCCTCGGCCTCCTGAGTAGGTGGGATTACAGGGGTGTGCCACCATGCCTGGCTAATTGTGTACTTTCAGTAAAGACAGTTTCTCCATGTTGGTCAGGGTGGTCTCCAACTCCTGGCCTCAGGTGATCGCCTGTCTCACCTCTGAAAGTGCTGGGATTACAGGCACAAGCCATCACGCCCAGCCTGCAATTTTTTTTATTTTACTTTTTATTTTTCTTTATTTTTATTTTTTTTGAGACAGAGTCTTACTCTGTCACCCAGGCTAGAATGCAATGGCATGATCTCGGCTCACTGCAACCTCCAACTCCCAGGTTAAAGAAATTCTCGGCCGGGCGCGGTGGCTCAAGCCTGTAATCCCAGCACTTTGGGAGGCTGAGACGGGCGGATCACGAGGTCAGAAGATCGAGACCATCCTGGCTGACACGGTGAAACCCCGTCTCTACTAAAAAATACAAAAACACTAGACGGGCGAGGTGGCGGGCGCCTGCAGTCCCAGCTACTGGGGAGGCTGAGGCAGGAGAATGGCGTGAACCCGGGAGGCGGAGCTTGCAGTGAGCCAAGATCATGCCACTGCACTCCAGCCTGGGCGGCAGAGCGAGACTCCGTCTCAAAAAAAAAAAAAAAAAAGAAATTCTCTTGGCCGGGCATGGTGGCTCAAGCCTGTAATCCCAGCACTTTGGGAGGCCAAGACGGGTGGATCACGAGGTCAGGAGATAGAGACCATCCTGGCTAACACGGTGAAACCCCGTCTCTACTAAAAAATACAAAAAACTAGCCGGGTGAGTTGGCGGGCGCCTGTAATCCCAGCTACTCGGGAAGCTGAGGCAGGAGAATGGCGTAAACCCGGGAGGCGGAGCTTGCAGTGAGCTGAGATTCAGCCACTGTACTCCAGCCTGGGCGACAGAGCGAGACTCCATCTCAAAAAAAAAAAAAAAAAAGAAATTCTCTTGTCTCAACCTCCCGAGTACTACAGGCACGAGCCACTATGCCTGGCTAGTTTTTGTATTTTTAGTACAGACGGGCTTTCGCCATGTTGGCCAGGCAGGTCTCGATCTCCTGACCTCAGGTGTTTTGCCCGCCTCAGCCTCCCAAGGTGCTGGGATTATAGGCATGAGCCACCGTGCCCGGCCTGTTTTTTTTTTTACTGTGATAAATATAACAAATTTTGCCTTTTTATCTGATTTTAAGTACACAGGTCAGGGCCATTAAGTGTATTTACATTATTGTGCAACCTCATCATCGTCCACCTCCAGAACTTTTCCATCCAAACAAAGTAAAGCTCCATCCCCGTAAAACACTCCTGCACATTCTCCCTTTCCCCAGCCCTGGCAGTCACCCTTCTTTCTTTTCTTTTCTTTTTTTTTTTTTTTTGAGGCAGTTTGACTGTCGTCCAGGGTGGAGTGCAGTTGCACAATCTCGGCTCACTGCAGCCTCCACCTCCCAGGTTCAAGCAATTCTCCTGCCTCAGCCTCCCAAGTAGCTGGGACTACAGGTGCATGCCACCACGCCCGGCTAATTTTTTGTATTTTTAGTAGAGACAGGGTTTCACTGCATTAGCCAGGATAGTCTCGATCTCCTGACCTCGTTATCCACCCGTCTTGGCCTTGCAAAGTGCTGGGATTACAAGCGTGAGCAACCGCGCCTGACCTCTTTTTTTTGAGACAGAGTCTCGCTCTGTCGCCTAGGCTAGAGTGCAATGGTGTGATCTCAGCTCACTGTCACCTCCACCTCCGGGGTTCAAGCAATTCTCCTGCCTCAACTTCCTGAGTAGCTCAGATTACAGGCCTGTGCCACCATGCCCAACTGATTGTGTATTTTTAGTAAAAACTGGATTTCTCTGTATTGGTCAGGCTGGTCTCCAAATCCTGACCTCAGGTGATCCGCCTGCCTCAGCCTCCCAAACTACTGGGATTACAGGCATGAGCCACCGCGTCCTGCCTGTTTTATTTTATTTTATTTTTTTAATTTAAATTTAATTTTTTTATTTAAGACGGAGTCTCCCTCTGTCGCCCAGGCTAGAGTGCAATGGCGTGATCTTGGCTCACTGCAACCTCCACCTCCCAGGTTCAAGCAATTCTTTTGCCTCAGCCTCCCAGGTAGCTGGGACTACAGGCGCGAGACACCATGCCCAGCTAATTTTTTGTTTTTTTTTTTGAGACTAAGTCTCGCTCTGTTGCCCAGGCTGGAGTACAGTGGCGCCATCTCTGCTCACTGCAAGCTCCACCTCCAAGGCTCACGCCATTTTCCTGCCTCAGCCTCCCCAGTAGCTGGGACTACAGGCGCCCGCCACCATGCTCGGCTAATTTTTTGTATTTTTAGTAGAGATGGGGTTTCACCGTGTTAGCCAGGATGGTCTCAATCTCCTGACCTCGTGATCTGCCCACTGGCCTCCCAAAGTGCTGGGATTACAGGCATGAACCACCGTGCCCAGCCTATTTTATTTTATTTTTACTGTGATAAAATATAATAAATTTTGCCGTTTTAACTGATTTAAGTGCACAGTTCAGGGACATGAAGTGTATTTACATTATTGTGCAACCTCACCACCGTCCACCTCCAGAACTTTCCCATCCAAACAAAGTAAAGCTCCATCCCCATAAAACACTCATGTGCATTCTCCCCTCCCCAGCCCTGGCAATCACCCTTCTTTCTTTTCTTTTTTTTCTTTTTTTTTTTTTTGAGACAGAGTCTCGCTCTGTTGCCCAGGCTGGAGTGCAGTGGCCAGATCTTGGCTCACTGCAAGCTCCGCCTCCCGGGTTTACGCCATTCTCCTGCCTCAGCCTCCCAAGTAGCTAGGACTACAGGTGCCTGCCACCTCGCCCAGGTAGTTTTTTTATTTTTATTTTTTAATAGAGACGGGCTTTCACCATGTTAACTAGGATGGTCTCGATCTCCTGACCTCGTGGTCTGCCCACCTCCCAAAGTGCTGAGATTACAGGCTTGAGCCACCGCGCCCGGCCTCTTTCCTTTCTTTTTTTTTTTTTTTTTTTTTTTTTGAGAAGGAGTTTGGCTCTGTCGCCCAGGCTGGAGTGCAGTGGTGTGATCTCAGCTCACTGCAGCCTCCACCTCCCGGGTTTAAGTGATTCTGCTGCCTCAGCCTCCTGAGTAGCTGGGACTACAGGGGCATGCCACCACGCCCGGCTAAATTTTGTATTTGTTTGTTTTTGAGTTGGAGTTTCGCTCTTGTCGCCCAGGCTGCAGTGCAATGGCGCGATCTCGGCTCACTGCAACCTCCGCCTCCCAGGTTCAAGAGTCTCCTGCCTCAGCCTCCTGAGTAGCTGGGATTAGAGGCATGTACCACCACGCCCAGCTGATTTTGCATTTTTAGTAAAGATGGGGTTTCTCCATGTTGGTCAGGCTGGTCTTGAATTCCCAACCTCAGGTGATCCACCTGCCTTGGTCTTGCAAAGTACTGGGATTACAGGTGTGAGCCACTGCGACCAGCCTGTATTAATTTTATTTATTTTTAAATTATTTTTTCTTTTTCTTTTTTTTTTTTTTGAGATGGAGTCTTGCTCTGTCGCCCAGGCTGGAGTGCAATGGTGCAATCTCGACTCACTGCAACCTCTGCCTTCCGGGTTCAAGCAATTCTTCTGCCTTAGCTTCCTGAGTAGCTGGGATTACAGACACCTGCCATCGTGCTCAGCCAAGTTTTGTATTTTTTAGTAGAGACGGGGTTTCACCATGTTGGCCAGGGTGGTCTTAAACTCCCAACCTCAGGTGACCTGCCCGCCTTGGCCTCCCAAAGTACTGGGATTACAGACATGAGCCACTGTGCCCAGCCTGTATTTTTTCTATTAATTTTAAAAATTTATTATTAGTTTTGAGTTGGAGTCTCACTCTTTTCACCCAGGCTGGAGTGCAATGGCGTGATCTTGGCTCTCTGCACCCTTTTCCTTGGGGTTCAAGTAGTTCTCATGCCTCAGCCTCCTGAGCAGCTGGGACTACAGGCGCCCGCCACCACGCCTGGCTAATTTTTGTACTTTTAGTGGAGATGGGGTTTCACCATGTTGGCCAGGCTGGTCTCGAAGTCCTGAGCTCAGGTGATCCGCCCGCCTCGGCCTCCCAAAACCGTTCTACTTTCTCTGCAGGGTCCAGCTCCACGGGGTCGGTGGGTTTTTCTCCCCGGGTGCGGAAACAAGAGATTGTAGAAATAAAGACACACGACAAAGAGATAAAAGAAAAAGCAAGCTGGGCCCAGGGGACCACTATCACCAAGATGCAGAGACCAGTAGTGGCCCCGAATGCCAGGCTGCGCTGATATTTATTGGATACAAGACAAAGGGGCAGGGTAAGGAGTGTGAGTCATCTCCAGTGATAGGTAAGGTCACGTGGGTCACGTGTCCACCGGACAGGGAGCCCGTCCCTGCCTGGCAGCCGAGGCAGAGAGAGAGAGGAAAGACAGACAGCTTACGCCGTTATTTCTGCATATCAGAGACTTTTAGTACTTTCACTAACTTTGCTACTATTATCTAAAAGGTAGAGCCGGGTGTACAGGATGGAACGTGAAGGCGGACTAGGAGCGTGACCACTGAAGCACAGCATCTCAGGGAGACGGTTAGGCCTCCAGAGAACTGCGAGCAGGCCTGACTGATGTCAAGCCCTCCACAAGAGGTGGAGGAGTAGAGTCTTCTCTGAACTCCCCCAGGGAAAGGGAGAATCCCTTTCCCAGTCTGCTAAGTAGAGGGTGTTTTTCCTTGACACTGATGCTACCGCTAGACCACGGTCCACTTGGCAACGGGCTTCTTCCCAGACACTGCCGTTACCGCTAGACCAAGGAGCCCTCCGGTGACCCTGCCCGGGCATCACAGAGGGCTCACACTCTGGTCTTCTAGTCACTTCTCACTATGTCCCCTCAGCTCCTATCTCTTTATGGCCTGGTTTTTCCTAGGTTATGATTGTAGAGCGAGGAGTATTATAATATTGGAATAAAGAGTAATTGCTACAAACTAATGATTAATGATATTCATGTATAACCATATCTATGATCTATATCTAGTATAACTCTTGTTATTTTATATATTTTATTAGACTGGAACAGCTCGTGCCCTCAGTCTCTTGCCTCGGTGCCTGGGTGGCTTGCCGCCCACATTTCTGTCTCCATGAATTTGACTGACTGGGGTCCTCACGTGAGTTAGATCACACCATCCTTGCCCTTTCATGTCTGGCTGCCTTTGCTCATCACAGTGTCCTCAAGGTGCATCCAAGTCACAGCACAGGCCGGTTTCCTTCCTTCTTCAGGCTGAATCATGTTCCACTGTGGATGAGCCACAGTGTGTTCACTCACGCGTGTTTGGATATTTGAATTGCTTCCATCTTTTGAATAATGCTGCTAGTGAACATGGGCTTATGTTTTTTTTTGTTTTTTCGTCTTTAGAGTCAGGGTCTTGCCCAGTTGCCCAGGCTGGAGTGCATGAGTGCATGATGCGATCGTGGTTCACTGCAGCCTCCACCTCCTGGGCTCAAGCAATTCTGCCTCAGCCTCCAGAGTCGCTGGGACCACAGGCGCCCACCACCACTCTGGGTGCCTTTTTTTTTTTTTTTTTTTTGAGACGGAGTCTTGCTCTGTCGCCCAGGCTGGAGTGCAGTGGTGCAATCTCAGCTCACTGCAAGCTCCACCTCCCAGGTTCATGCCAGTCTCCTGCCTCAGCCTCCCGAGGAGCTGGGACTACAGGCACCCACCACCACACTTGGCTAATTTTTTCGTATTTTTAATAGAGATGGGGTTTCACCGTGTTAGCCGGGATGGTCTCCATCTCCTGACCTCGTGATCTGCCTGCCTCGGCCTCCCAAAGTGCTGGGATTACAGGCGTGAGACACTGCGCCCGGCCTGGGTGCCCTAATTTGTTTTTATATTTTTAGTAGAGCTGGGGTTTCATCATGTTGCCCAGGCTGGTCTTAAACTCCTGATTTCAAGTGATCCACCTGCCTCAGCCTCCCAAAGTGCTGGGATTACAGGCGAGGGCCAAGGTGCCCGACCAGTGTTGTTTTTAAGATGGGCCAATTGCAATGAGCTTGTTGCATGACAGAGTGGGCCTGAGGGGCAGGAGAGTGCAACCCCTCTGCTCTGGGGAAGCCGGCCTCAGGCTGGGGCACGGGCAGCTGAAACCCTCAGCGGCTGCTCCTGGGCTGTGGAAGAGAGTTTCTGTGGGGAGGGATGGGGTCACATGAATGGAGGGAATGGAGGAGGTCTGCAGCCCAGCACTGAGGCCTACTGGGGAGGCAGCTCAGGAAGGCCACAGAGTCAGGCCCAGCCCAAGACCTTTGCCCTGAAGCTAAAATAGGCCCTTGAGCCTGGTTTAGAATGGGTGGCCTCCAGCCAGCCCATTGGTCCTGGGGTGGTATGGGAGGGAAAGGGCCAGTTTGGGACCGCAACATCTCCAAGCTGCGTGTAGAGCTGCCCCCGTCATGGTCTTGGGGCCCAGAAATCATCTGCGGCCCCAGAAGGATACCACTGTGGGTGGGCCCAGCCAGAGGGGCACCATGAGATCTGCCGCTTGGCAGGGTGTGGCTGCCAGGGGAAGCACCCTGACCCCAGGACACTGGGCCCAATGCCCGCCCTGCCCCGTCCTGAAGGGGTGGCCTGCCCCTCCACACCTGTGGGTGTTTCTCGTTAGGTGGAACGAGAGACTTCAGAAAAAAAATAAGACACAGAGACAAAGTATAGGGAAAGAAAAGCGGGTGCCCAGGGGACCGGTGCTCAGCTCACAGAGGACCCACGCCCGGCACCAGTCTCTGAGTTTCCATAGTATTTATTGATAATTATCTAGGGAGTGGCAGGACAATAGGATCATTGTAGGAAGGAAATCGGCAGTGTCATATGAACCAAAACCTCTGTGACATGAATAAGTTTAAAGGAAAATGCTGTGCCTTGAGATGCATATGGAAACATCTCCATAAACCTTTTGGCTTTACTTCAGCCTATCACATGGGGAGAAACCTTGGACAACACCTAGCTTTCCTAGGCAGAGGTCCCTGAGACCTTTGGCTGTGTAGGTGTCCCTAGGTAGTTGAAATTAAGAGAATGGTGATGACTTTTAACCAGCAAGCTGCCTTCAGGCACTTGTTTAACAAAGACACACCCTGCACAGCCCAAAATCCATTAAACCCTGAGTCACCGCAGCACATGTCTCTTGCAAGGACAAGGTTGGGGGTAGGGTCACAGATTAACAGCATCTCAAATACAGGACAAAATGGAGTCTCTTATGGCTACTACTTTCTATATAGACACAGTAACAGGCTGATCTCTCTTTCTTTCCCCACACCGTCCCGCCCTGCACATGGCAGGACAGAGTCGTTGGGCCTCAGGCACCCAGCTCCCCACCCCAGCCCCACCCACAACACTCAGGGTCAGGCTGGCTGGACCGGGCAGGAGGTGGCATCTGGACTCCCCCTTCAGAAGGCAAAGCTGCCCTGAGATCTGCCTTCCCCTTCCACCAGACTTCATGCCATCACCACCACAGTAGAGATAAGGCCTCTAGGCTCAAAGGCCAGAGAAGGAGCCCACAGGGAGGGCAGGGCTGGGAGCCACAGCCTCCCTGCCCCGGGGGCTAGAGCTGGGGTCTTACCCCAATCTTATCCTGCCCCAAGCCCGGCCAGGTGGCTACCAGTGCCCAGGTCCGTCTTCCTGGTTGTCTGTGTTGGAGCTTCCTGGGGCTTTCTCTGGCCTAAGGGAGCATGACGCAGCAGGCACCTTTTCAGTTCCTTTGATTCCATCGCAGTCCTCAACAGGGACCATAGGCCAGGACCCAGGAAGAAGTTCATGTCCCCACCCCAACTAGGGCCACCAAGGGTGTCTGGGCAGCCTCTGTTGGGAGGGGCAGAGGCATGGACCTGGGAGCTCTCAGGCTCTGGGGGCATCTGTGCACCTCTGCCCTGCGTCCCCCAGCTTGGAGGCAGCCTCCAGATGGAGAGCCAGAAGGGGACACTCCGGCTCTGCCCCACAGCTTGAGGGGCAGCTGGAAGAGGACAGAAGCCCACCCAGGCTGGCCGGGCGCGGTGGCTCACACCTGTAATTCCAGCACTTGGGGAGGCCAAGGCAGGCGGATCACCCGAGGTTGGGAGTTCAAGACCAACCTGACCAACATGGAGAAACCCTGCCTCTACTAAAAATACAAAATTAACCGGGTGTGGTGGTGCCGCCTGTAATCCCAGCTACTCGGGAGGCTGAGGCAGGAGAATCACTTGAACCTGGGAGGCAGAGGTCGCAGTGAGCCAAGATTACGCCATTGCACTGCAGCCTGGGCAGCAAGAGCAAAACTCTATCTAAAAAAAAGCCCACCCAGGCTGCCTGTCCAGGGGAAGGGGCCCAGCCCTCGCCCCCAGGGGAAGGGGCCCAGCCCTCGCCCCCCACCAGCAGTGGCTTCAGGCTACTGGGGAGGATCTGCCGCTGGAATGGTTAACCCAGGCATCTCCAGCAGCCAATCACAGAGCTCTGCAGGAATACCTGGGAGAGGTCCTCATGCAGGCCGGGCCGGGCGGGTCCTAGCCCAGCCCCAGTCTGGCCCTGGACAACCCCAGCAAAGCCGCCCTCAGCCAGCCCAGAAGCACTGGGCCTTGGCCACAGCAACACTCACTGAGCACGCTGGGAGCTGAGTATGGCGTCCCTGGTCTCGCTGGAGCTTGGGCTGCTGCTGGCTGTGCTGGTGGTGACGGTGACGGCGACGGCAACGGCGACGGCGCCCCCGCCTGCTGGTCTGCTGAGCCTGCTCACCTCCGGCCAGGGAGCTGTGGATCAAGAGGCACTGGGCGGCCTGTTAAATACGCTGGCGGACCGTGTGCAATGCGCCAACAGGCCGTGTGGAAAGGTAACAAGCCCCACCCGACGGGTCCCCCAGCCCTGGCCTCTTCCCGCCCGCTCCGCCCTGCCAACTGGCAGCAAAGGGCCCTGGGCAAACTCTAGGAGGCGGAGGAGGCTGGCGGCAGTAGCTGGGCATCCTGGCCCTCCCCGCAGGACAGAGCCCACCCTCATGCTCATGAGGGCAGACAGGCACACCTCTCCAGGGACACACAGTCCCTCTTCTCCCCAGGACCCCAGGGCCACCTCCCCCTGCCGGCCCCCAGCCATCAAATTGGCAGTGGCTCCAGGGGAGTCCCCTGGGGATGGGGGACCACTGTTGGGGACCCCTCTCCGTGTAGTTGGGGAAGCAGAACAGGGTCCTGGGGAGACAGAAGGGCACAAGGGTTTGAGAGAGGATGGTGGACGTGGTTGGACGTGGGAGGGGGAGGAAACAGGCCTGTGGGGAAGCCCCTTGGCCAGGCCTGCCTCTCCCCTCCAGGGTGGGCCCAGAGCCCCTCCTCACCTGTCTCTGCCCACAGTGCCTGTCTGTGGAGGACGCCCTGGGCCTGGGCAAGCCTGAGGGGCCAGGGCTGCCCCCAGGCCCGGTCCTGGAGGCCAGGTACATTGCCCGCCTCAGTGCCGCCGCTGTCCTCTACCTCAGCAACCCCGAGGGCACGTGTGAGGACGCTCGGGCTGGCCGCTGGGCCTCTCGTGCAGACCATCTCCTGGCCCTGCTCGAAAGCCCCAAGGCCCTGACCCCAGGCCTAAGCTGGCTGCTGCAGAGGATGCAGGCCCAGGCTGCCGGCCAGACCCCCAAGACGGTGAGGGACAGTCCAGGCAGACCAGGGGAGTGGGTGAGGAGGGCCCCATGGCCTAGGGGGCCAGGCCTGGCTGCAGAGCCTTCAGGGAGCCCGGGGGCCTGGGGAGACGCCCGGGAGTCGGCCTCCTGCTGGGGATTCACAATGTGGAGCTCACTACCGGGCAGCTGGGGGCCTGCAGGAGCCCCAGGAGGGGCCTCACGAGGGAGGAACCCAGAGGGCTGAGTGGGAGCCTGAAGCAGCTGGGCCCGGCAGGGAGGGCTGTGGCCCCAGGGAAGGGCGGGGCTGGTGGGGGCAGATCCTGTAGTTGGCGTGGGAGATGCATCCAGGGGCAGCCGGGTGGATGGCAGAACTGGATGCAAGGTCACACCAAAGGCTGAGGCAGAGGCCCCCTCTTCCCCAGGCCTGCGTAGACATTCCTCAGCTGCTGGAGGAGGCGGTGGGGGCGGGGGCTCCAGGTAGTGCCGGTGGCGTCCTGGCTGCCCTGCTGGACCACGTCAGGAGTGGGTCTTGCTTCCATGCCTTGCCGAGCCCTCAGTACTTCGTGGACTTTGTGTTCCAGCAGCACAGTAGCGAGGCTCCTATGACGCTGGCCGGTGAGGCCTGGGCTGGGCTGTGGAGGGGGCACCCCCGAGTCCCCAGCCTCCATGTCCCTGGGGGGCAGGGCTGGAGCCCACACAGACTCGCCGTGCTGACTCTTCTCCCTGCTAGAGCTGTCGGCCTTGATGCAGCGCCTGGGGGTAGGCAGGGAGGCCCACAGTGACCACAGTCATCAGCACAGGGGAGCCAGCGGCCAGGACCCTGTGCCCCTCGTCACCTCCAACGATAGCTCCAGTGTGTGGGACACGGTGAGCTGTGCCCTGGGGTAAGATGGGGTCCCACTGGGGTCTGCTCAGGCCCCTGAGCCTGTCCTGCCACTCCCCAGGTATGTCTGAGTGCCAGGGACGTGATGGCTGTGTATGGACTGTCAGAGCAGGCTGGGGTGACCCCGGAGGCCTGGGTCCAACTGAGCCCTGCCCTGCTGCAACAGCAGCTGAGTGGAGCCTGTACCTCCCAGCCCAGGCTCCCCGTCCAGGACCAGCTCAGCCAGGCAGAGAGTGAGTGCCCACCCCAGCACTGTGCTGGCAGTGCAGAGGTGGGGCCCACATAGGGAGGAAGGAGTGGCTGCCCAGGGTGAGGGATGGAGAGAGGGAGCAGGGCCTGGAAGTTGAAACAGCAGACACAGGAGAATGTGGCATCGCCAGGAGGGGAGTGGGGCTTTGAGGCAGGAGCGTCAGCCTGAGTGAGGGACTGGCCCACACTGACCGCCTGCAGCTCTGGTGAGTGACGCCCGGGAAGCAGGGACTGAGTCTGGAAGAAAAGCTCTCACAGCCACCTCACCTGCCCCCAGGGTATCTGTACGGCTCCCTGGCCACGCTGCTCATCTGCCTCTGCGCAGTGTTTGGCCTCGTACTGCTGACCTGCACTGGCTGCAGGGGGGTCACCCACTACATCCTGCAGACCTGCCTGTGCCTGGCGGTGGGTGGACTCACTGGGGATGTTGTCCTGCACCTGACGCCCAAGGTCTGCCCCCACAACCCCCCGATCCTGGCCTTCCCTTCCCCACCATGGACTCCCAGGCCATGCCCTCCCAGGGCCCTTACCCACACCACCCCCTGACCCCTGACCCCTCTCCCTGGGTCTTGGAGGGAGGCGCCCTGTGACCCCCCCAGCCCAGCGCCCCTACTCCCCAGGTGCTGGGGCTGCACACACACAGCGAACAGGGCCTCAGCCCACAGCCCACCTGGCGCCTCCTGGCTATGTTGGCCGGGCTCTACGCCTTCTTCCTGTTTGAGAACCTCTTCAACCTCCTGCTGCCCAGGGACCCGGAGGTCAGGCTTCTTGGGAAGGTACCCGGCGGGTGGGTGTGCTGGGGGCCTGTCGGACACTGAGCAGCTACCCTCACAGGACCTGGAGGACGGGCCCTGCGGCCACAGCAGCCACAGCCACGGCGGCCACAGCCACGGTGTGTCCCTGCAGCTGGCACCCAGCGAGCTCGGGCAGCCCGAGCCGCCCCACCAGGGCTCCCGCGCGGACCTGGTGAGTGGGCGCCCGATGCCCCACCCCACGCGGAGCCCCTCCCACAGACCCCTTCCCAAGCCCACACTCCCAGCCCCTCCCCAGGCCTGCGGCCCCGCCTCCCGCGGTGATCTGGGGCCCCGCCCCGTCGCGTTCCTCCTCTATCTCTGGGCGGGACTTACTCAAGGCTCCTCCCAGGTGGCGGAGGAGAGCCCGGAGCTGCCGGACCCGGAGCCCAGGAAACTGAGCCGAGGTGAGCCCAGGGGGCGACCCCGGAAGGGCTGGGGGATCTGAGGTTTGTGTGGAGCGCGAGCGGGGCCCGGGGCTTGGCGGTCGGGGACAGGCCACGCGAACCCAGGGCCGCTGCATCCGCAGACTTGAGGTTACTGCCTTATGTGATCACGCTGGGCGACGCCGTGCACAACTTCGCCGATGGGCTGGCCGTGGGCGCCGCCTTCGCGTCCTCCTGGAAGACCGGGCTGGCCACCTCGCTGGCGGTGTTCTGCCACGAGTTGCCGCACGAGCTGGGTGAGCGGCGGGCGGGGCCTGGAAGGAGACGGCCGGGGCCGCACGGGGCTGGGCGGGGAGACCGGGAACAGGTGGGCGGGGCCTGGTGGTAAGAGCGCGCGACCGAAAGGAGGTGGGCGGGGCATGTAAATAGGAGGGCGGAGCTGTTGATGTGGACCCGCCCGCAGGGGACTTCGCGGCCTTGCTGCAGGCGGGGCTTTCCGTGCGCCAAGCGCTGGTGCTGAACCTGGCCACTGGGCTCACGGCCTTCGCGGGTCTCTACGTGGCACTCGCGGTTGGAGTCGGCGAGGAGAGCGAGGTCTGGATCCTGGCAGTGGCCACCGGCCTGTTCCTCTACGTGGCACTCTGCGACATGGTCAGGATGGTGAGGGGAGGGGCTGCTCTGGGCCGGGAACTGAGCAGCGGAGCTGAGCAGGGGCGCTGACCTGGTACCCACTTGCTCCTCAGCTCCCGGCCATCTTGAAAGTACGGGACCCACGGCCCTGGCTCCTCTTTCTGCTGCACAACGTGGGCCTGCTGGGCGGCTGGACCTTCGTGCTGCTGCTGTCCTTGTACGAGGATATCACCCTCTGATACCCTGCCCTAGTCTCCCACCTTTGACTCAAGATCCCACACCCCACAAACCTACAGCCCAGAAACCAGAAGCCCCTATAGAGGCCCCCGTCCTAACTCCTATAAAGACACTCTTGTCCTTGCAGCATGGCTGTGCTCTCCTTGTTGGGTGGGAAAGGTCCTCAGCTGAGAAAGGACAATTGCGGTACTGCCTTCTCCCCATCGGGGTGCCTCGAAGAGAAGCAGGAAGAGCTGCACTCAGGGCCCCCCAGGCAGCCAGCCTCAGGCACCCCCTCTTTGATGTGGAGACCCTGCCTGCCTGAGGAGTGGGGTCAGGGAAATTCGCCGGGGTGTGTGGGCAGCAGGTGGGACCCTGTCCCCAAACAGTAATCAAACTTGCTTACCCATAACTGCTTACACAGCTGAAGGCATATTTTTCTGTCATGGAAAGCAAGCCTGGAGATAATCAGACCAGAGTGTGGCAGCCCATGGTTCCTGGGACCCCAGCCTCTTCTGACTCTGAGGCGTTAATCCTGAGTCCCTATGTAGTGGCCTCCTAGGGCTCCCATAACACAGCCTACACAAACTGAGTGCCTTCAAACCAGAAACTTATTTTCACAGTTCTGGAGGCTAAAAGTTAGGAATCAAAGCATCAGGAGACTAATGCTCCCTCTGAAGTCTCTAGGAAGCAGTCTGTTCCCCAAGCCTTTCCTGGCTACTGGTGGCCCCAGGTGTTCCTTGGTTTGTGGGCAGTATGACTCCAATCTCTGCCTCTGTCTTTGTGGGGAAAAGAAAGAGATCAGCCTGTTACTGTGTCTATATAGAAAGAAGTAGACATAAGAGACTCCATTTTGTTCTGTATTTTTTTTTTTTTTTTTTGAGACGGAGTCTCGCTCTGTCACCCAGGCTGGAGTGCAGTGGCCGGATCTCTGCTCACTGCAAGCTCCGCCTACCGGGTTTACGCCATTCTCCTGCCTCAGCCTCCCGAGTAGCTGGGACTACAGGCGCTCGCCACCTCGCCCGGCTAGTTTTTTTGTACTTTTTTTTTTTTTTTAGTAGAGACGGGGTTTCACCGTGTTAGCCAGGATGGTCTCGATCTCCTGACCTCGTGATCCCCCGTCTCGGCCTCCCAAAGTGCTGGGATTACAGGCTTGAGCCACCGCGCCCGGCCTTGTTCTGTATTTGTGATGCTGTTAATCTGTGACCCTACCCCCAACCTTGTCCTTTGCAAGAGACATGTGTTGCGGTGACTCAAGGTTTAATGGATTTTTGGCTGTGCAGGATGTGTCTTTGTTAAACAAATGCCTGAAGGTAGCTTGCTGGTTAAAAGTTATCACCATTCTCTTAATTTCAACTACCCAGAGACACGTACACGGCCAAAGGTCGCAGGGACCTCTGCCTAGGAAAGCTAGGTATTGTCTAAGGTTTCTCCCCATGTGATAGGCTGAAACAATGCTGCTAAAAGGTTTATGGAGATGTTTGCATATGCATCTCAAGCACAGCATTTTCCTTTGAACTTATTCATGTCACAGAGGTGTTTGTTCATATGTCTTACTGCCAATTTCCTCTTTTCTTTGATCCTATTGTCCTGCCACTCCCCTGTCTTTAAGATGGTAAAGATAATTATCAATAAATACTAAGGGAACTCAGAGACCGGGGCCGGCGTGGGTCCTCTGTAAGCTGAGCGCCGGTCCCCTGGGCCCCGCTTTTCTTTCTCTATACTTTGTCTCTGTGTCTTATTTCTTTTCTCAAGTCTCTCATTCCACCTTACGAGAAACACCCACAGGTGTGGAGGGGCAGGCCACCCCTTCATCTGGTGCCCAACGTGGAAGCTTTTCTCTAAGGTGAAGGTACGCTGGAGCATGGTCATTGAGTACAAGTCGACGAGAGACTCCCGAGTACGTCTAAAGTCAGCCTTGTGGTAAGCTTGTGCGCTCGGAAGAACCTAGGGTAACAATGGGGCAAACTAAGAGTAAATATGCCTCTTATCGCAGCTTTATTAAAATTCTCTTAAAAAGAGGGGGAGTTAAAGTCTCTACCAAAAATCTAACTACGCTATTTCAAATAATGGAGCAGTTTTGTCCATGGTTTCCGGAACAGGGAACTTTAGATCTGAAAGACTGGGGAAAAATTGGCAAATAATTAAAACAAGCAAGTAGGGAAGGTAAAATCATTCCCCTTACAGTATGGAATGATTGGGTCATTATTAAAGTAGCTTTAGAACCGTTGCAAACAGAAGAAGATAGCGTTCCAATTTCTGATGTCCCTAAAAGCTGTGCAGTAGATTGTGAAAAAGAGGCAAGGATAGAATCCCGGAAAGGAAAGGAAAGTTCACACTGTGAATGTGTATCAGAGCCGGCTATGGCTCGGTCAACGCAAAATGTTGACAATAATCAATTACAGGAGGTAGTATATCCTGAAACGTTAAAATTAGAAGAAAAAAATCCAGAATTAGCAGAGCCATCAGAGTCTAGACCACGATGGCCAACTCCTCTTCCAGCAGCTCCGATGCCTGTAACTTTACAACCTCAAATGCAGGTTAAACAAGTACAAACTCCAAAAGAAGATCAAATAGAAAAAGATAGAGTCTCTGTCATGGCAATGCCAATCCAAATACAGTGTCCACAATATCAGCCGGTAAAAATAAGACCCAGCCGCCAGTAGCCTATCAATACTGGCCGCCAGCTGAACTGCGGTATCGGCTGCCCCCAGAAAATCCGTATGGACAGCCAGGAACATTTCCAGTGCCACAGGGCAGGGCACCATATCCTCAGCTGCCCACCATGAGACTTAATCCTACAGCACCGCCTAGTACACAGGGTAGTGCGTTACATAAAATTATTGATGAGGCAAGAAAACAAGGAGATAATGAGGCGTGGCAATTCCCAGTAATATTAGAAGCAAGAGCACCTGGAGAAGGGGCCCAAGAGGGAGAGCTTCCCGTAGCTGAAGCCAGATATAAGTCCTTTTCTATAAAAATGCTAAAAGAAATGAAAGAAGGAGTAAAACAGTATGGACCCAACTCTCCTTACATGAGAACATTATTAGATTCCATTGCTCATGGACATAGACTCATTCCTTATGATTGGGAGATTCTGGCAAAATCCTCACTCTCACCCTCTCAATTTTTACAATTTAAGACTTGGTGGATTGATGGGGCACAAGTTCAGGTCTGAAAAAATAGGACTGCCAATCCTCCAATTAACATAGATGCAGATCAACTATTAGGAACAGGTCAAAATTGGAGCACTGTTGACCAACAAGTAATAATGTCAAATGAAACCATTGAGCAAATCAGGGCTATCTGCCTTAGGGCCTGGGAGAAAATCCAAGACCCAGGAACCGCCTGCCCCTCCTTTAATACAATAAGACAAGGCTCTAAAGAGCCCTACCCTGATTTTGTAGCAAGACTTCAAGATGCTGCTCAAAAGTCAATTACCGATGAGAATGCCCGTAAGGTCATAGTGGAGTTGATGGCATATGAAAACGCCAATTCTGATTGTCAATCAGCCATTAAGCCATTAAAAGGAAGGGTTCCCGCAGGATCAGATGTAATCTCAGAGTACGTTAAAGCCTGCGATGGAATTGGAGGAGCTATGCATAAAGCTATGCTTATGGGTCAAGCAATCACAGGAGTTGCTTTAGGAGGACAGGTTAGAACGTTTGGGGGAAGATGTTATAATTGTGGTCAAATTGGTCATCTAAAAAAGAATTGCCTAGTCTCAAATAAACAAAATGTAACTACTCTAGCTACTACAAGAACAGATAAAGAGCCACCTGCCCTATGTCCAAGATGTAAAAAGGGAAAACATTGGGGTAATCAATGTCGTTCTAAATTTGATAAAAATGGGCAACAGGAACAACAACCCCCACTGACACAAGTGTCTCAGGGAATAAGCCAGTTATCACAATACAGCAATTATCCCCCGCCCCTTCAGTCTTCACATGACCTCCCCTCCTCTCTCCTTTTCTTTTCTTTTTTCTTTCTTCTTTTGAGACAGAGTTTCAGTCTGTTGCCCAGGCTGGAGTACAGTGGCACCATCTCAGCTCACTGCAACCTCTGCCCCCCAGGTTCAAGCAATTCTCCTGCATCAACCTCCCGAGTAGCTGGGATTACAGGTACCCACCACCACACCTAGTTAATTTTTATATTTTTAGTAGGATGTGGTTTTATCCTGTTGGCCAGGCTGGTCTCGATCTCCTGACCTCAGGTAATCCACCCACCTCAGCCTCCCAAAGTGCTGGGATTACAGGTGTGAGCCATTGTGCCCGGCCCACATGACCTTCTTTCTTGTGTTTCTATCTCTTCTGGTTATTTTTATTGTATGTTTTTTGAGACGGAGTCTCACTCTTGTCACCCGGGCTGGAGGGCTCACTGCAACCGCTGCCTCCTGGGTTCAAGCGATTCTCCTGCCTCAGTCTCCCGAGTAGCTGGGATTACAGGTGTGCGCCACCATGCCCGGCTAATTTTTGAAGGGGGCCAGCCCCTCCACACCTGTGGGTATTTCTCGTCAGGTGGGATGAGAGACTGAGAAAAGAAATAAGACAGAGAGACGAAGTATAGAGAAAGAACAGTGGGCCCAGAGGACTGGTGCTCAGCATACTGAGGACTCGCACCAGCACCAGCCTCTGAGTTCCCTCAGTATTTATTGATCATTATTTTTCCTATCTTAGCGAGGGGAGTGTAGCAGGGCAACAAGTGGGGAGAAGGTCAGCGGGGAAACATGTGAGCAAAGGAATCTGTATCATGAATAAGTTCAAGGAAAGGTGCTGTGCCCGGATGTGCACGTAGGCTAGATTTACGTTTCTCTTTTTTTTTTTTTTGAGACGGAGTCTCACTCTGTGGCCCAGGCTGGAGTGCAGTGGCGCGATCTCGGCTCACTGCAAGCTCTGCCTCCCGGGTTCACGCCATTGTCCTCCCTCAGCCTCCTGAGTAGCTGGGACTACAGGCGCCCGCCGCTGTGCCCGGCTAATTTTTTTTTTGTATTTTTAGTAGAGACGGGGTTTCACCGTGGTCTGGATCTCCTAACCGTGTGATCCGCCCGCCTCGGCCTCCCAAAGTGCTGGGATTACAGGTGTGAGCCACCGCGCTTTACCCAAACATCTCAGTGTAGCAAAGAGTAACAGCAGTATTGCTGCCAGCGTATCTCACTTCCAGCCACAGAGCGGTTTTCTCCTATCTCAGAATAGAACGATTGGGAATGGTCGGCTTTACACCAAGACATTCCATTCCCAGGGAGGAGCAGGAGATGAAGTCTTCCTCTTATCTCAACTGCAAAGAGGCCTCCCTCTTTCACTCCTCCTCCTTAGCACAGCACAGACCCTTTGTGGGTGTTGGGCTGGGGGATGGTAAGGTCTTTCCTTTCCCATGAAGCCATACCTCAGGCTGTCTCAGTGGGGGAAACCTTGGACAATACCCAGGCTTTCTTGGGCAGAGGTCCCTGTGACTTTCCGCAGTACATTGTGTCCCTGGTTAATCGAGAATGAAGAATGGCAATTTTACCGAGCATACTGCCTGCAAACATACTGTTAATGAAAGGGCACAAACATAGATGTGTACCCGCCCCCCAGCTACACCCTATTGCTAAACCCTTTGTTCTGCTCTCTAATCTTTGCACATATCAGAGATTTTTTAAGTTCTGTAAGTACCTGTTTTTCTGCATGTACCAGAGATTTTGTAAGTTCTGAGGCAAGGTCACAAGACGTGTTTAAGTAAGATAAACTCTTGCTGCCATAAACCAGTTGGGCAACCTGACGCAATATAATTAACTGCCTTTGTGTAAAACTGCTCTCCCACGTCAAAGGTTGAACCGAAATATCAGAAATGGCGGGAACCAATCATAGTTAGCCAAATCACCTTGTTCAAACACTAGCCAATCATATATCTGATTTGTATAATAATTCTATGCCCACTTTTTTAGACTATATAACACTGCTCGGAGCTCAGTGGGGGAGCTCTCCTGCCCGTCTCCTTTCGCGAGTGAGTGAGATTTCCAGGTTCGAACCTGTAATAAAGATCCTTGCTGCTTAGCTTTGACTCTGGACTCTGGTGGTCTTCTTCGGGGAATAAACGGTCTGGGCATAACATTAACAAGGCACATCCTGCACAGCCCTAAATCCATTAAACATTGATTCAATACAGCACATGTGTTTGTGAGCACAGGGCTAGGGCTAAAGTTACAGGTTAACAGCATCTCAAAGCAGAAACAATTTTTCTTAGTACAGATCAAAATGGAGTTTCTTATGTCTTCCTTTTCTACATAGACAAGGTAACAATCTGATCTTTCTTTTCCCCACAATTTTTGTATTTTTAGTACAGACTGGGTTTCACCATGTTGGCCAGGCTGGTCTGGAACTCTTGACCTCAGGTGATCCGCCCAACTTGGCTTTCCAAAGTGTTGGGATTACAGGCGTCAGCTATCGCCTCCTATTGACTTTTAAAAGGAGGTTGAGTGTGGCTCAGGGGTCACACGCCTGAGCATCCAAGTGGCCCTTCCCCCACTGCCCAATGAGCAAGTGAGTAGATTTGGATGCCACAAAAACACATATTTCCACGCCATTTTCTTGCGCCTAACGATACTTTCTTGTTTTATTTCTCATGATTCCGTTTCTAGGTCCTAGGCCCGTGCCTGGTCCAGGATCCAAGCTCCTGGAAGCTGGTACTGGGCCCGCCCTGGGTAGGCAGCACTGAGCAAGGCAGGCGGACAGCGCTGGGCTCGCGGGCCTGCGAGGTCCTGCGTCCTCCGCGGGAGTGTTGGCGGCGGGGGTCGCTCTGCGAGGGGACACCGAGCAGAGGGGGCGTGCGGCCTCTCTAGGAAGCTTTCTCGGAGCCCCCGACGCTGGCAAGGCGCCCGCCCCCTCTTCCGGACCCCGGCGCGGCCCCCTGCACCTGGGGGCTAGCAGCGGAGTCGCTTCTCCCTGCAGCCCTCCTGGGTCTGGTGGAGACGCATCCCCGGCGGACCCCGAGCCGCTGCAGCCAGCGCCCCTGCGGCTTCTCACCCGCGCTACTCCGCCCGCAGCGGAGGCCCCGCACTTCGCGCGCTAGGAGTTTGGAGTCTGGACGCCCCGCCCGGAGCCGAGCCGCCAGGCCGCCCCGCACCCCGGGCCACCAGGGGCCGCTGTCGCCCCTGCAGCAGCTCTCACGGGGCGGCGCTGCGCAGGCGCCGAAGCCCGGAACCTTCGCGCCCAGCTTCTGGGCCCGGCCGGGCCAAGTTCGCCGCCGTCCCGGTTCCCCTCGAGTCGGCTCCAACTGCCAGGTGGGCAGCCGGGAGGGCGGCCGAGGCGGCAGCGCGAGGCCGGCGAGGGACGCGGTACGGGGCCGGGGTCCTGCGCGGGCGACCCCGCTCACTCTTCCTCTCCCGGCCTTGCGCAGCCGGGGTTGGCGCCATGTACGCCGTGTACAAACAGGCGCATCCGCCCACCGGCCTGGAGTTCGCCATGTACTGCAACTTCTTCAACAACAGCGAGCGCAACCTCGTGGTGGCCGGGACCTCGCAGCTCTACGTGTACCGCCTCAATCGCGACGCCGAGGTAGGTCGGGCCCTGGGCGCCCTCCCCGCTCTCCGCGACGTGAGTGCTCTCACCGCCCCCAGTTGCAGATGGAAGAGCCAAGCCCCAGACAAGTTCAGTGATTTGCTTAAGGTTCCCCTGCCTCAGGAGCCAGGATATGACCCAGAATCTCTTGTGCTCGGGTCCTTTCTCGTGGCTGCTACCCTGTCCTGCCTCCCTTCCTGCCCCACCGGGAAGGGCGCGCTGCCCTAGCCGTCTTGTTTGCTCTTCTGTGTTTTCAGCAAGTTGTTTGGAAGGAACGAACGCCCACTGTGTGCTGGGTAGCAGGGATACCATGTGAACCACACCTGCAGACACTTGGGGGAGGGGAACATCTAAATAAACACACCTGCCCCTGAAGCAAGTGCTGCTGCGGGGATAAAGGAGTGAATGAAGGAAACTCTGTTATTTCCAGTCGCATGATCAGAAGAGCCTGTCTGAGGCAGAGCGGGAGTTTATCAGAGGAAGGACATTCCTAGCACCAGGAACAAGGCCAGGTCTAGGATGGGGACAGACTGTTGACAGGAGTCTTGGAACACTGGGGCACGTGCCTCAAGGGTTTGGGAAATACAGTGGCATTTTGGTTGCCAGAGGGTTGAAAGCTGGTCCAGAAAGGCTACTTGCAAGAGGCAGTTTCTCCATTGTTCTTGAAGGGAGGAGTAACTCTTACCCAGGCCCAGGGAAGGTGAGAGGAGGGTGTTCCAGGCAGAAGAAACAGCCTGTGCACAGGTCCAAAGCAGTTGAGGGTGGAGAGTCATGCACGGTGTGGCCGTGGTGTAGAGTGGATGTGGTGGTGGGGATGGAGGGAGGTAGGCTGTGGTCAGGACTGTTCTCCACAAAGCAGGGAGGAGCCACAAGAGGGTTGTGAATAGGGGCTGACCCAGCAAACAGATGGGTCAGAGGCGTAGGTCAAAGGAGGCCAACCCTCCTGGGCACCTACCCCAGCATACACATGTTTGCTGGCCAGGGCTCCATCCTCTGAAGGCTTGACGAGGGCTGGAGTTTCTGCTCCGAACACATGGTTGGCAGGAGGCTGCAGTTTCTTGCCACATGGGCCCCTCCCTGGGTCAACTCACAACATGGCAGCCTCCCTCACAATGAGAGACTCACCAAGACTGAAGCCACAGTGAGTCCTGTAACCTAATCTCAGGCTGGGTGCATTGGCTCACAACTATGGCCCCACACTTTGGGAGGTTGAGGTGGGATGACTACTTGAGGCCAGGAGTTCAGGACTGGCCTGGGCAACATAGCAAGACCCCATCTCTGCAATTTTTTTTTTTTTCCTGGTGAGACAGAGTCTTTCTCTGTCACTCAGGCTGGAGTGAAGTGGTGTGATCTCACGCTAACTTTAACCTCTGCCTCATAGGTTCAGACAATTATTGTGCCTCAGCCCCCTAAACCCTCCACCCAGTAGCTGGAATTACAGATGTGGGACACCACGCCGGGCTAATTTTTTTTTTTTTTTTGTATTTTTAGTAGAGACAGGGTTTTGCCACATTGGCCGGGCTAGTCTCAAACTCCTGAGCTCAGGCAGTCCACTCACCTTGGCCTTCCAAAGTGCTGGGATTACAGGAGTGCACCGCTGTGCTTGGCCCAAATATAAAATATAAAAGTTAGCTGGGTGGCCGAGCGCGGTGGCTCAAGCCTGTAATCCCAGCACTTTGGAAGGCCGAGACGGGCAGATCACGAGGTCAGGAGATCGAGACCATCCTGGCTAACACAGTGAAACCCCGTCTCTACTAAAAAATACAAAAAACTAGCCGGGCGAGGTGGCCGGCGCCTGTAGTCCCAGCTACTCAGGAGGCTGAGGCAGGAGAATGGCGTAAACCCGGGAGGCGGAGCTTGTAGTGAGCCGAGATCTGGCCACGGCACTCCAGCCTGGGCGACACAGTGAGACTCTGTTTTAAAAAAAAAAAAAGAAAAAGTTAGCTGGCCTGTGTGTAGTCCTAGCTACATGGGAGGCCAGGGTGGGAGGATTGCTCAAGCCCAGGAGGTCAAGGCTGCAGTGAGCTATGATTGCACCACTACACTCCAGCCTGGACAACACAGTGAGACCGCATGTCAAAAAAAAAAAAAAAGAAAAAAAAAGAGGCCAGGCGCAGTGGCTCATGTCTATCATCCTAGCACTCTGGGAGGCCAAGGTGGGTGGATCACCTGAGGTCATGGGTTCAAGACCAGTATGGCCAACATGGCAAAACCCTGTGTCTACTAAAAATACAAAAATTAGCTGGGTATGGTGGCAGGCACCTGTAATCCCAGCTACTTGGCAGACTGAGGCAGGAGAATTGCTTGAACCCGGAGGCGGAGGTTGCAGTGAGCCGAGATTGCACAACTGCACTCCAGCCTGGGCGACAGAGCACAACTCCATCTAAAAAATGAACTAGTACACTATTAAACTGTCATATTCTGCTGGTCATATCTACCAACCCTGGTAGGGGTGGTGGAGGCTGCAGCACCTCCCAGCATTCACTGCAGAGGGCGTTGTGCTCCCGTGGATGCTGGCCACTGGAGGTCGGCCAACGTGCTCATTCCACATCGGGCAGCAGTGCAGGGCAGGAGTTGAGGAGTTGAGGAGTGAGGTCTGGTATGGAGGTAAAGCCAGAGTCTTCAGCCTGGGGGTGGTGTCTTCCCTTGGAAACTGGCACCCAGAATATAGCCCAGGACAGGGTCTTGGGGCACCCCAACATTGAGAGACTGGGGAGATGAGAGGCCATGAAAGAGGTGGAGGTCGCATGGCCTGGAAGGCAGGGGGAAAGCTGGACAGGGCCCTGGAGGCCCAGGGAGGGCAGCTGGGGAGGGACTCGACGCTGGGTCCCACGCTGCTGAGCCTCAGGTGATGTGACTGCGACGGGGCAGGCTGGGGCCATGAGGGGTTGTGGTCTGACTGGAGCAGGGGTAAGAGCCCGCAGAGGAGGAGAGTCAGTAACAGCGAACAGAGACAGCTCTGGAGGAGATGTGTGTAAACTGAAGCAAGAAATGGAGCCGTAAATGGCAGGAAAAGAGGTTTTCTTCTTTTGTTTTTTGTTTTTAAGAAATGGGGTCTTGCTATTTTGTCCACACTGGCCTCAAACTCCTGGGCTCAAGCCATCTTCCTAGGGTCAGTCTAGTCATGGCTCTGTAACAAACTGCCCTGGAACATACAAATGAAGTCTTTCATCATAATTGCACACACCTGGAAGTCTGGTTTTCAGGAATCCATCAGTGTGTGGGGATCCCTTGGCGCTCCTCCACCAGGGCTGAGCCTTGACAGGGATGACTTGAAGAGCTGGGAACAGGCCAGATGTGTCTTCCCCTACCCCCCCCCATCCCTCCACTCTCCCCTGTCCCCCAGCGTGGCTAGCTGGATTTGCCCGGCAGCATGGCGATGTTGGTGTAGTTGAGCTTCTTGCAGGAACTCAGAGCCCAAGGAGCCTAAGGCAGAAGCTGCCGGTCACTTTAAGGGCTAGACCAGGAGGGCACATCCCTGCCACAACAGTCTGCCCTAAAGGCAGCCTCTAGCCCAGATTCACCTGGAGAGGGAGGGAGACAGCCACCTTTCGTGCAGCTGTCTTTTTTTTTTTTTCTTTTTTGAGACAGAGTCTCCCTCTGTCACCAGGCTGGAGTGCAATGGCGCCATTTCAGCTCACTGCAACCTCTGCCTCCCGGGTTCAAGCGATTCTCCTGCCTCAGGCTCTCGAGTAGCTGGGACCACAGGCGCTACCACCATGCCCGGCTAATTTTTAGTAGAGACGGAGTTTTACCATGTTGCTTAGGCAGGTCTCGAACTCCTGACCTCAGGCGATCCACCTGCCTTGGCCTCCCAAAACTCTGGGATTACAGGTTTGAGCCACTGTGCCCGGCCTCGTGCAGCTGTCTTGAATCTGTCCCAGAGAATCAAGTGCAGGCTTGGTTTGGCTTGAGTGTGACCTGCGCACCCATGGCCATGGGAAGGCAGGCACAGAACATGGGCGCAGTGAAGAGGGTGGGGGGTGTCTGCTGGTACCTGTCTCTGGGGGAGGCTAGAAGCAAGGCCAGTTGCACCTCAGGGTGTTGAGGGGCTGTTGCTTTGCAGAGAGAGGGAGGAGAAGGCATGGATAGGAAATGGGCGAGCATGTGGCCTTGGGCAGTACAAAAGTCCCCTTTATGGGGAAGAAAATATACAAACAACACTGTTGAAATTAATAAAAGTCCATTTTTGTTTTTGTTTTTGTTTTTGAGACGGAGTCTTGCTCTGTCGCCCAGGCTGGAGTGCAGTGGCACAATCTCGGCTCACTGCAAGCTCCGCCTCCCGGGTTCACGCCATTCTCCTGCCTCAGCCTCCCGAGTAGCTGGGACTACAGGCGCCCGCCACTGCGCCCGGCTAATTTTTTCTATTTTTAGTAGAGACGGGGTTTCACCATGGTCTCGATCTCCTGACCTTGTGATCCGCCCGCCTCGGCCTCCCAAAGTGCTGGGATTACAGGCGTGAGCCACCGCGCCCGGCCTTGTTTTTGTTTTTGTTTTTGGTTTTTGGTTTTGAGACACAGTTTTGTTCTTGTTGCCCAGATGGGAGCACAGTGGTGCGATCTCGGCTCATTGTAACCTCCCCCTCTCCGGTTCAAGCAATTCTTCTGTCTCAATCTCCTGAGTAGCTGGGATTACAGGCACGCGTCACCACGCCTGGCTAATTTTTTGTATTTTTTAAAGTAGAGATGGGGGTTTCACCATGTTGGCCAGGCTGGTCTCGAACCCCTGACCTCAAGTGATCCACCTGCCTTGGCCTTCCAAAGTGCTGGAATTACAGGCGTGAGCCACCGTGCCCAGCCTCTTTTCTTGTTTTTGAGACAGAGTCTCACTGTGTCGCCCAGGCTGGAGTGCAGTGGCACTATCTCTGCTCACTGCAAGCTCCATCTCCTGTGTTCAAGCGATTCTCCTGCCTCAGCCTCTGGAGTAGCTGGGACTACAGGCGCCCACCACTACCCCTGGCTAATATTTTGTATTTTTAGTAGAGACGGGGTTTCACCATGTTAGCCAGGATGGTCTTGATCGCCTGACCTCTTGATCCGCCCGCCTCGGCCTCCAAAAGTGCTGGGATTACAGGTGTGAGCCAGCGCGCCTGGCATTTGGTCACTATTTCTTTAACTATTTATTCTGTTCCCGTTTCCCCAAGATGCCAGTTAGACATTAGACCATTTGACTATGTATACATTTTTCTTAAAATTCTTCTGAGTGGTGGCCGGGCACAGTGGCTCACGCCTGTAATCCCAGCACTTTGGGAGGCCGAGGCGGGTGGATCACCTGAGGTCAGGAGTTCAAGACCAGCCTGTGCAACACAGTGAAACCCCGACTCTACTAAGATACAAAAAAAAAAAATTAGCCGGGCGTGAGAGCATGCGCTTATAGTCCCAGCTACTTGGGAGGCTGAGGCAGGAGAATTGCTTGAACCCAGGAGGCAGAGCTTGCAGTGAGCCGAGATCGCACCACTGCACTCCAGCCTGGCGACAGAGCCAGACTCCGTCTCAAAAAAAAAAATTCTTCTGAGTGGTTACCCCTGTTTCTTGCATGTACACTGAAGTGCAGTTGATCTCTGTGTACTGGCCTTATACTTGGTAGAGGGGATCAGGCATCCTTGACTGGTCCCGACCAAGAGGGAAACATTTTCTTTTTTGTGAGACGAAGTGTCTCTCTGGTCCCCCAGGCTGCAGTGCAGTGGTGCAATCTCGGCTCACTGCAGCCTCCGCCTCCCAAAGTGCTGGGATTACAGGTGTGAGCCACCGCGCCTGGCATTTGGTCACTATTCAAGCGATTGTATCACTTGAGGTCGGGAGCTGAAGACCAGCCTGGTAACTGGGCGCGGTGGCTCACGCCTGTCATCCCAGCACTTTGGGAGGCCGAGGCTGATGGATCACAAGGTCAGGAGATGGAGACGATCCTGGCTAACACCTTGAAACCCCGTCTCTACTAAAAGTACAAAAAACTAGCCGGGGGTGGTGGTGGGTGTCTGTAGTCCCAGCTACTTGGGAGGCTGAGGCAGGAGAATGGCGTGAACCCAGGAGGTGGAGCTTGTAGTGATCCGAGATCGCGCCACTGCACTCCAGCCTGGGCGACAGAGCAAGACGCCATCTCAAAAAAAAGAAGAAAGACCAGCCTGGCCATGGTAAACATCCTATCTGTACTAAAAATACAAGAATTAGCCGGACGTGGTGGTGCGTGCCTGTGATCCTAGCTACTGAAGAGACTGAGACTGAGACAGGAGAATCGCTTGAACCTGGAAGGCGGAGGTTGCAGTGAGCCGAGATTGCGCCATTGCACTGCAGCCTGGGCCACAGAGTGAGACTCTGTCTCAAAAAAAAAAATTCCTCCTATTTTTGCTTTACTAAGAGTTTTTAACATGAATGCTTTTATCAGATGCTTTTTTGTGTCCATTAAAGTGACACGATTTTTCTCCTTAATTTTGACACATGGTAAGTTTAGTGATGGCTGTTCTTGTCGAAAACTAGTTTTGTGTTCCTGGAATAACTCAACCCAGTTTTGTTATAATACTCCTGCTTGTCACTGGGCTCATCTGCAAGTGTTTTGAGGAGGTTGGTGTCACTTCCTGTCCCATCTGTCTGTGGGCTGTTGGGGTGGCCAGAGCCGCCTGCGGTGCCATCAGTCCCACACCAGTGAGTGAGTTTTTTTTTTTTTTTTTTTTTTTTAAAGTTTGTTATTACTTCTGAAACCTTTGGTAGAATTTGCAGGTGAAGCCCTGGAGTTGCCCTTGTTGCTGTGAGATGGGTATTGGTTTGTGGATGCCTCTTCTGTATCTGTTAACCAGCTTCCAGGATGCCCTCCCCATAGCACAAGTCCATCATGAAAAATGACCTCGAGGTGGCTCACACCTGTAATTCCAGCACTTTGGGAGACCGAGGCGGGTGGATCACCTGAGGTCAGGAGTGCGAGACCAGCCTGGCCAACATGGTGAAACCCCGTCTCTACTAAAAATACAAAAATTAGCTGGGCGTGGTGGCAGGCGCCTGTAATCCCAGCTACTCAGGAGGCTGAGGCAGGAGAATCAGTTGAACCCAAGAGGCAGAGGTTGCAGTGAGCCAAGATTGTGCCATGCCATTGCACTCCAGCCTGGGTAACAGAGTGAGACTCCATCTCAAAAACAAACAAACAAAAAATCCCACTTTTTCCTTGCCTCGAGGCAATGGTATATAAGTATGCTAACTAAACTAGCTGCTTAGCAAAGAAGACACAGCCTCTTATCATTCTGGGACAGCAGTGAAAAGGGAGGAGGTAGAGAGGCAGCCTGAGGGAGCCCAAGGTGTCAGGATAGCTCAGGGCTTCCTCCTCTCTAACAGGCACAAGGATCAGTAGCTACAGGTACCCCTTGGCTCTGGCTTCCTATCCTGTGACATTCGGACCCAGGGGCCGGTGCTGGGCTGCTGTGAGTGTGCAACCAGGCAGGTTTGGGGGTGTGCAGATGCAGACAGTGCACTCTGACCCTGAGTACTTGCCTCACACGGCCTGGCTGCTAGGGAGCCGTGAGGTAGGGGTTTCTGGGCTGCTAGGGAGCCGTGAGGTGGGGGTTTCCGGGCTGCTAGGGAGCCGTGAGGTGGGGGTTTCCGGGCTGCTAGGGAGCCGTGAGGTGGGGGTTTCCGGGCTGCTAGGGAGCCGTGAGGTAGGGGTTTCCGGGCTGCTAGGGAGCCGTGAGGTGGGGGTTTCCGGGCTGCTAGGGAGCCGTGAGGTAGGGATTTCTGGGCTGCTAGGGAGCTGTGAGGTAGGGGCTTCCTGGGGAGGGGCCTGTGCCAGGGCTGCGCCGTGGGCATGAGAGCATGAACGGGGGTCACTGGGGGGGGGTGTGCACAGCTGTCTCCAGAAGCCCCTGGTCTGCTCCCTCCCTCCCTCCCTGCTGCAGAGAGGGTTTGGGCAGAGCTCCCAGGAGGCAGGGGCCAGCCGTGGTGGTTTTTTCTCATTCCCTGGATGAGGTGAGCTGCCAGATGTAGCCCCTCACTGCCCTCTCTCCCCACTCCAGGCTCTGACCAAGAATGACAGGAGCACAGGTAAGTGTGGTGGGGTGGCCTGGGGCTGTGGGGGTGCCAGTGTGGGTGCCAGGCATGGCTGGGCCCTAACCCTGAGCCCTGGCGTCTCCCCTAGAGGGGAAGGCCCTGTGGGTGCCAGTGCGGGTGCCAGGCATGGCTGGGCCCTGACCCTGAGCCCTGGCGTCTCCCCTAGAGGGGAAGGCCCACCGGGAGAAGCTCGAGCTCGCTGCCTCCTTCTCTTTCTTTGGCAACGTCATGTCCATGGCCAGTGTGCAGCTGGCAGGAGCCAAGCGGGATGCCCTGCTCCTAAGCTTCAAGGATGCCAAGGTGAGTGGTAGGCTTGGCGGGGTGGGCCTGGCCAAGGCGTGGGAGTGGGTGCCAGGGCCTGGTGGGGTGGGCCTGGGCACAGCTGTTGGTTGCTGGGGGTGACACTGTCAGGACAGGCAGTCGGCAGCCACGGCTGTGCCCTCTGACCCCAGCTGTCTGTGGTGGAATACGACCCGGGCACCCATGACCTGAAGACCCTGTCGCTGCACTACTTTGAGGAGCCTGAGCTTCGGGTAGGGCCATGCTCACGCCCTGACCCAGGCCCCAGCCCAGCCACCCTCCCTCCTCCTGCAGCTGGGTTCTATTGCCCCAAGTGCTTCCCTTGGGGTCTCCTATGCTGGGCCTGGCTGATGCCCCCTCTGCCCCCAGGACGGGTTTGTGCAGAACGTACACACGCCGCGAGTGCGGGTGGACCCCGATGGGCGCTGCGCAGCCATGCTTGTCTACGGCACGCGACTGGTGGTCCTGCCCTTCCGCAGGGAGAGCCTGGCCGAGGAGCACGAGGGGCTCGTGGGTGAGGGGTGAGTGCCAGCTGAGGCAGGCTGTGGTGCTCGGGTGGGGGGCCCCGGAGCCCAAGCTCCCCTCCCCGCACCCCCTCCTCTCCTGCTGAAGCCCTTGGCCCCCCAGGCAGAGGTCCAGCTTCCTGCCCAGCTACATCATCGATGTCCGGGCCCTAGACGAGAAGCTGCTCAACATCATCGACCTACAGTTCTTGCATGGCTACTATGAGCCCACCCTGCTCATCCTGTTCGAGCCCAACCAGACCTGGCCTGGGTGAGCCCCCTAAGGAGGCCCCTCTGCGCTGTGGGTCCCCCAGCTGCCTCTGCCTGGGGTGGGGCTCATGGGGCACAGGTGGGGTTTGTGGGGTTTGGAGCAGGGATTATGGGGTGTGGGTGGGGCTTGGGGCGGGGCCTGGGGAGGGGGCTTGCTCAGTGAGGAGCGGGGCCTGGATCTCTGCAGGGAGGTAAGGCCCTTGGCTGACTCACTGGCATCCCCAGGCGCGTGGCTGTGCGGCAGGATACGTGCTCCATCGTGGCCATCTCACTGAACATCACGCAGAAGGTGCACCCCGTCATCTGGTCCCTCACCAGCCTGCCCTTTGACTGCACCCAGGCTCTGGCTGTGCCCAAGCCCATAGGTGAGTATCCTGGGAGTGGACGGGGGTGTGTGGAGGGAGCGCTGAGCCTGCCCACCAGCCTGTGTCCACCTCCAGGTGGGGTGGTGGTCTTTGCCGTCAACTCGCTGTTGTACCTGAACCAGAGCGTTCCCCCATACGGTGTGGCTCTCAACAGCCTCACCACAGGCACCACAGCTTTCCCGCTACGTGAGTGTGGGGTGGCTGGGGTGGGGCAGGGATGGCTTGGGCCTGCCCAGTCGGCCTGACCACCCACCCCACAGGCACCCAGGAGGGTGTGCGAATCACCCTGGACTGCGCGCAGGCCACTTTCATCTCCTATGACAAGATGGTCATCTCCCTCAAGGGCGGCGAGATGTGAGCCCCTCCCCCGCCCATGAACTCTGCCCTTACCATCCCCCCAAGTCCCCTAGGGTCTCCTGGCCCCCTTCACTCCCCCAGGGTCCCCGTCCCCGACTCAGAATTCTCCCTGCCCCAGCTACGTGCTGACCCTCATCACCGACGGCATGCGCAGCGTCCGAGCATTCCACTTTGACAAGGCGGCCGCCAGCGTCCTCACCACCAGCGTGAGTTGGGACTGGGGGTTGGCTCTGGGTCCAGGCCCAGTCCCGCCCTCACCCGCCTGCCCTCCCTCAGATGGTCACCATGGAGCCTGGGTACCTGTTCCTGGGTTCTCGCCTGGGCAACTCCCTCCTCCTCAAGTACACAGAGAAGCTGCAGGAGCCCCCGGCCAGTGCTGTCCGTGAGGCTGCTGACAAGGTGGGTTTCCTAGGCCCGTCGGGCCACCACCCTTCATGTGGGCAGTGCCGCGGCGTGCCACTCAGCGCCCCTCCTGCCTCACAGGAAGAGCCTCCCTCAAAGAAGAAGCGAGTGGACGCGACGGCCAGCTGGTCAGGTGAGGGCCGGGCCGGGGCTGGTCAGGTGAGGGCCGGGCCAGGGCTGGCCAGGAGTGGGGCTGGTGACCCAGGGCTGTGCTCAGGGGAGCTCTGTGTGTGCAGCTGGGGGTAAATCGGTGCCGCAGGATGAGGTGGACGAGATTGAAGTGTACGGCAGCGAGGCCCAGTCGGGCACACAGCTGGCCACCTACTCCTTTGAGGTGAGATTGAGGCAGCAGGGCCCCCATCCCAGCCAGTGCCCCCAGCGGCCCCTGACTTTCGCTGTGCCGCAGGTGTGTGACAGCATCCTTAACATCGGACCGTGCGCCAACGCTGCCATGGGCGAGCCTGCCTTCCTCTCTGAAGAGGTGCCCAGGGTCGTGGTCAGGGCTGTGGGCAGGAGCTGGAGTGTGAGTAGAGGTGGAGGGCATAGTCCTCACTCCTGAGTCCTGTGCAGTTTCAGAACAGTCCTGAGCCGGACCTGGAGATCGTGGTTTGCTCTGGCCACGGGAAGAACGGGGCTTTGTCAGTGCTGCAGGTGTGTGGGCAGGTAGGGGCGGGCGCCTCCTGGTGGGACCTGGGTGGGCTCACAGCCCCATCACACCCCCACCCCATCACCATTCTAGAAGAGCATCCGGCCCCAGGTGGTGACAACCTTTGAG
The DNA here is from genome assembly GCF_043159975.1 of Macaca nemestrina. Taxonomy (NCBI): domain Eukaryota; kingdom Metazoa; phylum Chordata; class Mammalia; order Primates; family Cercopithecidae; genus Macaca; species Macaca nemestrina. The sequence continues at coordinate 857,182 of NC_092132.1, forward strand.
CTTCCCGGCTGCTACGACATGTGGACAGTCATTGCCCCAGTGCGTAAGGAAGAGGTAGGTGCGAGCCCGCTGCAGGGAGGCTCTGGGATGGGACCGGCACTGCCTTCCTGTGGACTGGGGGGGCCCAGGTCGCACCTGCGTGCCTGCCCTCACTGGACTGTGGCTCCAGCCTGCTCCCCTTTGGCGCTGACAGGAGGACAATCCCAAGGGGGAGGGCACAGAGCAGGAAGCCAGGAGCCCGGAAGCAGACGATGACGGCCGTAGACATGGATTCCTGATTCTGAGCCGGGAAGACTCAACCATGGTAAGGGGCAGAGCCTGGGACCTGGGGCTGGGGTCCCCTTCGGGGGGTGCCTCCCTCACAGCTGTTGCCCGCAGATTCTGCAGACGGGTCAGGAGATCATGGAGCTGGACACCAGTGGCTTTGCCACGCAGGGCCCCACGGTCTTTGCTGGGAACATCGGGGACAACCGCTACATTGTCCAAGTGTCACCGCTGGGCATCCGCCTGCTGGAAGGAGGTAGGTGGGTGGGGATGGTGGGGGGTGGGGCAGGGGGTGAGCCCTGGGGAGGCGCGTGCTGACTGCCCCATGCCCACAGTGAATCAGCTGCACTTCATCCCTGTGGACCTGGGCGCCCCCATCGTGCAGTGCGCCGTGGCCGACCCCTATGTGGTCATCATGAGTGCCGAGGGCCACGTCACCATGTTCCTGCTGAAGAGTGACTCCTACGGTGGCCGCCACCACCGCCTGGCGCTGCACAAGCCTCCCTTGCACCATGTAGGCCCCTCATCTCCAGCGTCCACCCGTCCCCGCCCCCTGTCCACCGCTGAGCCCACCCCTCTCCCCACAGCAGTCCAAGGTCATCACGCTGTGCCTGTACCGAGACCTCAGCGGCATGTTCACCACTGAGAGCCGCCTGGGCGGGGCCCGTGATGAGCTGGGAGGCCGCATCGGCTCGGAGGCCGAGGGCCTGGGCTCGGAGACTAGGTGCGTGGGGGCCGGGGGCACAGGTAGGGGCTTGGGTCCCTGTGGCTGGCAGGCTGCCTGTGACCCTCTGCTGGCCCCCAGCCCCACCGTGGATGACGAGGAGGAGATGCTGTATGGGGATTCAGGCTCCCTCTTCAGCCCCAGCAAGGAGGAGGCCCGAAGAAGCAGCCAACCCCCTGCTGACCGGGACCCTGCACCCTTCCGGGCAGAGCCCACCCACTGGTGCCTGCTGGTGCGGGAGAATGGCACCATGGAGGTAGGTGGTGCCCTGCGCTGTGGCCCAGCCGGCTCTGCCCGCCTGCCTCCACTGACTGCTGCCCACCCCGCAGATCTACCAGCTCCCCGACTGGCGGCTGGTGTTCCTGGTGAAGAACTTCCCTGTGGGGCAGCGGGTCCTCGTGGACAGCTCCTTTGGACAGCCCACTACACAGGGCGAGGCCCGCAGGGAGGAGGCCACACGCCAGGGGGAGCTGCCCCTCGTCAAGGAGGTGCTGCTGGTGGCACTGGGCAGCCGCCAGAGCAGGCCCTACCTGCTGGTGAGAACGCCTGACCTGGCCTCCCCTTTCCATCTTCCCCACGGCCCCGCCCCTTCCCATGGCTCCGCCCCATCTTCCCCACGGCCCCGCCCCTTCCCATGGCCCTGTCCCTTCCCATGGCTCCGCCCCATCTTCCCCACGGCCCCGCCCCTTCCCATGGCCCTGCCCCTTCCCATGGCTCCGCCCTATCTTCCCCACAGCCCTGCCCTTACCCACAGCCCACCTCTTCCCATGGCCCATCCCATCTTCCCATGGCCCTGCCCGGCCCTGCCCCTTCCCGCGGCCCCGCCCCATCTCCCCCACGGCCCCCCCTCACCCTGCCAGGTGCATGTGGACCAGGAGCTGCTCATCTACGAGGCCTTTCCCCACGACTCTCAGCTCGGCCAGGGCAATCTCAAAGTCCGCTTTAAGAAGGTGCCGGTGGCTGGACTGCAGGGGCGTGGGGTGGGTGTGGCACAAGGGATGGGTTTCAGACCGGGAGCCCCTGGAGGACCTGCATGGTTTCCCCCCCAGGTCCCTCACAATATCAACTTCCGTGAGAAGAAGCCAAAGCCATCCAAGAAGAAAGCAGAAGGTGGCGGCACGGAGGAGGGGGCCGGGGCCCGGGGCCGCGTGGCGCGTTTCCGCTACTTCGAGGATATTTATGGCTACTCAGGGGTAGGCCAGCGCCTTTGCATGGGACTATGGTAGAAGAGAGATGTGGCCTTATCCACAGCATCCTGACAGTGCCTGCCCCCAGGTGTTCATCTGCGGCCCCTCCCCTCACTGGCTGCTGGTGACTGGCCGAGGGGCTCTGCGGCTGCACCCCATGGCCATCGATGGCCCCGTCGACTCTTTCGCTCCATTCCACAATGTCAACTGTCCCCGCGGCTTCCTGTACTTCAACAGACAGGTGGGGCCTGGCCAGTTCCCAGCAGCACTGGCTGATGCTGCCCCAGCTGGGGGCTGAGGGGAGGGAACAGGAGAAGGGACCAGGGACCGTTGGCTCCAACCTGAGGACCAGGAAGGAGTGTCCAGAGGGCAATGGGGTTGAGGCCGAGGAGGTGGAACCTGGGGCTTGGTGCGCCAAAGGTCTGGAAAGGGGTGGTTCGAGTGGGGGCTGCAGCCCCTGGGGTCCCCGCCACTGCTCTGCTGGCTAGCTGGGCAAGCCCTCACAGGGCCCGGCCTCTGCAGTTCTCAGGAGAGCTGACTTGAGCGCTAGCTCTGCCCCTTGGCTCTTCTGTGACTTTGGGAGGGTGCACATGCCTTCTGATCCTGGTTCCCCATTTAAGCCACCACAACACTCCAGGTCGCTTGAGGCCCTGACTGGGATGCGGTGAGTGCTTCCCAGGCACCTGAGGACTCAGGACTGTCCGTGAAAGAGGGCAGCCCTGGCTCCCTCTGCCTGCTTTTCAGTCCCCAGCATGGCAGTCTGTGGACCCTTTATCTGCAGCCTTCAGTGCCCTCCTGGCCTAGCTTTCCCCCCCCCCCGTGGCCAACATCCCTAGCCCTAGCTGAGCCTGGGAAAATGGACAGGAGCCCCAGAGGCTGAGCAGCAGCCCATTCCGGGACGTTCATGGACACAGCTGCCCCTCACCCACCGCTGCTCCCAAAGAGCTGAGGGCAACATCCCAGGGTTCTTGGCGGCCTGGGCCCACCTGCCCCTGCCCTTGGCTAGCCCTGGATCCCCTGACCCTGTGCCTCCACCCCAGGGCGAGCTGAGGATCAGTGTCCTGCCTGCCTATCTGTCCTATGACGCCCCATGGCCTGTCAGGAAGATCCCGCTGCGCTGCACGGCCCACTATGTGGCTTACCACGTGGAGTCCAAGGTCTGCCCCCCACCCCCGCCCCCGCCCCCGCCCCACCAGGGACCTTCTGGGCCTCACCACTGGCATGTGACCCCCACCACTAACCCACAGGTGTATGCTGTAGCCACCAGCACCAACACGCCGTGTGCCCGCATCCCACGCATGACTGGCGAGGAGAAGGAGTTTGAGACCATCGAGAGAGGTGGTGACGCCCACACCACGCTCCCCCATCCTCAGCCCCATCTCGGGGAAGCCCCGCCCTGACTGTCACCCTTGGTCCCCACAGATGAGCGGTACATCCACCCCCAGCAGGAGGCCTTCTCCATCCAGCTCATCTCCCCAGTCAGCTGGGAGGCTATTCCCAATGCCAGGTGAGGCTGGGCCAGGGTGGGGGCTGCCCAAGGCCCCCGGGCAGCATCTGAGGCCCCGGCCCCCACAGGATCGAGCTGCAGGAGTGGGAGCATGTGACCTGCATGAAGACAGTGTCGCTGCGCAGTGAGGAGACCGTGTCAGGCCTCAAAGGCTACGTGGCCGCCGGGACCTGCCTCATGCAGGGGGAGGAGGTCACGTGCCGAGGACGGGTAAGGGGCCAGTGGGCGGGGGCGGGAGCAGGCAGCCCCTGGCAGCCCCTATGCCATTCCCACACCATCCCCATGCCCTCCAGATCTTGATCATGGATGTGATTGAGGTGGTACCTGAGCCCGGCCAGCCCTTGACCAAGAACAAGTTCAAAGTCCTTTACGAGAAGGAGCAGAAGGGGCCTGTGACTGCCCTTTGCCACTGCAACGGCCACCTGGTGTCAGCCATCGGCCAGAAGGTGCGCCAGTCCCACCTGGCGTGTGCCCCTGCCTCACTCCCACCCAGCTCGGCCTCTGCCCCTGCTCAGCCTTCCCTCTGCCCCCAGATTTTCCTGTGGAGCCTGCGGGCCAGCGAGCTGACAGGCATGGCCTTCATCGACACGCAGCTGTACATCCACCAGATGATCAGCGTCAAGAACTTCATCTTGGCAGCCGACGTCATGAAGAGCATTTCGCTGCTGCGCTACCAGGAGGAGAGCAAGACACTGAGCCTGGTGTCGCGGGTACGCCTGTGGCCACGGTGCCCGTGTCTGGGTGGGTAGCCACCCAAGGCACCTCTGACACCCCTTCCCGCCCCCAGGATGCCAAGCCCCTGGAGGTGTACAGCGTGGACTTCATGGTGGACAACGCCCAGCTGGGTTTTCTGGGTATGTGGGCAGGGCCCTGGGGAGCTGAGGCTCTGGGGGTGGCCGGGGCTGACCCTGGGCCTCTGCTCCCCAGTGTCTGACCGTGACCGCAACCTCATGGTGTACATGTACCTGCCCGAAGGTGAGTGCTTCCTCCACCCCCTCTGCCTGGGCCGGGTCTGGGCTGACAGTGACCCAAGGCCTTTCTGGTCTAGCCAAGGAGAGTTTTGGGGGCATGCGCCTACTACGCAGGGCGGACTTCCACGTGGGTGCCCACGTGAACACGTTCTGGAGGACCCCATGCCGGGGGGCCACCGAAGGGCTCAGCAAAAAGTCGGTCGTGTGGGAGAATAAGCACATCACGTGGTTTGGTGAGTGTGGGGGGCAGGTGTGTCCGGGTGGGGGGCCCTAGGGTTGGCCTGGCTCACACCGAAACCCTCCCCACCGCCAGCCACCCTGGACGGTGGTATCGGGCTGCTGCTGCCCATGCAGGAGAAGACCTACCGGCGGCTGCTGATGCTGCAGAACGCGCTGACCACCATGCTTCCGCACCACGCCGGCCTCAACCCCCGTGCCTTCCGGTGAGCCCCGGCCCTGCCCCTGTGCAGCGCCCCCTCCACCCCAGCCTGCCCTGACACCCCTGCCTGCACGCCCCAGGATGCTGCACGTGGACCGCCGCACCCTCCAGAATGCTGTGCGCAACGTGCTGGATGGCGAGCTGCTCAACCGCTACCTGTACCTGAGCACCATGGAGCGCAGCGAGCTAGCGAAGAAGATCGGCACCACGCCCGACATAGTGAGTGCGCGCCCCGGTCTGCGCCCGCCCCTCCGTGCAGGTCCCCACCCACCCACCCACCCACCCACCCGTCTGTCCCCTGCAGATCCTGGACGACTTGCTGGAGACGGACCGCGTCACCGCCCACTTCTAGCCCCGTGGATGCCGTTGCCACCAGTACCACCGCACTACCTCCCACCCCCATTTTTGTATAAAACACAAGGAAAAATATTTTTGTTTGAGAGGACTGTGTGTGGTCATTACACGGCCTCCTGGCCCAGCTGCGGTCACAGCCCCCCAGTGCAAGTGCCCACGGGGCTCGGGGCGTCCACACCTTCAGACCCGCCACCTCCGTCGGCTCAAGGCGTAAAGGGCCCCCCAGGCCCCAGGCGGCTGCCGTGGTCGTCGGGCCGCGCATCCTAGGTCTCCAGGTACTGGTAGAGCTCCTCCGCTGGGGGCACGAGGCTCAGGCGCACCAGAGCACGAGCCAGGAGGGCAGTCAGCCGCATGGCCAAGGTCTCCAGCCTGTGCGGGTCAGGTCACAGGTGGGTGGGGAGGTGGATCACAGGTGGGTGGGGAGGTGGATCACAGGTGGGTGGGAAGCCGGCCCCCGCCATCCACCTGCCCCGCAGCCGCTCACCTGAGCGCCACTTCAAACTTGAGCATCTCCCAGACAACCTTGGCATGGCGCAGGAGACTGGTGCCGTAGACACCCCGGTACGTGGCGCCCACCAGGCGGCTCCAGCCGCGGACGGCCCTGCACACACCCGCATTAGCGCCGCATCAGCCCCACACCAGCCCCACCGCGGGCGCCTGCTCGGGCCACCGACCTCTTAGCCATAAGGAAGTAGCGGTCCACGGGGGCGCCAAGGGCCACGTTGATAGCGCGCACGGTGTTGATGTTGCGCAGTACTAGCAGCATGGGTCGCGGCAGCGCCCTGAGCACCGCCATGATGGCCTCGAAGTGCTCGCGAGCCATGTCCACCATGTAGGCTGCCTCCTCGCGGCTCAGTAGGTGTGAGCCCCACAGCTGCCCCAGGCGCACGGGGCGCTGCATGAGCATCTCGGAGAACAGGAGGTAGTCTGAGGAGGGAGGAGGCTCTGAGCTGGGCTCCGCGCCGCCCGCCTCCCTTCTGTGGTGCCCCGGCCACCCCCGCACGCCCTCACCTTTCACCCCCAGTGCGGCTGCGTGCGCCCTCATGGCGGCGTCGTCCCGCAGGATGATAGCCCGCCACAGCTGGCACAAGGCTGCGCGGTCCCTGCGTGGATGGGCCCGCAGCCATGAGCCCCCTGTGGCAGGAGAGGCTTGCCCCGCCCCACGCCCACGCGCCCGCGCTCACTTCTCCTCCAGGAACTGGTAGAGCCCATGGTCCAGCAGCACCAGCTCCGCTTTCCCGTCCGGGCCTTTCCGCACCAGAACTAGGGATACAGCCTGTTAGGTCGCGCCGCGCCCACCCCGAGACCCCCCACCCCCGGGGTAACTTCCTACCGTTGCCAGGGTGTGGGTCCGAGTGGATGAAGCCCGTGTAAAATATCTGCTCAGCAAAGGCCTTGATGAGCTTTTCTGCTATCTGGGGAGAGGAGAGACCTTGCAGTGGACGTAGCACCCGCCCGCCCCGCCCTGCCCCCGCCCCCGCCCCCGCCCCCGCACTCACGTCCTTCACCGCCAGTCCCTGGCTCCTGATGGCCTCCACATCGTTGACCTTGCAGCCGGCGCAGAAGTCGGCGGTGAGCACGCGCTGGGGAGAGCAAGAGGCTGGGCTCAGCAGGCCCGGCGCTGTGCCCACCCCAAAGGCCTGGCCCAGCCCACCTTGCTGGACTTGTCCCAGTGCACGCGGGGCACCACGATGTAGGGGAAGTGCGCCAGCTCCTGCGCACAGCGCTCCGCGTTGCGGCCCTCATTCTCGAAGTCCAGCTCCTGGGCCAGGGTCCCCTTCAGGTCCTGGGGGCCAGATGGTGGTTGAGGACCAGCTCTGCCTATGTGCTTGCTCCTGCTGGCCGAGGAAGGGGTGGGGCAGTACCTGGAGGACCCAGCTGAAGCCAAAGCTGGGGTGCATGACCTCAATGAGCCGCAGCAGGAGCTCCAGGGTGTGGATGTCCCCGTCAAAGCGGTCCCGCAGGTCGATGTACTGCACCTGCACTAGGCGAGGGCATGGTGAGGACATGGGGTCCCCTGTGCACTCCAAGTCCACTGCTGAACAAGGTGGTCCCCACATACCTTCACAGCCACGCTGGTGCCATCGTGCAGCTTGGCTCTGTGCACCTGTGCCAGGCTGGCAGCAGCAATTGGCTGGTAGTCAAACTCCTGGAAGAGCTCATGGGGCAAGGCCTGGAAATCCTCAAGAAACAACTCGTCCACCTGGAAGGACAGATGCTCAGAGCAGCCTGGGGCCACTGCTGGAGCCCCCACCTCCCTCTGCCCCAGCGTAGCACTCACCTCCTGGAAGCCCCGCTTGAGGGCCCTGTCCTCCAGCACGCGCAGGGTCTGGGTGTACTCGGGGGGAAGCAGGTGGTTGAAGGAGCACAGCCCCTGGCCCAGCTTCACGTAGAGGCCCCCGTTGCTGATGGCCCCTGCCACCAGGGCATCAGCCGCCCTCTGGTGACACGCAGACATCACCTCCAAGTAGCCCGGACTGTTCTGACCACAGGCATGGAGAGAACACATGGGGACAGGTGGCTGCCTCCTCAGTCCCACCCGGCCCACCACCTCATGCCCACCACCATGTGCCCAGGGCACCGGGACAAACCTCTTCCACCCCTCGAAGGACAACATTGGTGCACCACCAGTAGTCCAGGGAGATCTGCAGGCCGACCTTCAGAGACCTGCGGGTAGGGGTGGCCTCAGTCTCCAGGGGGACAGGCTCAGGGCCCCAGTGCTTGGTCCTCTTGTCAAAGCCCTCATGGTCTAGCCTCACTCCGGCCAGCCCTTCATGTCCCCAGGGTAAGGCGAAGCCAGGGTCCAGCCTATAGCCCCACAGGCCCGTGTGAGCACAGGGGGGACTGCTGAGCTCATGGAGTGTCCTGTGGCCCTGCAGGTCAGTCTCAGCTCAAGATCAGTAGAACAGGGCCAGGTGTGGTGGCTCATGTCTATTATCCCAACACTCTGGGAGGCTGTGGTGGGAGGATTGAGCTCAGGAGTTCGAGTCTGGCCTGGGCAAGATGTTGAAACCCCGTCTCTACCAAAAATACAAAAAATTAGGCAGGCATGGTGGTGCACACCTGTGGTCCCAGCTCCTCAGCAGGCTGAGGCAGGAGGATCGTGTGAGCCCAGGAGGCGGAGGTTGCAGTAAGCCGAAATTGCACCACTATACCCCAGCCTGGGCAACAGAGCAAGACTCCGTCCAAAAAAGATCTGCAGTCGGGTGCAGTGGCTCACGCCTGTAATCCCAGCACTTTGGGAGGCCAAGGTGAGCGGATCACCAGAGGCCAGGAGTTCAAGACCAGCCTGGTTAACATGGTGAAACCCCGTTTCTACTAAAAATACTAAAAATTAGCCGGGTGTAGCGGCACACACCTGAAATCCCAGCTACTCAGGAGGCCAAGGCAGGAGTCGCTTGAACCTGGGAGGTGGAGGTTGCAATGAGCCAAGATTGCACCACTGCACTCCAGCTTGGGCAACAAGAGTGAAACTCGGTCTCAAAAAAAAAAAAAAAAAAAAAAAAAAAGAGGCTGGGCGTGGTGGCTCACACCTGTAATTCCAGCTACTTGGGAGGCTGAGGCAGGAGAGTCGCTTGAACCTGGGAGGTGGAGGTTGCAGTGAGCCAAGATCGCGCCATTGCACTCCAGCTTGGGCAACAAGAGCGAAATTCGGTCTCAAAAAAAAGAGGCTGGGCGTGGTGGCTCACGCCTGTAATCCCAGCACTTTGGGAGGCCGAGGTGAACGGATCACCAGAGGTCAGGAGTTCAAGACCAGCCTAAGATGGTAAAACCCCGTTTCTACTGAAAACACAAAAAATTAGCCGGGTGTAGCGGCGCACACTTGTAATCCCAGCTACTCGGGAGGCCGAGGCAGCAGTCGCTTGAACTTGGGAGGTGGAGGTTGCAGTGAGCCAAGATTGCACCACTGAACTCCAGCTTGGGCAACAAGAGCGAAACTCGGTCTCAAAAAAAAAGAGGCTGGGTGTGGTGGCTTACACCTGTAATTCCAGCATTTTGGGAGGCCAAGGCCGGCAGATCACAAAGTCAAGAGATTGAGACCATCCTGACCAACATGGTGAAACCCCATCTCTACTAAAAATAACAAAAATTAGCTGGGCGTGGTGGTGCGTGCCTGTAGTGCCAGCTACTCGGGAGGCTGAGGCAGGAAAATCACTTGAAGCCAGGAGGTGGAGGTTGCAGTGAGCTGAAATCGCACCACTGCACTCCAGCCTGGCAACAGAGCGAGACTCAAAAAAAGATCTGCAGAATGGGCAGCCTGTGTCCATGCCACCCTCACTCCCTACCACCCTCAAGGGTGAGATGGGGTAGGGGACAGTATGGATGGTGGTGTCCCCTGGAGAGATGGGGTTCCAAGGCTGTCTGTGAAGGGAAAGGATGGCAGCAAGGGGGCAGGGCTGAGGCAGCAGAGGTCACAGGAGGGTCAAGGTCACCTGCAGACTGAAGAGAGGAGGACACCAGGAAGGTGGGTCTCCAAGGCCTGGGGAGGCAAGGTCGGCAGGGAAGAAAGCCCAGTTAAGGCAGGAAGTGGGGGACATCCTGGGCGTCTGTTGAGCAGGTACTGGGCTCCTGGGGGAGATTTAGGCAAGAGGATGGGATGCTGGGGTGGAGGGGTGTCCCCAGGCCTGGCCCCAGTTAGGAGGACATCAGGGTGGGGGCCCTGGGGGAACTCTGGGGACCAGCTGGGCAGCCCTGGAATGAGGCGCCAGGCAGCGAGCAGACCACACGCAGGTGCACAGGGAGAGGCTGAGGTCAGAGTGGCTTCTCGAAGGCTGGCCATGACCAGAGGCCTGTCCCTGCGGTCTGCGAAGCTCACGTACCTGCCTGGGACAGGGCCCACAGTCATTCCTGATGCGCAGCCCAGGTGGGCTCTGTGTCCCCCATCACTCCAGGGAGACCCCCCCACTCAGGCCCCATTCTGGGCCCCCATAAAGAGCAGAGCACCTGGAGTTTGTTGGTTGGGTTGGGCCAGGGTTTCTTTCTCTTTTTTTTTTTTTTGAGATGGAGTCTCGCTCTGTCGCCCAGGCTGGAGTGCAGCGGCGCGATCTCGGCTCACTGCAAGCTCTGCCTCCCAGGTTCCTGCCATTCTCCTGCGTCAGCCTCCAGAGTAGCTGGGACTACAGGCGCCGCCACCTCGCCCGGCTAATTTTTGTATTTTTAGTACAGACAGGGTTTCACCGTGTTCGCCAGGATGGTCTCGATCTCCTGCCCTTGTGATCTGCCCGCCTCGGCCTCCCAAAGTGCTGGCAGGCCAGGGTTTCTTTTTGAGATGGAGTTTTGCTCGTTGCCTAGGCTGGAGTGCAGTGGCACAATCTCAGCTCACCACAACCTCCGTCTCCCAGGTTCAAGCGATTCTCCTGCCTCAGCCTCTCAACTAGCTGGGATTACAGGCATGTGTCACCATGCCCAGCTAATTTTGTATTTTCAATAGAGATGGGGTTCTCCTTGTTGGTCAGGCTGGTCTCGAACTCCTGACTTCAAGTGATCCACCTGCCTTGGCCTCCCGAAGTGTTGCGATTACAGGCGTGAGCCACCGCGCCGGGCCGAATTGGGCCAGGGTTTCTAAATGTGCTCTGGGACTCAAAGGCTACTCGGTGGGCCGTGCTGGCTTTGGACCAGAGCGCATCAGCTTTAGACCCCAAGACCCTCATCGAGACCCAGGCGTGTGAGAGAAACCTAACTGCTTGTGGCAGGCACAGGACTTGCTTGCAATGGTCAGTGACTGACGGGGAAGGCAGGGCCGCCAGCCACCTCGTTTCTGTGGCTGGCACCGAGCTGCCTCAAAAACACTGAAGAAATGAACAGGTGATGGAGCTACCAGCAGACGTTCCATGGCGTTTGCCCGAGAAGGCACAGGGAGAGGCCAAGCCCAGCGGCCCTTTCTGCAAACCAGCCTGCCTGTCCTGACAAGCTGCCCCATCTACCCCTACCTGTATGCACGAGCACAAGAGCCCAGCAGCACCCTGCGTTCCACAATCAATGCCTGTGTGCATGTGAGCCAACACAACGATTTCTATCACCTAGAGCTGAGTCTGTTGATACAGCAAGCAGTTTTGACACAGAGTCAAGAAAAGTTATATCAAAAATGGTTAGGCCGGGCACAGTGGCTGACACTGGTAATCCCAGCACTTTGGGAGGCCAAGGCGGGTGGATCACCTGAGGTCAACACGGTGAAACCCCGTCTCTACTAAAAGTATAAATATTAGCTGGGTGTGGTGGTGCACGCCTGTAGTCCCAGCTACCTGGGAGGGGCTGAGGCACAAGCGTCGCTTGAACTTCGAAGGCAGAGATTGCAGTTGCAGTGGCCAAACGCAGTGGCTCACTCCTGTAATCCCAGCACTTTGGGAGGCCAAGGTGGGCAGATCAGCTGCGGTCAGGAATTTGAGACCAGGCTGGCCAGTGTGGCAAAACCCTGTCTCTACTAAAACTACAAAAATTAGCAGGATGTGGTGGCACACGCCTGTAATCCCAGCTACTTGGGAGGCTGAGGCGAGAGAATCACTTGAACCCAGGAGGTGTAAGTTGCAGTGAGCCAAGATTGTGCCACTGCACTCCAGCCTGCGCAACAGAGCGAGACTGTCTCAAAAATAATAATAATAATAATAATAATAAAAAAGGGTTCAAATCCTTTTACCCGTGAGGTACTTAAGAGGCCACGTGAAGCTGTGGACTGCAGAGGGAGACGCCCCAAGGGCAGGGCAGGTGCATCTCATTTTAGGTCACATTTGTACACTTAGCGGAACATGTGGGCTGACACATGAGCCAATATGCGTTGATAAAATTCTTGGAGAGCTTTTACCCTTGGTGCGGGTCTAAGGGGAGCTTTCTACATTTCTTTTTTTTTTTTTTTTTTTTTTGAGACGGAGTCTAGCTCTGTTGCCCAGGCTGGAGTGCAGTGGCCGGATCTCAGCTCACTGCAAGCCCTGCCTCCCGGGTTCACGCCATTCTCCTGCCTCAGCCTCCCGAGTAGCTGGGAGTACAGGCGCCCGCCACCTCGCCCGGCTAATTTTTTTTGTATTTTAGTAGAGACGGGGTTTCACCGTGTTAGCCAGGATGGTCTCGATCTCCTGAACTCGTGATCCGCCCGTCTCGGCCTCCCAAAGTGCTGGGATTACAGGCTTGAGCCACCGCGCCCGGCCTTTTTGTATTTTTAGTAGAGACGGGGTTTCACCATGTTAGCCAGGATAGTCTCGATCTTCTCACCTCGTGATCCAGCCGCCTCGGCCTCCCAAAGTGCTGGGATTACAGGCTTGAGCCACCGTGCCGGGCCACTTTCTACATTTCTAACTTTTCTACTATTAAAATTTGTTATAGTAAACACAACACTTTTGTAACAAAAGTTAAAGATGTGAAAAAGTCCCATAGACTTGTGCTTGGGGGAGAAGGGATTTAATTTTTTTTTTTTTTTTTTTTTTTTTTTGAGACGGAGTCTCGCTCTGTCGCCCAGGCTGGAGTGCAGTGGCGCGATCTCGGCTCACTGCAAGCTCCGCCTCCCGGGTTCACGCCATTCTCCTGCCTCAGCCTCCCGAGTAGCTGGGACTACAGGCGCCCACAACCGCGCCCGGCTAATTTTTTGTATTTTTAGTAGAGACGGGGTTTCACCGTGGTCTCGATCTCCTGACCTTGTGATCCGCCCGTCTCGGCCTCCCAAAGTGCTGGGATTACAGGCTTGAGTCACCGCGCCCGGCCAACACAGAGCATTTTCAACATTGCTGTATGTTTGAAGTTTTTCACAATAAAATGTTGGAAGCCGGGTGTGGTGGCTCGTACCTATAATCCCAGCACTTTGGGAGGCTGAGGTGGGCTGATCACTTGAGGTCAGGAGTTCAAGACCAGCCTGACCAACATAGAGAAACCCGCGTCTACTAAAAAATACAAAATTAGCCAGGTGTGGTAGAGCGTGCCTGTAATCCCCAGCTACTCAGGAGGCTGAGGCAGGAGAATCCCTTGAATCTGGGAGGCAGAGGTTGCGGTGAGCCGAGATCGCACCATTGCACTCCAGCCTGAGCAACAAGAGTGAAACTCCGTCTCAAAAAAAAAAGTATCAGTGAGTACTAAATGCTGGAAGGAGGCCGGGTGCGGTGGCTCACGCCTATAATCCCAGCACTTTGGGAGGCTGAGACAGATGGATCACTTGAGGTCGGGAGTTCAAGACCAGCTTGGCCAACATGGAGAAACCCCGTCTCTACTAAAAATTAAAAAATTAGCCGGGCGTGGTGGCAGGTGTCTGTAATCCAAGATACTCGGGAGACTGGGGCTGGGAGAATTGCTTGAACCCAGGAGGCAGAGGCTCCAGTGAGTCGAGATGTCATCACTGTACTCCAGCCTGAGCGACAGAGCAAGACTCCGTCTCAATAAAGAAAGAAACAAACAAACAAACTGCAGGATGGAGGAGCAGTGAGAACAGACACATCATCTCAACTGCCTCCATATGGCTAATTACAAGGGAATCAAAAGGGGAAACTGAAATCGTGTGCCCCCGGCAGGACACAAGCAAAGCAGTGTCACCCCTGTGTGATTCCTGCCCAAACGGATGACTGAGTATGAACAAGAGCGAACATTAGACAAACCCGCATTGAGAAAACAGGAAGCAGTGAAATGTTTCTGTAAAAGATGAGATGGGGAATATTTTAGGCACTGTGTCCATGCATGAGCACACGGGCAGGGCTGTGTTCCCATAAAGCTTTATTTACAAATCGGACAGCTGCCACACTGGGCCCCTGCATTTGGCCCAGAGAGTCTTGTTGTATAATAATTACAAGCCTGTAATCGTCAAAGGTGTCCAATCATGTACGATGTACCCAAAGAGAGGTCTGACCTTTGTCCCTTCTTAGTCCTCGGAATTTCCTGAGTGATAAGGAGTGCCTCTGTTTTCCATGGTGGCCCTGAGGTTTATGCTAAGGAGGGACTCAGGGCGAAAACCCGCCACTTTGGGCCCTATGGGGATGGGAGTGGGAGGGCTGGGGCTGGAAACTGAGTTCCTGGGATTTTCTGAGAAACTGGAGATTTTCAATCAATCCCGCCCAAGTATTAATACCCCAATAAAAACTCCAGGCCGGGCGCGGTGGCTCAAGCCTGTAATCCCAGCACTTTGGGAGGCCGAGATGGGCGGATCACAAGGTCAGGAGATCGAGACCATCCTGGCTAACATGGTGAAACCCCGTCTCTACTAAAAATACAAAAAACTAGCCGGGCGAGGTGGCGGGCGCCTGTAGTCCCAGCTACTCGGGAGGCTGAGGCAGGAGAATGGCGTAAACCCGGGAAGCGGAGCTTGCAGTGAGCTGAGATCCAGCCACTGCACTCCAGCCTGGGCGACAGAGCGAGACTCCGTCTCAAAAAAAAAAAAAAAAACTCCAGGCAGGGCCCATGCAGTGGCTCACGCCCGTAATCCCAGCACTTCGGGAGTCCGCAGGGCCCATGTGGTGGCTCACGCCTGTAATCCCAGCACTTCGGGAGTCCGAGGCGGGTGGATCACTTGAGGTGATCCCAGTTCAAGACTAGCCTGGCCAACATGGTGAGACCCTATCGCTACTGAAAATACAAAAATTAGCCGGGCATAGTGGTGGGCACCTGTAATCCCAGCTACTCGGGAGACTGAGGCAGGAGAATTGCTTGAACCCGGGAAGTGGACGTTGCAGTGAGCCGATATTGCACCATTGCACTCCAGCCTGGGCAGCAAGAGCAAAACTCCGTCTCAAAAAATAAAAAAATAGTAAGTTAAATAAAAAATTAAAAATAAAAAAAATAAGTTAAATTTAGGCCAGGTATGGTAGCTCACACCTGTAATCCCACCCTTTTGGGAGGCTGAGGCAAATAGATCACCTGAACTCAGGAGTTCGAGACCAGCCTGGGCATCATGGCAAAACCCCATCTCTACTAAAAATACAAAAAATTAGCCGGGCGTGGTGGCGCACGCCTGTAGTCCCTGCTACTCGGGAGGCCAAGGCATGAGAACCGCTTGAACCTGGGATATGGAGGTTGCAGTGTCCGGCTATCTGCAAGCTTCCACTCACTGCTGGAGGAAATTTCTGTGAAGTTTCTGGTGAAGTCCCTGAAGGCACCGGAAGCCAAGGCACTTGCTGAGAAACTGACCTAGGCCTGGCAGATGCTCAGAGGCAGGCAGAACAGGACCATACCCTCCCTGCCTCCTTCCCGCTCTGCCACTCCGTTCAAAGGGGCTTTGGGCTAACAGGTTTCTCTCAAAGCCGAGAGCTGGCTCCGCGAGGCTCAGGCTAGGCAGGGCTTTGTGGCTGCAGGAATTCTGGGATCTGACCAAAAGCAGGAACGCCCGCCCAACGGTTCCAACAGAATGTGTCCCCGCCCTCCCCCTGAGTTCTGCACTGTAAGGTAAAGGAGGAAGAAAGGGCCCTGACAGCAAGAACCCAATTTTGCCCATCTTCAGGGGCAGAGACAGAGGCAGCCTCCTCTCCCAGGCCCAAACCTTGGAATGGGGTGAGAAGAGAAGGAAGGCAGGGCAGCTGCTTCTCTGCCAGCCTAGAAGCCTGAGGGAGAAGGCCCGGGCCCAGGGCTGGAGCCCCTCCCCACTCAGGCCAAGGCTGATCTGGGGAAGGGCCTGTGGCGGCTGCATCCAGTGTGGAGGACCCTGATCCACACCCCACCCCACGGGCCCGGCAGGGCTCACTGTCCCTTCAGCCAGTGCCTTCCCATGTAGGGAAGGGTGCCTGAAAGCCATCTGTAGAATCCTCAGCAAAGCCCTGCAGCCCTCCCAGCCCCACCCCCATGCCTGTGAGGGCATCTGGAGCAGGCACTCCTGCACGGCGCACCCCCCGCCCGCCACGCCGTACCCCCCGCCCGGCGCTGCTGGGCCCTCCTACCTGCCAAAGCGCCCCATGCCATCCACCACGAGCCGCATCCTCCTCTTCTCCCGCGCCTCTGCCGTGACATAGCGGGCTCCAAGGAGCAGGGGCGCCCCAACGACTGCGGTGGAGAGCACCTTCCTCCACAGGGGTGTGGGGCTCGAGAACCTGAGGGGAGACAACACAGCCTGGAGGCGCCACCCCCACATTCAGCTGGCTCTGACCTCTGCCCCCCGCCTCCCCAAGCACCACCTCTCTCACTCCTGTGTGCACAGCCATTCTCACAGTGTGGTCAGCAGAGAACACCACTGTATCAGTGTCCCCTTCCCTGAGCCCCTGCACCAGATACCCCTGCACCAAAGCCTGGCACCAGATGGCCGTAAGGGGCAGGTCTCATTTGGGTCTGTCCGGAGACCCAGCCAACGGGGCCGTGGGACATGGAAATGGCTCCTCAGGTAAAGGAAACAACTCAATAGCAGGTCTGTGCTCCTCATGGACCGGGGCCACCTACACTGTGAAGAATCACAACCACTGTCCACCTCGCAGGGTTCGACTGGATGGTCATCAGCACAGCAGAGACAGAGAAGATGTGAGGGCAGCACGTGCAGAGTCACGTGACAGTACAGAGCAAGGAACAAAGCTTTGCCCATGCTGAACATAGTAGAATCCCCACACGTGCTGTATACAGCAGGAGCCCAATACTCGCTGAATACAGCAGGAGCCCAATACTTGCCAAATATAGCAGGAGCCTGATACAGCAGGAGCTCTATGCATGCTGAACACAGTAGGAGCTCCATGTATGCTAAATGCAGCAGGAAACCCATAATGCTGAGTGCGGCAGGCACCTGAGCACCCATCTGTTTCTACACCCGGCCGCAGGTGCCTGAACACTCATCTTTTTCTGCATCCAGCCACATCTGTCCCAGGGACACAGGTTCTCCTACTGCAGAGCTCTCGGAAGAAGGAGACCCCTGCCAGGTTCACCGAGCCAGTGGCACTCGGGCAGCTCACCCTGCCTGCCCTGCCTGGCCGCGTCTACCCTCCACAGTCTTCCTGCCTTGCCACCGCCCATCTGCCCACTGTGGTCCAGACTTGCTGGCCTCACGACCTTGTCTGGCCTTTCCTTCTGCTCAGAACCCTCCCTCTACATCTCTTCTTGCTGCTCCTCCTCTTGTGTGACCCCCGCCTACAGTCGCCCCGCCCTCCTCCAGGCTCTGAATGACCCGGTTTGCTCTTCAGAGCGGGCGCTCCATGTGCACCCTTCCTGATTTGCTAGCTGTCTGCTCTAAACGCTGTGGTCAGGGCGTGCCCACCCCGGGCATGGTCCCATGGGTCAGGACCTGGGGGTCTCTAGTCCCAGCACACCGCACTGAGGAGCAAACATATCTTGTCTCGGTTGGGGGTACAGGAGAAGGACCAGCCTCGGGCCCTCGACCGCCACCTCTGCATGCACACAGACACCATCCATGCCGGCCTGGGTGAGAGGCACATGCCTGTGGAGGACTCATTACCTTGGAGGAAGGACCCTGACGTTTCTCCTGAAGAATGCAGCAGGGGACGGCCAGGGCTTCTGCCTGCTGTGCAGCAGAGCAGAGTGGAAATGGCAAAGCTGCAACTGCAAAGAGAGGAAATTGTGTGGGGTCGAACGAGGCCAGGACACGCCCCTGCCCTCAACCACTACCAGTGCTTACACGTGCTGGAGTCTGAGTCAGCCTAACCCTAAACCTAATGTATGAGTCCATTCTCACACTGCTCTAAAGAACTACCCAGGCCGGGCGCAGTGGCTCACGCCTTTAATCCCAGCACTTTCGGAGGCCGAGGCGGGTGGATCATCTGAGGCCAGGAGTTCGAGACCAGCCTGATCGACATGGTGAAAACCCATCTCTACTAAAAATACAAAATTAGCTGGGCATGATGGAGCATGTGTGTAATCCCAGCTACTCGGGAGGCTGAGGCAGGAGAATTGCTTGAACCTGGGAGGTGGAGTTTGCAGTAAGCCGAGATTGCGCCACTGCACTCCAGCCTGGGCAACAGAGAGAAACTCCATCTCAAAAAAAAGAGAACTACCCAAGACTGGGTAATTTATGAAGAAAAGAGGTTTGTTTATTTTTTTTAAGATGGAGTCTCACTCCGTCTCCCAGGCTGGAGTGCAATGGCATGATCTCGGCTCACTACAATCTCCGCCTCCCGAGTTCAAGTGATTCTCTTGCCCCAGCCTTCTGAGTAGCTGGGACTACAAGCATGCACCACCACATCCAGCTACTTTTTACATTTTAGTAGAGACGGGGTTTCACCATGTTGGCCAGGCTGGTCTAGAACTCCTGACCTCAAGTGATCTGCCCTCCTCAGCCTCCCAAAGTGCTGGGATTACAGGCATGAGCCACCGTGCCCGGCCTGGGTTTAACTGACTCATAGTTGCACAGGCTGTCCAGGAAGCATCACTGAGAGGTCTCAGGAAACATGGCAGAAGGCAAATGGGAAGCAAGCACGGTATGGGTGAAGCAGTGGGGGAGCGGAGAAAGAGAGAGAGAGAGAGGGCCAGCGAGAGGGCAAAGGGGAAAGTGTCACACACACTGTTAACCCATCAGATCTGAGAACTCACTATCACGAGAACAGCAAGGGGGATCTGCCCCCATGATCAGGTCACTTCCCAACGAGCCCCTCCTTCAACACTGGGAATCACGACTCGGTGAGCTTTGGGTGGGGACACAAAGCAAAGCCACATCACCCAGTTAGTCAGCAAAGACTGTCAGCACTGCTGGGCTCACGCCAGGAAGCCAGGCCCCCAGGTTTGACTCCGGAATGGAAACACTATCCTACCTCCTAGGAGGAAGGCTGAGAGTCACAGTATCACAGGAGAGAAGGCTAACGCAGCTTAACCAGGGCTGATGCCTCGGATGCTGACAGTTCACCAAACACCCCGTCTTTGAATGTCCCCTCAGTTTCTGCAGGAAGACATGGCGTCACCGTCTGGCTCATCTGGGATGGGACCTACCCCATCCCTGCCCCTGCACTGTCTTGGCAGCACCCTGACCTGTCATTTGCTATTTCCTGCTGCTGAGACCACTGACCAGTGGCCAGAGGAAAGCAGTCCTCATCTCAGAAGGAAGCGGCAACAGTGCCCAGCCACGGAATCAGACAGCAGATGCCAACCTTGAAGGTGGACGCCCGGACGGGAGGAGTGGCCTTGTAGGTCACTGTTCTGACAGCAAATGAAGAAACTTACAACTTACTGAGACTCCACAGACAGGGACCCTGTACAGCTTCTACTTGGAGGAGGGGAAGACATGCCACAGCTAGCAGGACACACGTGAAAAAGCCCTTAGGGCCGGGCGCGGTGGCTTATGCCTGTAATCCCAGCACTCTGGGAGGCTGAGGAGGGTGGATCATAAGGTCAGGAGATCGAGACCATCCTGGCCAACATGGCGAAACTCCGTCTCTACTAAAAATACAAAAAAAGTAGCCAGGTGTGATGGCGCATACCTGTAATCCCAGGTACTTGGGAGGCTGAGACAGGAGAATCGCTTGGACTTGGTAGGCGGAGGTTGCAGTGAGCCAAGATCGAGACACTGCACTCCAGCCTGGGCGACAGAGCAGGACTCCATTTAGAAAAATAAATACGGCCGGGAGCGGTGGCTCAAGCCTGTAATCCCAGCACTTTGGGAGGCCGAGACGGGCGGATCACGAGGTCAGGAGATCGAGACCATCCTGGCTAACCCGGTGAAACCCCGTCTCTACTAAAAAATACAAAAAACTAGCCGGGCGAGGCGGCGGGCGCCTGTAGTCCCAGCTACTCGGGAGGCTGAGGCAGGAGAATGGCGTGAACCCGGGAAGCGGAGCTTGCAGTGAGCCGAGATCCGGCCACTGCACTCCAGCCTGGGCGACAGAGAGAGACTCCATCTCAAAAAAAAAAAAAAAAAAGAAAAATAAATACATAAACAAAGAAGCCCCACCACAAGTCTCTTGACACATCGTGCTGCTTTATTTTTGTGTCTATGAAAACACCACATAGAACTTAAAGTATAATTAAAAAGAAAAAAGAAAGAAAGAAAGAAAGAAAGAAAGAAAGAAAGAAAGAAAGAAAGAAAGAGAGAAAGAGAGAAAGAAAGAGAGAAAGAGAGAAAGAGAACACAGCTCTCACCAGAAACCTTGGTCTCCCGATCACACTTGACCTATGATGAGGTCTTACAACTCCCTCAACCCCAAATTCTCCAACTGAGAGCTCTTCTAAAAAGTCAGGCTTTGGGGGGAAAGGACAGTGCATAGCCAGTCATGCCCCCCGGCACAGACGCTAACATGGTCCTCAACACTGGACCTAGTAAGGAACTGACTTGCCAGCTGGTTTCTGGCCAGAGCTCAGAGCCCTGGAGAAAATTTCAAGGACTCCAAACAACACAAAAGCCAAAGGAAAAGTCCACGACCTCCTGTCCCTAGAAGACGGGCTGACAGAAACCTCTGCTTGGCGAGGTCACACCCAGCAAGTGCTGATTCACAAGGAAAACCCGAGGCAGCCGGGCAGCGACTTGTAGGTGGGTCATCTACCTGCTGCCTACCCAACCCGCACCTCCTGACACTGGCCACCTCTGGTGCCAGCGCATGCACGGCCAGAGGCCCCGCGATCAGGCAGCCGTTCCCAGGGACTGCGGAGAGACTCCGAACAGCAGCTCATAAGTGGCTGCAAGAGAGCTACCTCCAGGTGGGTATCCTAACCACCACCCACCACATCTGTCACCAACAACGCAAGCTGCTTGCGTTTCAACGGGCTCCACTGAGTAGGTGAGGCCGGGAAAGTCATGGCTATCTGATCGCTATCTCCAACAACAGTTTTCTGCTCTCTCCTCAGGAACCAACACTGCAGAAGGGGCTCCAGCTGCGTCTCTCACCCCTATTCTCATCCAGGACAGAGATCCCTCCAGTAGACCCCGGGCCACCATCACCCTACCCTGGTCCACCAGCAGACTCGCTCATGCCCACGCCCGGCTCCACCTTGCTCACCGTGGTCCTATCCTGCCACTGCCCTCATCACACGCCAGCGTGACTATTAACTTACAGAATCTGTCTCCCCAATAGACTGTGAGCAGGGCCACCTCTCACCATCTCTGAACAAGCAGGCACTCAGTGAATGCCTGCCGAATGAGACCAACAGCTGTGAAGCACAGGACTGAACAGAACCCCACATGCCAACAGAACCTCACAGGCAAGAGATGGCAGCAGCCCCTGCCTCAGGCTGGTCCTGGACACAACCCAAGTAGGGCCCATGAGGCTGTGCAACAGCCTGGCTCCTTTGAATGTGGGGTGCCCAGCACACCCAGACCATCCTCTCTGAAATTCCATCACACAGGAGAGCTCCCCAAGGTCCAGAGAGGTTATGGGTGGGGCGGCAAGCCTGCAGCCACACCTCCCAGAAAGACTTCCCAGAGCCCCATCCAGGGCAATTCTCACGTGACACACAGCCCCAACCTCACCCAGAACATGACCTCTAAGCTGCCAGAAGATAAGCAGTCTTTTAGACGGTGAATTCTCAGGGCCTTCCCCCCACACTCCTGAGCCGTCCCTGGTGACACTTATCCCTGCAGCTCCCCTCACTTCCAAAGCCTTGCAGTTTAGACAAGACGAAACGGGTGCCCTCGGCCCCCACCTCTCAGGCTTCCTATAGTGAGAGTGCAGTCGGTCTGCACACACAGAAACAACGCCCTTTCCAGAGTGGCTTTAGACCACAGCTGACTACCTTGAGAGCAGCAAGTGTCTGAGTGGTAACAGTCACACAGGTATCACGAAGTTCACAACCAAAGGGCGTGCTTTGGCCACAGAACCACGTGCGTGTTCAATCGTGTCTGGTTTTCCAGCACCTGCAGATGAGGAAGATGCAGGTCCCACAGACAGGCTCGTCCACAGCAGTGAGAAGCAACTGCTGAGTCTCAGAATGACGCCAGAAACTAAAAACCACGAACGGATGACCAGAGCCTGGGGAACCCAACAGCCCTGTGCCCAACAGGAGGGGAAACTGAGGCACATAACTGTCCCCAAAGTTAGGAAGAGACAGATTGGGAGTCTGGGCGGGGTAAGTGGGTCTGGCGACTACACACGCCGTCCTTCTCCCAGGGTGTGTGACCCTCTCAGCCCCAGCCAGCCCTCAAACGTAGACTGGATCCAGCCCTGCTCACTGGCCATGAGCAGCTCCTAACCAGGGGCTAAACCAACCTGTCCAATCGCTGGGGTTGGGGAGGGACTGAGTGACCTGCACGTGGGAAGACTTTGTCACCTGAAAGGAGCTGCACTGAAGGCCACCTCCCCGTCCCATGAAGCACCCTGGGGTCACACAGCTGGGCTGGGGCACGAGTGGGCCGTCCATGCGTGCTATTAATAGCCAGACTGTCAAGGCTAGCTTATCGCCAAACACAAGCTCTGCTGACATTCCAAGAAAAAAAAGGAACGGTGCCAGGAGCCCCTTCCATCTCTTCGGGAAGGGGGCGGGTAAGATGCGTGTCAAGGCCTCTGCCCCGCCCCCTCGCAGTCCTAACCGCAGGGACAGTGGAACGGGACCCAGCGGCCACGTGGGAGCGGGGAGACGCCGAGGGCCTGAGAGAGGGGGCCTCGGAGCCGTGGGAAGCGCGCCCCTGAGCCGGGGCAGGGGCGCCCAGAGCAGAGCCCGCCCTGCAGCCCCCGCCCGCCCGCCGCCTCAGGGCAGGGCGGGCCCGGCAGGGAGGCGAGCGGAGGAGGTCCGGGGCAGCAGGCTGGGCAGGGAGGCGTCCGTGACCCCGGGAGGCCGCCTCGCGAGGGGAGCGGCGCCAGAGGCCTCCCCGCGGGGCCCCTGCCCTCTGGAGACCGCGCTCTCCGGGGCGCCAGGCAGCCGCCTCCGGGCTGGGCGGAGAGGCCCCTGCGACTCCCGGTGCAGGCGGCGTCAGGGCTGCGGGTGCGGCTCCCGCCTGAAATCCCAGCTCTCGGGGAGGCTGAGGCGGGCGGACCGCTAGAGCCCAGGAGTTCGAGACCAGCCTGAGCAACATGGCGAGACCCCGACTCTGCTAAATACAGAGTTGACCGCGCGCGGTCACGCCTGCGGTGTCAGCTACTTGCAGGGCCGAGGCGGGAGGATCGCCTGAGTCCGGGAGGCGGAGGCTGCGGTGAGCGGACATCGCGCCACTGAGCTCCAGGGCGACAGAGCGAGACCGTGCCTCAAAAAAACAAAGGGAAAAAGAGCCCCGAGGATCTCCGGGGCGGCGTCTGGGGACCTGCGGGTCTCGGGTCACTAGGGTTGGTGTGCAGGATCTCGGGCGCCCCGGGCCAGGAGGGTCCTCACCGGTCGCCACATCTCTGACCACCGCTCCGCTCCGCTAGGCTCTGGCCCGGCGCGGCTCTGCGTCTCGCAGCCCAGCAGTCCCTGCGGGAGGGCGCGCAGTGCGCACGCGCCGGAGCCGAGCGCTCCGCCCCGTGGGCGGTGGGCGGGGCTGCAGGCCACGCCCCGGTCCGTGCCGGCCTCCGCGGCAGGGCAGCGTCCCCTGGCGGCCCCCAGAGGCGTAGCTTTTGGCGCCCGGACCGCGCCCGCCTGAGAGCGGAGGGTTCCAGTTCCGCACTGGGCGCACTGCGCATTCCCGGGCAGGCACCTGCAGGAAGGACTGCAGTGAGAAGCGCGTGGCTAATCCGGGGAGGGCTGAGGGCTTCCTGAGGTATCGCCCCCTCCTCAGCACTTCGTGCTAGTGTGATTAGAGTGAATCTCTTTAACCTCAGGACTCCAACTCACCACCTGCCTGTGCGAGGGCCAAGGAGATGCCTCTGACTGGGAACTGGAAGACAACCAGGAGAGTGGCCACAGGGGTCCTGGAGCAGCTCCTGTGCCCATGGGGAGACCTACCCAGGGCCAGGACTTCAGATTCTGGGGTCCAGTTTGCAGCCCGCCTTGGTCCCTGTCTAAACTTAGCTTCGGCCGGGCGCGGTGGCTCAAGCCTGTAATCCCAGCACTTTGGGAGGCCGAGACGGACGGATCACGAGGTCACAAGATCAAGACCATCCTAGCTAACACGGTGAAACCCCGTCTCTACTAAAAAATACAAAAAACTAGCCGGGCGAGGTGGCGGCGCCTGTAGTCCCAGCTACTCGGGAGGCTGAGGCAGGAGAATGGCGTGAACCCGGGAGGCGGAGCTTGCAGTGAGCTGAGATCCGGCCACTGCACTCCAGGCTGGGCGACAGAGCGAGACTCCGTCTCAAAAAAAAAATAAATAAAAATAAATAAATAAACTTAGCTTCTTATGGGAAGGTCAGTGACGTCACAGCCTCCTCAGTGCCCGAGGCTGCTACTCCTCACTCTGTGACAGCCCTGGCTGGGTAGGGGCACAGGCCCGGGCACTCCATGCAGCCAGCAAGGCTGCTGATGAACTGACGTCACCGTCCCCGAACAGGCCAGGGATCCTCGGGTGCCAACACGGGTCCTGGCACTTACTGCCTGGAAGCCCTCCTAGACCCCACTGTGAGCATGAAATAAAACACCGTCCTTGTGGAATCCACCAGGGCTCCTGAGCCAGCAGCTGGAAGTAAGAGGTTTTCAGGCCTCAAGGCCTTTTCGCAACTCTCACAAGTGGCTCCTCCTCCTCCCACAAGTGGCCCCTCATCCTCATCTTCCTACATTCCTCTTGCTCCTCCCACTGGGACTGAACCCAAAGGCATCTCTTCAGTGGGGTGGTCCCAGCCTAGGGAAAGCCAGTGCCTCCAGCCCTCTAGTGCCCCTTCTGTTATGGCGTGTCTCCTGTGAAGTCCGTCATCCCCACGGTCAAGTATGCTGTGCTCAGTGATTCTGTGTGCCCTGCATCACTTTGCTAGCAGGACAGGGATTGGCCTCCAGTCCCTCATCCCCAAAGCCCAGACTAGAACTTGACAGATGGACCTGGGGCCCCTCCCAGAGCCGGGCTTTGTGGAGTGTTCTCATTTGCTAACATCTGCCTCCCTCAGCAACCTTTCCTGTGTAATGGAACAGGTCCAGAAGAGCCATGTGGGCTGACACAGTAAGGCCTCCAGGCATCTGTGCAGTGACGTGAGCAAAGTGAGAGCTGCAGGGCGGGGTATGCCGTGCCTTGCCTAGGGGCCCGGGCATTGCCATCACAGGGAGCCTTGGCCATCAAACCTACATGGCTGCCCCATGGTGGGAAGCGTCAGGTGGAGGACTCTGCCACCCACTCTTGGGAGACACCCCCAAAATGAATGAAGGAATGACCTCTGTCCTGTTTTCACATCATGGGAGCCACACTGTGGCCTAGGATCCTGCCCGGACTGCAGGGCCCTGGATGGGGTGTGACATCCTGCCCCTGAGGGTGAGGCGGGGAGTCGATGCCACACAACTGAGCCACAGGGCCCAGGGACGTGGTGAAAGCCTTCCCCAGGACCCAAGTGCCCACAGCCTCTGCCCCTGCCCCATCCAAGCCCCAGAAATGCAGCTCACTCCAGCCTTTCAGTGCAGCCCCGCTCTGAAGCCCATCCGTCACCTCCCAGCACTCTCACGTTCCCAAAACCCTGTGTTCCCAGTCTCTTTGGTGTCCAAAACTGTCATTAAAGAAAGAAGGGGCTGGGCACAGTGGTTCACGCCTGTAATCCTAGCACTTTGGGAGGTCAAGGTGGGCAGATCACCTGAGGTCAGTTCGAGACCAGTCCAGGCAACACGGTGAAACCCCGTCTCTACTAAAAATGCAAAAATTAGCCGGGCCCGGTGGCGTGTGCCTGTAATGCCAGCTACTTGGGAGGCTGAGGTGGGAGAATTGCTTGAACCTGGGAGGCGGAGGTTGCAGTGAACTGAGATCAAGCCATTGCACGCCAGCCTGGGTGACGGAGCGAGACTCTGTCTCAAAAAAAAAAAAAAAAAAAAGAAAAAAGAAAAAGAAAGAGAAGGTTAAATAGGTGTTAAGAAGCGTGGCTCTCACATAGCTATAAAATGAGCACGTGTTCATTTCATGTCTCCTGAGCTGAGCACTGTCCCCCAAAAGAGCCCCAGGCCGGGCATGGTGGCTCACGTCTGTAATCCCAGCACTTTGGGAGGCCGAAGTGGGTGGATCAGGAGATTGAGACCATCCTGGCCAAGATGCAGAAACCCTGTCTCTACTAAAATACAAAAAATTAGCCGGGTGTGGTGGCGTGTGCCTGTAGTCCCAGCTACTTGGGAGGCTGAAGCAGGAGAATCCAGGAGAATCACTTGAACCTGGGAGGCAGAGGTTACGGTGAGCTGAGATCACGCCACTGCCACTGCCTGGTGAAGAAGAAGGAGAAGGAGAAGGAGAAGAAACTGTCCTAACCCCTAGAGCCTGGGAATGCAAATTTATTTGGAAATGGGATCATTACAGATGAAATTAAGCCAAGGGTCTTTAGACAAAGTCACTGTGGGTAAGGGCAGGCCCTGAATCCAATGACTGGTATCCTTACAGGAGAAGAGAGAGGGAGATTTGGGACACAGAGGGAAAGGCCACATGAAGATGGAGGTAGAGACGGGACTGAGATTATCACAGCAGAGGTGCCCCGGAGCCGGCAGCTCCACAGCAGGAAAGAGAACTGGCGGATTCTTCCTCAGAGCCTCAGAGAGAACCAACCCTGCTGACACCTTGATTTCAGACCAGTGTTTTTGTTTATCTGTTTTGTTTACACACACACAGCACTGCAATTTCAGACTTCCAGTTTCTAAAACTGTGAGAGAATAAATTTCTGGCTGTTATTTTTTTATTTTTTTTGAAACAGAGTGTCACTCTGTTGCCCAGGCTGGAATGCAATGGCACAGTCTTGGCTCACTGCAACCTCTGCCTCCTGGGTTCAGGTGATTCTCCTGCCTCAGCCTCCTGAGTACCTGGCACAATCTCAGCTCACTGCAAGCTCCACCTCCCAGGTTTACACCATTTTCCTGCCTCAGCCTCCCAAGTAGCTGGGACTACAGGAGCCTGTCATCACACCCGGATAATTTTGTTTGTATTTTTAGTACAGAAAGGGTTTCACCGTGTTAGCCAGGATGGTCTTTATCTCCTGACTTCGTGATCCACCCGCCTTGGCCTCCCAAAGTGCTGGTATCACAGGCATGAGCCACCGTACCCGGCCCCTGGCACTATTATTATTTTTTATTTATTTATTTATTTATTTATTTATTTTGAGATGGAGTCTCGCTGTGTCGCTCAGGCTGGAGTGCAGTGGCCAGATCTCAGCTCACTGCAAGCTCCACTTCCCGGGTTCACGCCATTCTCCTGCCTCAGCCTCCCAAGTGACTGGGACTACAGGCACCCGCCACCTCGTCCGGCTAGTTTTTTGTATTTTTTAGTAGAGGCGGGGTTTCACTGTGTTAGCCAGGATGGTCTCGATCTCCTGACCTCGTGATCCACCCATCTCGGCCTCCCAAATTGCTGGGATTACAGGCGTGAGCCACTGTGCCTGGTCCTATTTTTATTTTTTTAAGAGACAGGGTCTCACTCTGTGGCCCAGACTGGGGTGCAGTGGTGTGATCACGGCTCACTGTAGCCTCGACCTTCTGGGATCAAGGGATCCTCCCTTCTCAGCTTCCCAAGTAGCTGGAACTATAGGCATGCACCACCACACCTAGCTAATTTTAAAATTTTTCTGGCCGGGCGCAGTGGCTCAAGCCTGTAATCCCAGCACTTTGGGAGGCCGAGACGGGCGGATCACGAGGTCAGGAGATCGAGACCATCCTGGCTAACCCGGTTAAACCCCATCTCTACTAAAAAATACAAAAAACTAGCCGGACGAGGTGGCGGGTACCTGTAGTCCCAGCTACTCAGGAGGCTGAGGCAGGAGAATGGCATAAACCCGGGAGGCGGAGCTTGCAGTGAGCTGAGATCCGGCCATTGCACTCCAGCCTGGGCGACAGAGCGAGACTCCCTCTCAAAAAAAAAAAAAAAAAAAAAAAAAAAAAAAAAAAATTTATCTAGAGACAGTGTTGATTGCTTGAGTCCTAGTCTCAAGCAATCCTCCCCACCTCAGCCTCCCAAAGTGCTGGGATTATAGGCAAGAGCCACTGAACTCAGCCCTGACATTTTGATAGCGACAGGAGGTAGCCAAATGCCTAGGCAGATAGAGGCAGGTCCCCAGTGAAACCCTACCTCCAAGCTAAAAAAAAAGCCTGAAGTCTGAAACACAGAACTGCTGGTCTGGGATGAAACCTGAGACCCAGAGCGAGAATTTCTGTTCCTGTTTGCCTGCCCTTTCCTGATGGATTCTTTCTGAATAATGCTTTTATTATTATTATTATTATTATTATTATTATTATTTTGAGAGAGAGAGCCTTACTCTGTCACCCAGGCTGTTGGAGTGCAGTAGCACGATCCTGACTCACTGCAACCTCTGCCTCCTGGTGCAAGCAATTCTTATGCCTCAGCCTCCCCAGTAACTGGGAGTACGGGCACACGCCACCACACCCGGCTATTTTTTGTATTTTAGTAGAGAGAGGGTTTCACCATGTTGGCCAGTCTGGTCCCAAACTCCTGACCTCAGATGATGATCCGCCTGCCTCAGCCTCCCAAAGTGCTGGGATTACAGGAGCCAGCCACCACACTCGGCCTGAATAATGCTTTTTAACCAGTTGAATGTTGCCTTTTCTAATACTACCTATGGCCTGCCCCCACCCAATACTGAGCCCATAAAAGCTCTGGACTCAGCCACATTGAGGGGACTTCCTGCCTTTAGGTAGGGGGACCTCCCGTGTCGCCTCTCTGCTGAAAGCTCTTTTATCACTCAATAAACCCCCACCTCTTTTATCACTCAGTAAAATCTCCACCCTCACTTTTTGTTTGCCAGTGTATCCCCATTCTTCATAAGTGCAGGACAAGAACTTGGGAACCAGTGCGCAAGCCAGATTCAGCCTAGGTGGGCTGAGTGAACCAGCTGTCTCTGCAGCAGGTAGTATGGTCCAGTGAGGCCCAGCTGGGGCATTGTTGGCTGGAGGTCCCTGGCTTGCAAAGTGACTAAGAATAAAATTGTTCATCAATTTTAAGTCACTAACCTTGTGGTAATTTGTTCTGGCAACCCTAGGAAATGAGGACAGTGTGTCAAAGATTCATTTAACTAACTTAGCTGGGTGTGGTGGATCAGGCCTGTAATGCCAACACTTTGGGAGGCCCAGGCAAATGGGTCACCTGAGGTCAGGAGTTCAAGACCAGTCTGGGCAATGTGGCGAAACCCTGTCTCTACTAAAAATACAAAAATTAGCTGGACATGGTGCCTGGTGCCTGTAATCCCAGGTACTTGAGAGGCTGAGGCAGGAGAATCCCTTGAACCTGGGAGGCAGAGGCTGCAGTGAGCTGGGATTGCCCCACTGCATTCCAGCCTGGGTGACAGAGGGATACTCCATCTCAAAACACAAACAAACAAACAAACAAATTAACTAATGAGGAAACCAGGAAAATTGTTATGACCCGTTCAAAAGAGAAGCCTACCACGAATTTTATTTTTTGAGACAGAGTCTCGCCCTGTCGCCCAGGCTGGAGTGCAATGGCGTGATCTTGGCTCACTGCAACCTCCACCTCCTGAGAATCACAAATTTATATGGAGTAAAGGAATGATAAAAAGCTGAAACATAAAATGCTGAAATATAAAAATAGATGTGAGACAAACTTTTTCCAAAGGAAAAAATAGTGGCACCTCCTCTGGACCAAAATTACTTACATGTGTATAAAAGGGAATGACTTGCATTGCTATCAATTATTTGTAATTTACAGACCCGTAAAATCATTCAGAGACAATGAAGAGCAGGAATATAAATCACAGTCAGAAAACCTGGGAACCTGAACTCTAAATCACGTGCACTTTTCCACAGGAAATACCAGTGATAGGTTTTGCTTATTCCAAAGTTCAAAGATTTCATCGCTGACTCTCACTTCCTCTTTTGATTAAAAACAATTTTCAAAAAAAGATCGCTCGGCCGGGTGCTGTGGCTGGTGCCTGTGATCCCAGCACTTTGGGAGGCTGAGGTGGGCAGATCACCTGAGGTCAGGACTTCGAGACCAGCCTGACCAACATGGCTAAACCCCGTGTCTACTAAAAATACAAAAATTAACTGGGCATGGTGGTGCATGCTTGTAGTTCCAGCTACTTGGGAGGCTGAGGCAGGAGAATCGCTTGAACCCAGGAGGCAGAGGTTGCAGAGAACCGAGATCGTGCCAGTGCACTCCAGCCTGGGCGACAGAGCAAAACTCCATCTCAAAAAAAAAAAAAAAAAAAAAAAAAAAAAAAAGGCTGACTGCAGTGGCTCATGCCTGTAATCCCAGCCCTTTGGGAGGCCGAGGCAGGCGGATCACCTGAATTTGGGAGTTCCAGACCAGCCTGACCAACACGGAAAAATCCTGTCTCTACTAAAAATACAAAATTAGCCGGGCGTGGTGGCCCGTGCCTGTAATCCCAGCTACTTGGGAGGCTGAGGCGGGAGAATGGCTTGAACTCAGGAGGTGGAGGTTGCAATGAGCCAAGATTGTGCCATTGCACTCCAGCCTGGGCAAAAAAGTGAGACCTTGTCTCAAAATAAAATAAAATAAAATAAAAAATAAATCACACTAGGCCATAAAATGAAGCTGGTGTCAGCAAATGTGGTCCAATTATTTACACAGGTGCAGAAAGACTGTAAATGCACCATATAGGCCACCTTAAGTTTGCTTTGCTGGAAGTTTTCATAAGAAATATCAAATTGGGGCTGGGTGCAGTGGTTCACGACTGTAATCCCAGTACTTTGGGAGGCCGAGGCAGGTGGATCACTTGAGGTCAGGAGTTCACAGCCAGCCTGATCAACATGGTGAAACTCTGTCTCCACTAAAAATACAAAAATTGTCGGGCATGGTGGCTCAGGCCTGTAATCCCAGCACTTTGGGAGGCCGAGGCAGGTGGATCACGAGGTCCGGAGATCGAGATTATCCTAGCTAACATGGTGAAATCCCATCTCTACTAAAAATAAAAAATAAAAAAATTAGCTGGGCGTGGTGGCACGTGCCTGTAGTCCCAGGTACTCACATGGCTGAAGCAGGAGAACCTGGAAAGTGGAGGTTGCATTGAACCAAGATCGTGCCACTGCGCCAGCCTGAGTGACAGAGCGAGACTCCGTCCCAAAAAAACAAAACAAAAAACAAAACAAAAATTAGCTGGGGGTGATGGCAGACGCCTGTAATTTCAGCTACTTGGGAGGCTGAGGCAGGAGAATCGCTTGAACCCAGGAGGCAGAGGTTGCAGTGAGCTAACACCGTTGGACTCCAGCCTGGGTGACAAGAGTGAAACTGTCTCAAAATAAATAAATAAATAAGAAAAGAAAAGAAATATCAGAGTGGACCTGTATTGTTTGCTTGTTTGCAGAGGCAAGAAATACAATACCTATCATGGGTCAATTTCTATGTTCCTGGGCCTGCCAGGAAATCACCTTCCTGGTCACCTGCACGGCCTGGGTCCTGCACCCTCAGGAGAATTTGCAGGCACTCCTTCATAACAGCAACCCAAGGTCCGCAGCAGCGGCTGGTCATCCCTAGTGAAAGCAGAACTCTCCATATGACAATCTGGGCAAGGCCTTGGTGGCCTAACCAATTCGTCCAATTGTATTCTGTAAAAGGAGAAGAGTCTCTTAACTGAAGCTATGTGCTGTGGTTTGAATGTGTCCCCTAAAGTTCATGGATTACAAACTTGGTCCCCAATGTGGCAGTATTGGAGATGGGACCTTTTTTTTTTTTTTTTTTTTTTGATGGAGTCTCCCTCTGTCGTCTCAGGCTGGAGTGCAGTGGTGCAATCTTGGCTCATCGCAACCTCTGCCTCCTGGGTTCAAACGATTCTCCTGCCTCAGCCTCCCAAATAGCTGGGATTACATGCATGTGCCACCACGCCTGGCAAATTTTGTATATTTAGAGAGACGGGGTTTCTCCACGTTGGTCAGGCTGGTCTTGAACTCCTGAGCTTGTGATCCCCCCGCCTCGGCCTCCCAACATGCTGGGATTAGTCGTGAGCCACCGTGCCCGGCCGGAGGTAGGGCCTTTAAGAGGTGATCAGGTCTTGAGGGCTTTGCCCTCATGAAGGGATTAATGCCATTAATTCGGGAGTTGATTCCCTATAAAAGGATGAGTTTGGCCGCTTTCCGTCCAGCCACATGCCTCCTGGCATGTTACGTGGCAGCAAGAAGGTCCTCATGAGATGTGGCCCCTCCCTCTTGGACTTCCAAATCTCTAGAACCAATAAATCCCAGTTTATTATCAATTACCCAGTCTGTGGCATTATAGCAGCACAAAACGAACTAAGACACTGTAGGGTCCAGCCCTACGAAGCTTAGCGGGTGTTCTCCCCGTGTGCGGAGAGGAGAGATTGTAATAAATAAAGACACAAGGCAAAGAGATAAAGAGAAAACAGCTGGGCCTGGGGGACAACTACCATCAAGACGCGGAGACCTGTAGTGGCCCCGAACGGCTGGGCTCGCTGATATTTATCGCATACAAGACAAGGGGGCAGGGTAAGGAGGGTGAATCTTCTAAGAGATTGATAAAGCGAAGCAAGTCACATGATCACAGGACGGGGGGCCCTGCCCTCTTAGGTAGCAAAAGCAGAGAGAGAAGGCGGCATACGTCAGCGTTTTCTTCTATGCACTCATAAGAAAGATCAAAGACTTTTAAGACTTCCACTATTTCTCCTACCGCTTTCTACTACGAACTTCAAAGAGGAACCAGGAGTACGGGAGGAGCATGAAAGTGGACGAGGAGCGTGACCACTGAAGCACAGCACCACAGGGAGGGGTTTAGGCCTCGGATGACTACACACAGGCCTGGATAATATCCAGCCTCCCACAAGAAGCTGGTGGGGCAGAGTGTTCCCCGACTCCTCCAAGGAAAGGAGACTCCCTTTCACGGTCTGCTAAGTAACGGGTGCCTTCCCAGACACTGGCGTTACCGCTTGACCAAGGAGCCCTCAAGCGGCCCTTATGCGGCGTGACAGAAGGCTCACCTCTTGCCTTCTAGGTCACTTCTCACAGTGTCCCTTCAGCACCTGACCCTATGCCCGTCGGTTATTCCTAGGTTATGTTAGTAATGCAACAAAGAGTAATATTAAAAGCTAACAATTAATGTTTATAATGATTGATAATTGTCCATGCTCATCTCTATATCTAATTTGTATTATGACTGTTCTTAGTCTATTTTCTTTATTATACTGAAACAGTTTGTGCCTTCAGTCTCTTGCCTCGGCACCTGGGTAATCCTCCGCCCACAAGACACCATGCAAATACCTATGTTGCCATGAAAAGTGAGGGGGCTCCATAAGAGCTCCTGAGAATCAAGAGCAGGAGGTAAAAGGACAAACCTCTGGGGAATCTCCAAGATAATTAATTTTATTTAGAGACAGGGTCTCGCTCTGTTACCCAGGCTGAAGTGCAGTGGTACAATCAAGGCTCACTGCAGCCTAGACCTCTTGGGCTCAAGTGATCCTCTTGCCTCAGCTTCCAGAGTAAGTGGGACTGTAGGCTCTCACCACCATGCCCAGTCAATTTTTAATTTTTTGGTAGATATGGGATCTCACTATGTTGCCCAGTGCTGAGATTACAGGTGTGAGCCATGGTGCCTGGCCCAAGATGGTTTTAGATATGAGAAAACATCCTGATAGAAACAAACCCTCAGTTGGGCGTGGTGGCTCAGCCTGTCATCCCAGCACTGTGGGAGGCCGAGGCAGGCGGATCACCTGAGGTCAGGAGTTCAAGGCCAGCCTGGCCAACATGGTGAAACCTCGTCTCTACTAAAAATACAAAAATTAGCTGGGCGTAGTGGCACACGCCAGTAATCCCGGCTACTCAGGAGGCTGAGGCAGGAGAATCACTTGAAACCGGGAGGCAGAGGTTGCAGTGAGCCGAGATTGCGCCATTGCACTCCAGCCTGGTGACAGAGTGGGACTCAGTCTCAAAAAAAGAAAAAAAGAAAATTAGCTAGGGTGGTGGTGTGTGCCTGCCATCCCAGTTACTCAGGAGGCTGAGGTGAGAGGATCATTTGAGTCCTTGACCTCACTTGAGCCTCAGGCCTGGGCAACAGAGTGAAACCCGATCTCTAAAAAACAAACAAAAAATCAAGGGGTGCAACTGTTCCTTCACCCCATAGTCACCTGTACCTGTCTAGGGACTAAGCTGGGCAGAGAACTATGGAACTGAAGGAGGGGAAGGCTCTTCGGTCACCTGCTCAATCACAGCCAGCAAGGCTTGTGCCCACACAAACGGGATCAGCATCAGATGGGATGGCCACGCACCTGGGGGTGGCAGTTGCACGTGGTGGCCACGGTCTGGCTGGCCCTTTGCTGCTGTTTTTTTTTTTTCTTTTTTTGAGACAGAGTTTCGCTCTTGTCGCCCAGGCTGGAGTGCAATGGCACGACCTCGGCTCACTGCAACCTCCGCCTCCTGGGTTCAAGCGATTTTTGTGCCTCAGCCTCCCGAGTAGCTGGGATTACAGGCACCCGCCACCAAGCCCGGTATATTTTTATATTTTTAGTAGAGACAGGGTTTTGCCATGTTTGCCAGGTTGGTCTCGAATTCCTGACCTCTGGTGGTCCACCTGCCTCGGCCTCCCAAAGTGCTGGGATTACAGGCATGAATTACTGCACCTGGCCCCTTCTCTGCTGTTAAGGAGCCCAGGAGACTTTTCCTTGTGGTGGGACAAGGAACAGTGAGTTGCAGGCTTTGCTCCTACTCAGGGGACCACCCTCTGGGGACGGTGCGGGGTATCGGGTCCGGCTCCACTCCTGCCTTCTGGTGGAGGATGGAGTCTCCTCCAAATTCCTCTCGGGCAGGGTTTCGGAACCTCTGGTCACTTGCTGTGCAGCTATCCTGCCTCCCAGGGGCCCAGCTTTGGCCCTGGGCTCAGCCCTGGGAAACTGTAAGTGAGCAGTGCTCAAGGCCTCGGCCCCGAGGCACCTTCCTGCCATTATTATTCTGACCCCTGCCCCAGTTCCTACTGAGCATGGGCAGGAAGCTCACAGAGACTTCAAAAGGCAGGGGATTCCTCACTCAGGCCTGTGCACCTTGCTCCTCTGCGGCCTGGGGGAGTGCGGCTCATGTGTGGCACACAGCAGAGGCTCCATGGGTGCCTTTGATCGCTGCCCTATGGGAGGGAAGACAGGAAGAAGCTGGGAGGTGGCTCCACCAGCCTCCAGCCCCGGGTGGACAGGAGAGGGCAGGCCCCAAGCACCAGTGTTGATAGTGGTGGGGGCAGAGCGATGAGGGGAAGGGGGCGAGCATGAGACCAGGAGCCCTGCTGCCTGCCCACAGCCGTGCCACCGACACCAGCCACCTCGTCCCATCCTTGTCCTCATCCTCCCTCAGAAGCTTTCTTCTCTTACCAGGTGACTTCTGAAACTCACTCAACCTGCAGCCCCCACCCCCTAGAGCCCTCAGTACCTGCAACCCCCAAAGGGAAGCAGCCGGGTCAGCGCGACAGGGGCCCAGCCTCAGGTGGCAGCATCCTAGAAGGCTGGAGCTGGCGGTGGCCTCTGCCCTCAGAGCTGGGGTTCCTGAGTCCCCTGGGAGCTGGCCTGCCCTGATGTTTGATGGGGCCCCAGACCAGAGGCTTTCCCGGTCACGGGGGCTCCTTCCTCCTTGGATGGTCCTGCCAAGACAGGAGGGAGTAGAAGCAGGAAGGAAGACCAAGCCTTCAAAGGCCCATGTGCAGGCCAACCCAAGGACAATCAGAAAGGGCCTCCAGAGAGCCGAACCGTCGCAGGCAGAGCTTGGGCAGCAGGAACAGACCCACCTTCCCCAGTGCCTGCACGCTCCCTGCGGCTGCAGGGGCTCCTCTGCAGAAGTGGGGCCTCTTGCCTGTGAGAATGGGCCTTGCTGCCAGGCCCGTCACACTGCTCACAGTTCGGTGTCCTGCCTCCCTGGGGTGGCTGCCCACAAGGTGAAGAAAGCCAGGCTCCTACCTTGGCACGGCCTCCCCCAGCACTTTCTTCCAGATCCTTGCTGCCAGGCTCAGGGGCTCCTCTCAGTTAGTTCTTTTGTGGCTCCAGCCCTTTTTGTGGGTGCCTGAGAACCACCCAGCCCAGGATAGGCCATGGTCAGTGCTGAGGTCCTGTTCCCTGCAGATGCCAACACTTACAGGCCCAGGCTGCTCAGGGCCAGGGGCGGTGTGCCATCAGCCCAGGGAGAAGGCAGCTGTAGCTAAATCTGCCTAAAGAAAGGGTTTGGGGCCTTTGAAGGTCTGATTGCAGAAGGAGCTGGCACTGAGAGGCTAGAGGCTCAGGGGAGGGGGCAATACTCAGGCCAAAGGGTCCTGACGGGCTAAAACCTTAAACTCTGTCTCTTCTGAGTCCCCCTCACTGAGTACCCCGGTGCCTGCACACCAACCCCCGGTATAAATCCGTAGCAGGATACTCCTGGGAAGCCAGCAGGCAGGCCGTCACTCCAGGGCTAAGGGTGGGCACGGGGCTCGGCACATTGCAGCCCCATCCAACTGACCCTAATGCCCTTGAGAGGTGCTCGTGGAGCAGTGGCCTTGCTGGGAAGAGGCTCCTCTACTCCTCTGACCACTGAAGCTGGTAGCTCCTGTGTGCCCAGAGAGCCCAGGGCAGTTCCAAGAAGGAATGTAGGGGAGTCTGGGCTCAGAGGGCCATGACTGTACGATCTGTGAGACCAGCCTGCGGTGGGTAAGGACCTGCCCAGGGCCTGGGGAAAGGTGGCCCCTGTTAAACAGGCCCGGCCATGGCTCTAGTTCACAGAAGCATCCACACAGAAAGAGATGCTCAAAGAATTAATGCCAACTCATTAAATAAAAATGTTTTATTATACAAACCACACGTAGGTCCTAGGCTCAGGGGCTTACCCTACAGCCCCCACCGGTCCCTGGCTCCAAGCCTGCTCCCTGCCCTTTCCCCCCGCCCCAGAGAGCCAGGGTCTCCTATGGAGTGTGTGGTGTCCACGAGTGTACCGGTGTGCGGGCCTCCTGGGCTGCAGGCACTCAGGCATGGTGGCAGCGTTGAGGGAAAGACAGGCGTCGGGGAGCGGGGTCCCCACCTGCCCAGGCTCAGGAGTCACAGGGGTCTGCACAGTCCTTTCTGCTGTGGAACACGTGATAGATGCTGGTGGGGGGGAACATAGCAACAGCGCCGAGCAGAGAGCCCACCTGGATGGCCACACCGGCTGCCAGCAATGCCGGCCGGCCCCCGCCATGCAGCAGGGAGCTAGCTGCCACCTTCACGTAGGAGAAAACACCAAGACACAGCACCCACGACAGGACCTGAGGGGACACAGCAGCAGCTGAGCGTGAGATGTGCCTGCTCCACGAAAACGCCCCCACCCCACTTCACGTCCCCTGTGCTCACCACGAGGACCACCCCTGCCGAGGTGCCCACCAGGGGCGGGCAGGGGCTCAGGACTGCCAGCGCCATCAGGTAGCCCCCAAAGAGCACGCCCAGCAGAGAGAGGCCGCCCAGCCCTGCCAAGGATCTGTAGAGAGTGAGCAGAGTGTCAGGGCTGACTGTGCCAGGACCTGGCTCCCATCCCTGAGTTCCACCCGCACAGGGGCTGAAGGGCCCTTGTGTACCTGCACAGCACACCCATGGCCAGGAAGCAGGCCAGGGGATTGGCAGCACTGCCCAGCACCACAGCCAGGTGGTAGGCCAGACGCCCGTAGGGTAAGCAGGAAAAGCTTTGCACAGCAGGTAGCACGCCGTTGGTCAGTGCGTTGGTGGCAGCCAACAGCCCCAGCAGGCAGGCACTGTGGGCTGAGAGAAGCTGATAGGCCTTAGGGTCTGGACCAGGGGTGGTGCCTGCTGCCTGGCTTGGTGGCTCTTGCAATGGTGAGGCCTCTTCCACCTCTTCCTCTGCTCCTGGGGCTCCCACCTGGAGGCCTGATCCTAAGCCCCCTGTGGGTACAGATGGTGGTGGCAACAGCAACAGGAGACCCTGAAAGGCAGCAGCTGAAGCGACCAGAAGGGCAGTCAGTGCCCAGAAGAAGGTGCTGGCGGGAAAACGCTCACGGAAGTCGAGTGGGGGGCCGGGGGTGCCGTTGATGGGGGCTGGTGGGCACTCACGGCGGCCCACACCCTGCACTAGGGCCAGCACGCAGGGCAGCAGGGCACTCAGGCCTTGACCCAGGAAGAATGACCGTAAGAAGCGAGGTGGCAGGTGGCTCAGGAAGGGCAGGAAAGTGACATTAGAGGCACAGCATGCCAGCGCCAGCACAAAGGCCAGTGCTAAGAAGGCCACGGAATGCGACTGTCCTGCCACTAGGACCACGCGGTGCCACAGAAAGGCCAGGAGAGCTGTGCCCACCATGCTCAGCACCTGCACCACCCGGATGGGGACCCGCTCGCCCTTTCCTGGGGCCAGCCGCCTCCAAAGGGTCACCACCAACAGACCCAGGTTCCCCAGCGCCACAAGCACAGAGACGTAGGAGGGGAGACTCCAACCTGCAGGGAAGGGAGGAGACCATGTCAGGGGCATGATACCCAAGGGAAGAAGAACTGACAGGGCCCACCTTCCTGGGCACACCTGCACCTCCTCCCACTCACCCTCGGGAAGCTCTTTGACCACCACAGGTAGTTCCACCCAGATCCCATTGACCGCAGCCCAGGAGCCCATGCCGAAGAGAGCCACCAGCAGGTGGGTCAGCACCGGACGGCCGGGTGTGGGTGCTGCCATTCAGTCCAAGGCTGCACCCTTCCAGGTCAAGGCAAAGGTCACAGCCAGTTCTTTTCCCACCTAGGTCCAGAGACGCTTTGGCTCTTCTGGGAACTGAAGACCTCTTCTAGCTTGAAAGAAACAGACAAATAGGCAGGATACAGAACCGGAATCAACAGGGTGAGACCAAGGGAACAGGGGGAGCCCCGGGCAGGAGTGGGGATGGGGAGGATTGGCTAAAACGTACCCAGCAGCACCGCCCGCCAGCGTCGGGACCGCCGGCAGGTAGGGAAGCAGGAAGCCGGCCCGAGTCGCTACAGCCCCAGGGGAGGAGGCCGAAGGAGCGAGTGGAGCCCTCCTCTCCAGGGAGAGGCGGGGTTGGAGTCACTGCAACCACCACCCCAAGCCGGACACTGGGACAGGGCGCCTACCAGCAGGAGCCAAGCACGCCCCAGGGCTTCGCGGTGCCCGGGACCGCAGGAGCCAAGTCAGATCCCAGGGGAGTGGCTGGGGCGGCTCTGCTCGTAGGGGCGCCGCCCTCTCACCAGCTTCAGATGGGCGACCCTACGCCTCCCGGTCCCGCGACCAGTGCGCTCCCGCTCTAGTGCCGGCTTCCCGCCACGCCAGGACGCCGCCGTCCGGCCCAGGGACGCCGCCTCAGTCCAGACAGCCCAGGACCCGACAGCAGCCACCACCAGACTCACCCGCCGCGACTCCGGGCCCGCCCCCGGCATGGCCCGCGGCCGGAAGTCCCGCCCCGGAAGCGGGTCAGCGGGCGGGCGCAGAGAAGAGTCGGGGGGTGTCAGTCTGTAAGCCCCGCCCGTTCCGCTCCCTGGAGCTGCCCCAAGCGCCGTCGGTGGTCATGGCTTCCCCGGCCTCCCGGAAGGTCCGGCGCAGAACTCTGGCAGCGCCGCGGGCCCGCTCGGCCGAGGACTGGTGGTGGGACCGGCTGGCGCCGAGCGGCTCGGGGTACCACCTGCTTCCGTCCGACAGCATGCTGCTGGTGCTGTCCGAACCCGGACCCGCCCGGACCCGCGCACAGCGACGCGCTGCCCGCCGCACTCCCCGCGCTGCCCGCCGCACTCCCCGGCAGCCGCCCCCGGGCCGCGCCGCGGCCAAGCCCAAGGCCACGCTCAGGCCCGACCCGGCGCCCTCGCCCGAGGAAGGGCCCGACGCGGGCTGGGGAGACCGCATTCCCTTGGAAATCCTGGTGCAGATTTTCGGGTTGTTGGTGGCGGCGGACGGGCCCATGCCCTTCCTCGGCAGGTAACGCTGCTGCCGGGCCCGTCGCCGAGCGCAGCGACTTGGGCCAGACATGGTCCGAGCAGTGGCCCGGGCGGGGGCGGAGGGCGAAAGCATCGGAGCGCGCACCCCTCCGCCCGAGAGCGCAGCCCCTTAGGCGCCCGGTTGGAGTCCCAGGAGCCCGGCTTTGAGCCGGGATGTCCACTGCGCTGCGAGAGGGGGTATCACCTACGAAGGGGCCGGCAGCCTCAGCACGCTGTCCTCCCAGGGCTGCGCGCGTGTGCCGCCGCTGGCAGGAGGCCGCTTCCCAACCCGCGCTCTGGCACACCGTGACCCTGTCGTCCCCGCTGGCCGGCCGGCCTGCCAAGGGCGGGGTCAAGGCGGAGAAGAAGCTTCTTGCTTCCCTGGAGTGGCTTATGCCTAATCGGTGAGGGGTTCCCTCTTTTCCTTGTCCCCTGGCTCCAGGCTCCTGTCTCCCTGCACCAAGGTGTTGGGTGGGAAGGACTCGTGTGGGAACATTAGTGCAGCTCTGCCTCTGCTGTCGGCCCAGGTTTTCACAGCTCCAGAGGCTGACCCTCATCCACTGGAAGTCTCAGGTACACCCCGTGCTGAAGGTGAGAGCTCCAGGCTGCCCTGCACACCAGCTGTGACCCTCTGGGACTGTTGAGTACTCTAGGAAGTGGGTCAGGCACCTTGAGGGCCCAACGCTGCTCCATCGGGAGGCCTGCCTGCCTGCCTGGTTCTCCTTTCCTGCTGTTTCCTCCAGCAGGGAGGTGTCAGAGGCGGGGACACCCAAGTAGGCCTGACATGGGCAGAAAGGAGGTCGCAGCTAAGGCGGTAGCGTGGGGTTGGCACCAGCCACCTGTTTGTTTCCCTTGTGGATCTTAGCCTGCCCTCTCCCAACCCCAGCTGCCCCTCTGTCTCCCCGCAGCTGGTAGGCGAGTCCTGTCCTCGGCTCACTTTCCTAAAGCTCTCCGGCTGCCACGGTGTGACTGCTGATGCTCTGGTCATGCTAGCCAAAGCCTGCTGCCAGCTCCATAGCCTGGACCTACAGCACTCCATGGTGAGCCCTGTGTCCCAAGGGGCCCTGAAAAAGCCCAGGCTGGGGTGACGGGTGCTCTTGTATTGGGACCCTAGGTGGAGTCCACAGCTGTGGTAAGCTTCTTGGAGGAGGCAGGGTCCCGAATGCGCAAGTTGTGGCTGACTTACAGCTCCCAGACGACAGCCATCCTGGGTGCACTGCTGGTAGGTTGGCATTGGTGGGAGCAGAGGCAGATGCTGAGCCGGGGACTGCCAGGCCACTGACCCTGTGACCCCCTTCCCCCGCACCTCTGCAGGGCAGCTGCTGCCCCCAGCTCCAGGTTCTGGAGGTGAGCAGCGGCATCAACCGTAACAGCATTCCCCTTCAGCTGCCTGTTGAGGCTCTGCAGAAAGGCTGCCCCCAGCTCCAGGTACCTGGTGCCCTGCCTCTCCCACCTTTTATACGGTCCCCTATCTACAGCCTGGGCCTTGCCCCCAGGTGCTGCGGCTGCTGAACCTGATGTGGCTGCCCAAGCCTCTGGGACGAGGGGTGGCTCCTGGACCAGGCTTCCCTAGCCTGGAGGAACTCTGCCTGGCGAGCTCAGCCTGCAACTTTGTAAGCAACGAGGTCCTGGGCCGCCTACTCCACGGCTCTCCCAACTTGCGCTTACTAGATCTTCGTGGCTGTGCGCGCATCACGCCGGCTGGCCTTCAGGATCTGCCGTGTCGGGGTCAGTGGTTCTGGGTTGTGGCCAGGCGTATGAGGTGTGGGGGCCCTTGTGCCATGCTGGAGTCAGTGGTCCTGGGTGGTGGGCAGGCAGGTGAGGTGTGGGTGGTGGCTGAATGGGTGAGGTGTGGGGACCCTTTTGCCGTGCCAGGGTCAGCGGTCCTGGGTGGTGGCCGGGCGGGTGAGTTGTGGGAGTCCTTGTCGCCCTGCAGCTTATGCTCACTCCTCTCACCTCAGAGCTGGAGCAGCTTCATCTGGGCCTGTATGGCACGTCAGACCGGCTGACTCTAGCCAAGGAGGGCAGCCCCCTGTTGACTCAGAAGTGGTGCCATACACTGCGAGAACTGGACTTGAGTGGCCAGGGTTTCAGTGAGAAGGACCTGGAGCAGGCCCTGGCTGCCTTCTTAAGCACCCCTGGGGGCTCACACCCAGCCCTGTGCTCTCTTAACCTCAGGGGCACCCGGGTCACACCCAGCACGGTCAGGTCAGCATCCCTAACCCCAGTCCCTGGAGCCAGGGTGGCTGTCACCGCATCTGCCTGGGGCCTGGAAGTGGTGTCCTGCCTGGCCTGAGAGCTCCAGGGGTCAGAGGGCATGCATATTGTCCAAGCCCCTGTGTGGGGTGGGCTTAGGGACACCAGGGAAACTGAGCTTGGTCTTGGTGGCTATGGGTGGCAGAGCCAGGTGTGGAACACCAGCAGGCACAGCTCCCTAACCTGGCCCAGCCCTTCTGGGGCAACAGCTCAACTTCCTGTGGCCTGCTTTCCCCACAGCTCTGTGATCAGCAGCTGCCCAGGCCTGCTCTACCTCAACCTGGAGTCCTGCCGCTGCCTTCCCCGGGGTCTGAAGCGGGCCTACCGGGGCCTGGAGGAAGTCCAGTGGTGTCTGGAGCAGCTGCTCACCAGCCCCTTGCCCAGCTAGGCAGCCACAGACCTGGGACACCTCAGCCCGCCTGCCCACCCCCTACCTTTGCCCAATTTCAGATATTTGAGCATTTTTTTTAAATAAAACGTTTTTGGGAGCTCTGTGTGTGGTCCTCAGGGTAGGGTTGGGCAACGGGTTATACCTGATGGAGCCACTGGGGCTACAGCCAACCCAGAGCCTTGTGGGGTCAGGATGGCCCCATGGGCTCTTAAGCCTGCAGGTGGCCATGCCTTTGCCTGCCCACTGCTGGCACCAGTGTGTGTGTTCCACCCTCAGGAACACTGGTGAGCTTGTCTGTGGTTGCATGTAGGGGGAGAGGTGGGGCCCGGCCCAGCTGTGGGGCTCATTGAGGGGTCCCCGCCTGCAAATTTCTCTCCAGCTCAGTCCTAGGGTGTCCATCCATCCACCTTTCAGATGAGGACTGTGAACAGACCATACAGGGGGCCTCCAGGGGATGGACTGGCCAAGAAGTTAATGCCCACCGCAGGACCTCACCCTGGACTCCCTAGGAGGTGGTTAACAGAGCGGCCCCTTCTAGAACCCGCCCAGAACTTCTAGAACCCGTGCGCGGTCCACCCTGGGCCGCTCCCTGGCCTCGCTGCCCTGCCAGTCGCCTATGAGCTCCTGCTCCTTCCTGGGCCTGCAGCCCTGAAGAATTTGTTCACCCAGGTAGGAGCGTCGCTGTGGGCAGCAGGCGGTGGCAGCGGGCGAGCGGCCGGGCTGACCACCTCTGCCTGACGCAGATGCCTAAGGCCAGGCCCGGCAGCCTGCCCACGACCTCCATCGGCTGGCGCTTCCAGCTCTGGTCCCTAGGACTCTCCTCTCCGGAGCGCCACCTGGCCAGGCGCCTCAAAAACAATAGCTTCTACCCATTCATGCAGCAGCAGCCAAACGGTGCGCGCGAGGCTGGGCGGGGCGGGGTGGGGCGGGTCCGGGGACGGGCCTGAATAGGGCGGAGCCAGGTGGGCAGAGCCAGGGCCCTGGGCGGGGCCAGTCGGTGCTCCTGGGGGCGGAGACACTGCCTCCCCTAGCCCTGCGCCGACCCAGCCAGTCAGGGCCAAGCCCTGGCACCGCCACCCCTGGCTGCGGGCAGGGCCGGGGCGTCCTCATGCGCCGCGCCGCCCCCAGTCTTCGTGCTCGAGTACTACCTGGACACGCTGTGGAAGGGGATGCTGCTCTTTGTCGTCTGCGTGGTCCTGGTCAGCTTGGGCTCCCTGAGAGAGGTGTGAGCCCCTGGGCCCGACCCCCATCGCCCTCCTCCCCCAAGGGCCGGCCTCGTGCCGCTCAGCTCAGACGCTCCCTGCGGCGTCCGCAGGTACAGAAACAGGAGACCTGGGTCTTCCTCGCGTACGGCGTGGGCGTGGGCCTGTGGCTCGTGATCTCGTCGCTCCCGCGACGCCGCCTGGTGCTGAACCACACGCGCGGCGTGTACCACTTCTCCATCCAGGGCCGCACCGTGTGCCAGGGCCCCTTGCACCTGGTCTACGTGCGCCTGGCCCTCAACTCCGACGGTGACTGGCCGGGAGGGTGGGCCAGGGACGGGGAGGCCGCTTGGGAGGTCAGAGGGGCGGTCAGGCCGGCTGAGTCCACTCTCCCCGCAGCCTACGGAAGGTGCTTCTTCCAGCTGGTCCTCGGCGGCCACAGGTTGGAGCCGCTGGTGCTGGTGCAGCTGTCGGAGCGCTACGAGGTGGGTTCCGCCCAGACACGCGCCCTCTCTCGGAACAGGAAGACAAGATCACTGTTTAAGGTCTTTGGGTGGGGCCGTTTCCTCACGCAGAGGGTAAATACAATGCAGTCCTCATTGCTGGGGGCCGGAGAGGGCGCCAGGGCTTCGGGCAGGACTGGGGATGCGGCCTGGTAGGGGAAGGAGACGCCTG
Organism: Macaca nemestrina; assembly: GCF_043159975.1. Taxonomy (NCBI): domain Eukaryota; kingdom Metazoa; phylum Chordata; class Mammalia; order Primates; family Cercopithecidae; genus Macaca; species Macaca nemestrina. The sequence goes on from NC_092132.1 coordinate 901,807, forward strand.
GACGGCGACTCGGGGTCTGTCCTGTCCCGGCCCCAGTTGAGCGCCACCTGCTCCCACAGCAAATGGAATACTTGGGCCGTTACATCGCCCGGAAACTCAACATCAACTACTTCGACTACCTGGCCACCTCCTACCGGCACGTGGTTCGCCACTGGCCACCCCCTAGCGCCGCACCGTGATGCGTAAGAACCCCGTGGGTCACAAGCCCAGCTCCTCTCAGTCCAGCCTGGAGGTGTGACACCTGGAGGTGTGATTCTGAGGGCCTCCTCCACCCCAGGACTGCGTTCTCGGTAACCTCCCAGCCCCACTCTGGGGCAGATCAAATTGTGAGACCCACTCACTGTCCTTCCTTTCAATAAAGCTGCCTCAGCTTCCACACGGGTCATTTTCGGGGGCAGGGGAGGCACTCTGATGCCTAGGTCTTCCACTGTTGCACACTCCTAGGACCTCAGAGAGCCAGTGCCTTCCAGCTGGCTGAAGCAAACCCCACAGCTTGGGTTTGAAGGCAGGAACAGCTGGGAGCAAGGGATGGTATATAGTCAGGTCTCTGAGGTTGGGCCCATCACTAGAGAGGCTGGGAACTCCGGCCTCTCAGCCAGCAGCACTTAATTTGTCCTACCTGACCTCAGAAGTGCTGACCAATGTGTGGAATCCAGAAATCAGAATCTGGCCCATTCTGGATCTGGTGTCTGCTGCTATTCCAACCAGCAATGGGGTGGGGTGCAGCCAGAGAACAAGCCGTGCGCCTGAGGTGCATGCTTGCCCCAATAGCCACAAAGCTGCTGCCGCTTGCTCCAAGGGGGTGGGCGTGAGAGTCCCAGGCCAGGGTGCAGGGCCTCCTAGGAGGGAGGATGTGCAGTGCCCGGACGCCTGCTCCCCATGCCCGCGGGAACCCCAGGCTCACAACCCTGACACCCACTCCCTGTGCCCGCTGGAACCCCAGGCCCACGTCCCTGACACCTGCTCGCCATGCCTGCTGGAACCCCAGGCCCACGCTCCCCTCTCTAGTGGATCCCCCAGCTCTCACTGCAGCACCTGAGGCCTCCTGAGTGCTGGGGGCTGTTGTGGAAGCAGAGAAGGCTGTGGGCCATGGGGTCCCAGGGAAAGCAGCACCTGGCTCTCTGGATCTTCAGGCATTATCAGCTGAACGTTCCTGCAACCAGAAGCAGCTACGTAATTTGCAGGGCTCCATGCCAAATGAAAATGTGGAGCCCATTGTTAGAAAGTTGTTAAGTGGGGTGCAGTGGTGCATGCCTGTAGTCCCAGCTGCTCAGGAGGCTGAAGCAGTAGAATTGCTTGAACCTGGGAGGCAGAGGTTGTGGTGCGTTGAGATCGCGCCATTGCACTCCAGCCTGGGAAACACAGCGAGACTCCATCCCAAAATTACAGCAACAACAAAAACCCAAGTATGGGGCCTTTCTGAGCCTGGGGCCCTGTGTGACTGCCCAGGTTGCAGGCTCATGAAGCCAGTTCTGCCTGGAACCATGACTTAAGAGTCTCTGCTTGACCTCCAATCCCAAAGCTGCTCAAACTCAGGGCACACAGGCACCCTGAGCCATCGCTGGGGCAGGATATGGGGGCCACTGAAGTGGCTTCAGGTAGTCCCTGGGAGCAATTGTTATTAACAGCACAAGTGCAGGGACCCCCACTCCCCAGAAGATGGGGCTCAAGGTGTCCTAGAGTGGCAGTAACAAACAGGTTTGAGTTGAGGGCTCCATTTCACTCAGGCAAAGTCCTTCTTCCCTGGAGCTGGTGGTCTAAGGGGGCCCCGAATGGAGAGTGTTTGGAGGGGCAGCGTCCCTCCGGCTGGAGAGCTTTGGGGGAAGGGCATCCCTGGCAGAGAGCACGCACAGCACAAGGGCGTGATACAGGACTGAGCTGGGTGTGCTGGAGAAGCTGCAAGGGGATTGGGCTGGTCAGAGTAGAGAGGATGAGGGAGAAGGAGGCCTGAGATGAGGTGGGAAGGGCGGGCAGTGTCCTTGGAGGCCATAGCTCAGAGCTTTAGTCCTGTGTGCCGTGGGAATCTGCTGGAGAGCTGTAAGCAGAGATGCACTAAGACCCAGGGAGGGAGTGGTGGGAAAAGGCCAGGAGGCTACAGGAATTGTGCAGGGAGGAAAGGGAGCGGGAGGGGCAGAGGAGAACAGAGAGGAGCAAGGATCACAAGCAGTTCTGAGCTCCGGGCTCCCATTCATGGGATTTGCTGCTGGGCGGGAAGTGGGTTGGGAAGAAAAGGGACTCAGGGGAGTCCAGGGTGTCTGGCCTGGGCACTGGGGCTGGAGGCCATGGGGAGAGGGGTTGGCAGCCAGGAGTTCCGAGTTAGACAAGGCCCGAGGAGCTTATGGGACCTTGTGGGGGAGATTTTGAAAAGGCAGAAAAGCCCTGGGGAGAAAGGAAAGGGGGAAGCACAGACCTGAAACCATCATGCCCTGGGAGGTCCCTAAAGCTAAAGCACTGCATGAGATGTCCCTGGCAACGCAGAAGATGGGGGAGAACAGGAGGAGGGCCAAGGATGGAGCCCCGGCATCAGACACACAGGGGCAGACAAGAGGCCACAGGGGAAGAGGACCCAAACAGAGGGAGAAGGAATCCATGTTAAGTAAGATGGGGACTCATAAGAGGCATGAACACCTCTGCAGGAACAGCCTCAAGGAAGGGGCCTCAGCAGCGCAGAACTGGGGAGGGGAGGAGGGGGAAAGAGATGGTGGAAAGAAGAGGACAGTAAAGATCACGCAGGAAGTTTCACTGCCATGGGCAGAGAAACCAGGGGGCAGCTTGCAGGAGGAAGGTCTTGCTTGTTGGTGTGCAGGTGCACATGGCCCAACAGATATTTTATTTATTTATTTATTTATTTATTTATTTATTTATTTATTGAGACCGAGTCTTGCTCTGTCACCCAGGCTGGAGTGCAGTGGTGTGCTCTCGGCTCACTGCAACCTCTGCTTCCCGGCCTCAAGCAATTCTCCTGTCTCAGCCTCCTGAGTAGCTGGGATTACAGGTATGTGCCATCACACCTGGCTCATGTTTGTATTTTTAGTAGAAATGAGGTTTCACCGTGTTGGCCAGGCTGGTCTTGAACTCCTGACCTCAGGTGATCCACCCGCCTCAGCCTCCCAAAGTGCTGGAATTACTCTGTCTCAAAACAAACAAACAAACCCATAGAACTAGGGAGCTCTATGATTGTGGAGTTGCCCTGCTAGTCCTGCATGGCTTCTACTGGACTCTATTTATGTGAAAGAGACAAATTTCCAGTTTAAGCTACTGTAATTTACATTTGTTGTTGTAGAGATGGAGTTTCGCTCTTTCGCCCAGGCTGGAGTACAGTGGTGTGATCTCAGCTCACTGCAACCTCTGCCTTCCTGTTCCAAGTGATTCTCCTGCCTCAGTGTCCCGAGTAGCTGGGATTACAGGTGCCTGCCACCATGCCTGGCTAATTTTTATATTTTCAGTAGAGACAGAGTTTCACCATGCTGGCCAGGCTGGTCTCAAACTCCTGACCTCGTGATCCGCCTGCCTCAGCCTCCTAAAGTGTTAGGATTACAGGCGTGAGCCACCGCACCCAGCCTATTTGGAGTTTTCTAACAGTTGCTGGCAAGTGTGAGTCAAACTAATAAGATTATTAGGCCGAACGTTGTGGCTTGCGCCTGTGATGCTAGCACTTTGAGAGGCCAAGGCAGGTGGACTGCTTGAACCCAGGAGTTCAAGACTAGCCTGGGTAACATGGTGAACTTTGTCTCTACAGAAAATACAAAAAATGAGCCAGATGTGGTTCCACATACCTATAGTCTCAACTACTTGGGAGGCTGGGCTGAGGCAAGAGAATCGCTTGAGCCCAGGAGTTTGAGACCAGGCTAGACAACAGAGTGACACTCCATCTCTTTTTTTTTTTTTTTTTTTTTTTTTTTGAGACGGAGTCTCGCTCTGTCGCCCAGGCTGGAGTGCAGTGGCACAATCTCTGCTCACTGCAATCTCCACCGCCTACCGGGTTCACGCCATTCTCCTGCCTCAGTCTCCCAAGTAGCTGGGACTACAGGCGCCCGCCACAACGCCTGGCTAATTTTTTTTTTTTGTATTTTTAGTAGAGACAGGATTTCACCGTGTTAGCCAGTATGGTCTCGATGTCATGACCTTGTGATCTGCCTGCCTCGGCCTCCCAAAGTGCTGAGATTACAGGCGTGAGCCACCGCGCCCGGCTGAGACCCCATCTCTCAAAAAAAAACTGGTTGGGCGGGCCCACCCAGCTGGACATGGTGGCAGGCGCCTGTAATCATAGCTACTCAGGAGGCTGAGGCAGGAGAATCGCTTGAACCCGAAAGGTGGAGTTTGCAGTGAGCCGAGACTACACCTTTGCAATCCAGCCTGGGAGACACTGGGGGACAGAGCAAGACCCTATCTCAGAAAAGAAAAGAAAAGAAAAGAAAAGAAAAGAAAAGAAAAGAAAGAAAAGAAAAATAGTAACTTGACAGCAGAAGAATCTGGCAGACACCACGTTAACCAGGTGACTGAGGTCAGCCTTGCCAGTGATGTCACGTCAGCCCTGAGACGATGCAATGAGAACTCACATCACCTCTGTAGTCTCCTCCCTACACCCCAAACCCTCATCACGAGAGTGCATCGGACAAACCCCGACTGAGGGACACTTTACCAAAGACTCATTCAATCTATAAAATTGAGCAGTGCTCCTCGAAACTCTCAAGGTCATGAAAAACAGGGAAAGACTGAGAAATTGTGACAGACCACAGGAGACTAAGGAGACATGATGGCTAAAGGCAAAGTCGTATCTTGAATAGATTTCTGTAACAGAGAGAGGACCTAGGTAGAAAAACTAGTGAAATCCAAATAAAGCCTGGAGTTAGCAGTAACATATCAAGGTTGGTTTCTTTCTTTCTTTCTTTTTTTTTTTGAGATGGAGTCTCACTCTGTCACTGAGACTGGAGTGCAGTGGCGCTGTGTCAGCTCACTGCAACCTCCGTCTCCTGAGTGCAAGCAATTCTCCTGCCTCAGCCTCCCGAGTAGCTGGGATTTCAGGCGCCCAACACCACGCTAGTTTTTTATATTTTTAGTAGAGATGGGGTTTCACCATGTTGGCCAGGCTGGTCTCAAACTCCTACCTCAGGTGATCCACCCACCTCGGCCTCCCAAAATGCTGGGATTACAGGCATGAGCGGCCTAATGTTGGTGTCTTAATTGTGACAAAGGAACCATAGGTATGGAAGACAGGCCGGGCTCAGTGACTCACAACGGTAATCCCAGCACTTCGAGAGGCCAAGGCAAGAGGCTCCCTTGAGCCTAGGAGTTCAAGCCCAGCCTGGGCAACATAGTGATACCTCGCCTATACAAAAAAAACAACAAAAATTTTTTTTTGAGATGGAGTCTAGTTCTGTCGCCCGGGCTGGAGTGCACTGGGTGCGATCTCAGCTCACTGCAATCTCCACCTCTTGGGTTCAAGTGATTCTCCTGCCTCAGCCTCCCCAGTAGCTGGGATTACAGGTATGTATTACCAGGCTAGGCTAATTTTTTTATTTTTATTTTTATTTTTTTAGTAGTGACAGAGTTTCAAGATCAGCCCAGGCTGGTCTTGAACTCCTGACCTCAAGTGATCTGCCTGCCTTGGCCTCCCAAAGTGCTGGGATTACAGGCATGAGCCACCACGCCCAGCCAATTTTTAAAAAATTAGCTGTGTACAGTGAGATACACCTGTGGCTGAGGTGCAGGGCCACTTGAGCCCAGGAGGTCGAGGCTGCAGTGAGCTGTGACTGTACCACTGCACTCCAGCCTGGAGAACAGAATGAGACCCTGTGTGTTTTTTGTGTGTGTGTGTGTGTGTTTGTTTGTTTTTGAGATGGAGTTTCTCTCTTGTTGCCCAGGCTGGAGTGCAATGGTGTGATCTTGGCTCACTGCAACCTCCACCTCCTGAGTTCATGTAATTCTCCTGCCTCAGCCTACTGAGTAGCTGGGATTGCAGTACAGGCATGAGCCACCATGCCTGGCTAATTTTATTTTATTTTATTTTGTTATTTATTTATTTATTTATTTATTTATTTATTTATTTATTTATTTTTTGAGACGGAGTCTCACTCTGTCGCCCAGGCTGGAGTGCAGTGGCACAATCTCGGCTCACTGCAAGCTCCGCTCCGCCTCCCGGGTTTACGCCATTCTCCTGCCTCAGCCTCCTGAGTAGCTGGACTACAGGCGCCTGCCACCGTGCCCGGCTAATTTTTTTTTGTATTTTTAGTAGAGATGGGGTTTCACCGTGGTCTCGATCTCCTGACCTTGTGATCCGCCTGCCTCGGCCTCCCAAAGTGCTGGGATTACAGGCGTGAGCCATCGCGCCCGGTGTATAATTTTTTTTTTTTTTTTTTTTTTTTTGAGACGGAGTCTTGCTCTGTCCCCCAGGCTGGAGTGCAGTGGCGCGATCTCGGCTCACTGCAAGCTCCACCTCCTGGGTTTACGCCATTCTCCTGCCTCAGCCTCCCGAATAGCTGGGACTACAGGCGCCCGCCACCTCGCCCGGCTAGTTTTTTGTGTTTTTAGTAGAGACGGGGTTTCACCGTGTTAGCCAGGATGGTCTTGATCTCCTGACCTTGTGATCCGCGCGCCTCGGCCTCCCAAAGTGCTGGGATTACAGGCTTGAGCCACCGTGCCCAGCCTAATTTTATATTTTTAGTAGAAACAAGGTTTCACTATGTTGACCAGGCTGGTCTCGAACTCCTGACCTCAGGTGATCTGCCCACCTCGGCCTCCCAAAGTACTGGGATTATAGGCGTGAGCCACCTCGCCCGGTCAACCCTGTCTTTAAAAAAAAAAAAAAAAAAAAAAAAAAAAAAAAAAAAAGGGCCACCCTACTCCACCATCACTTGAACTAATTAAATCTGCGTGCAATGGGCCTATTTCCCAATATTGTCATATTCTGAGACACTGTGGATTGGGGCTTCAACACATACTTACTTGGTGGCGGGGCATTTCATCCCATACCGGGCACTTCCACATTTTGCCTGCATCTCGTGGCCCAGAGCCCAGCGTCAGGTGCAGCTGCGTCTCCAGGTTGCTGTGGCAATGCCTCTTTGGGCATCCTGCTGACACGGCTCATTTTCCTCCATCCTCCTCGTGGGCTCCTTCACTCCCTGTCTCTCTTGACAGTCTCCTCAGGCCTCTGCTTGCCATGCCACCCAGTCCTGGAGCCAATGCCACTGATTTTAGGTATTTGGTCCAGCAGCTGCCAACTTCTGTTTTAGTCGCCTATTTGCTGTGTAAAATGTAGATGCTAGTAGCAACTTTGTTTTTTTCTTTTTGAGATGGAGTCTTGCTTTGTCACCCAGGCTGGAGCACAGTGGTGCGATCTCGGCTCACTACAACCTCCGCCTTTCTGGTTCAAGTGATTCTCCTGCCTCAGCCTCCCAAGTAGCTGTGATTACAGGCATGTGCCACCATGCCCCACTAATTTTTGTTTTGTTTTGTTTTTGAGACAGAGTTTTGCTCTTGTTGCCCAGGCTAGAATGCAATGGCACAATCTCCGTTCACTGCAACCTCTGCCTCCCAGGCTCAAGTGATTCTCCTGCCTCAGCCTCCTGAGTAGCTGGGACTACAGGTGCCTGCCACCATGCCCAGCTAATTTTTTTGTATTTTGAGTAGAGATGGGGTTTTACTATGTTGGCCAGGCTGGTCTCGAACTCCTGACCTCAGGTGATCCACCTTCCTCAGCCTCCCAAAGTTCTGGGATTACAGGTGTGAGCCACCGTGCCCGGCTAATTTTTTTTTTTTTTTTTTTTTTTTAGATGGAGTTTTGCTCTTGTTGCCCAGGCTGGAGTGCAGTGGCCATCTCGTCTTGCTGCAACCTCTGCCCCCAGGTTCAAGTGATTTTTCTGCCTCTGCCTCCCGAGTAGCTGGGATTACAGGCATGCACCACCACGCCCGGCTAATTTTGCATTTTTAGTAGAGTGGGGTTTCTCCATGTTGGTCAGGCTGGTCTCAAACTCCTAACCTCAGGTGATCTGCCTGCCTCAGCCTCCCAAAGTGCTGGGATTACAGGTGTGAGCCACTTGCACCCGGCCTAATTTTTGTATGTTTTAGTAGAGACAGGGTTTCACCATATTGGCCAGGCTGCTCTTGAATGTCTCACCTTAGGTGATCTGCCTGCCTTGGCCTCCCACAGTGCTGGGATTACAGATGTGAGCCACTGCGCCCAGGCAGTAGCAACTTATTATTTATCCTGTTGTGCAGGCTGACTGGCTCCGTGAGGCAGTTCTATCCCAAGCATTGTACCTGGGGTTACTTGTGTGACTGCATTTGGCCAGGAGGTCTGCTGAGGCTGGACCATCTGCGGCACCTGTCCCACAGGAACGCTCTGCGTGGCCTGTCCTCAATAGCCCCGTCTGAGCTCCTCCCGGCTGTAGCTGCAGGCATCCCAAAGCGAACGAGAGCTCTGGAGTCACCCACAGTGTGCATGGTCACAGCCTTGGCTTGTACCAATTTTGCTGATGCCCACAGCCAGACCCAGGTCAGTATCGGAGGGGGCACCGCAAGAGCTATGCCCAGAGGAACAATTCCTGGGGCTCCATGAGAGCAGCCGCCATAGGCCGAGAGACGTGTTGGGGCTGATGGCTCTACTGAGTTTGAGGTATTGGAGTGAAAGCACCAGGGCAGAGGAGCTGAGGGTGGGAGAGGGCAAGGAGATGATGGGATTCCTGGAAGGAGACTTGGGCTCCCTGCAGGGTGAATAGGCATGAGAAGAAGCCCAGGAGGGCTGGGCCAGGGTGAGGAGTAGAAACGGTTGCTGCAGAAGCTAGGCTATGTGCACTGTCCCCAGGGACTTTTCAGCCAACAGGAGAGAGTGGAGAGGACAGCCAGGCCCAAACACTTTCAGGGAACCTGGGGTAAGGGAGCATGGGGGCTGGGGGTGGAACTGGGGACAGGAGTGTGAACATGGCTGGAAAGATCACATTCCATTGGAGGGAGCAGAATGAAGCTCCAGGAAGGGACTCTGAGCCTGAGTTTGGGGCTTTAGGATATTTACAGGACTGCCTTAGGGATGGACATCTGTGGAGGGAGGGTGAGGAGGTCAGATGAGGCCGAGGGAGGAGTGATGGCCACCCAGGAGCAACGGCCCCTGCTGGTCCCCAAAAGGCCTGAGCCAAGATGGCCCATCAAAGTTGTCCTGCCTCAGGCAGGAATGCCAGGGCCTTTGCAGTCCTGTCTCCATCAGTCACCAGGTGTGGCCACCCCTAGGAGAGTGTGGCCCTGGGCGAGGGGCTCTGCAGCTGCGGCCATCCCTCAAGGCTGCTGGTGACAAGACTCCCAGCAGCTGGAACAGCAGGAAGCCACACCATGGGGAGGTCCAGGAAGGTGAAGGTGGAGAGGCTTATGCTGCATCAAGAATTAGGAGGTTGCCAGGCCGTCGACACTGGGCCTCCACCGTGCAGGCAGGTCAGTGCCCCCCAGCCACTTCCAGAGCCCTCCCCATATCACCCTGCTAGGAAAGTGAGCCCAGCTGCTAGGAGTGCTTGCAGTGCTTAGGTGGGGCTGCCCTCTGGTGGAAGCCCTCTCCTCCCCCTCCTCCAGAGTTGCCTCCTCCGCCTCTGCCTCTCCCTCCCCCACCTCTTCCCTCCCCACATCCCCCTTCTCTGCCTCCTCCCAGGCCTCACTCTCAGGTTCCCCCAGCCTCTCCTCAATGTCTCCTTTACAACTTTACACCTGCCCCAAAGGACCATCCTGTAGGGTATGGAAGTATCTTGCGTCTCTGTAGGTGACTGGATTATAAGAGAATATGTGTTTTTAAAACTGATGGAATTCTACTTATATAAGGTATTTTACACTATGAAAATTATATCTCCAGTTTAGAGAAATTAAGTGACCCCTGCCTGAAGCTGAAGGTCTGAGCAGGTCAGGCAGTTGGACCCCTTGGAAGGGGGTGGGATTTGGGCCATTTCAGAGCTGCTGGCCTCTCTGCCATGCAGCCAGAGGGGTTGCCCTGCTGAAAGCAAGAAGAAGGCGGGGTCCAATCCTGTCTCCAGGCACCCCTAGCTCAAGCTGGACTGGGCCCGAGCAGGACCCTGAGACCCAGCTCTGCACCTCCTTAGCTGCACCCCCACCCCTGCTCATGTGTTTATCAAGAGAAAAATGGGCCGGGTGGGTTTTTGTTTTTTTTCTTGAGACGGAGTCTTGCTCTGTCGCTCAGGCTGGAGTGCAGTGGTGCGATCTCGGCTCACTGCAACCTCCGCCTCCTGATTTCAAGGAGTTCTCTGCCTCAGCCTCCTGAGTAGCTGGGATTACAGGCACCCGCTACCACGCCCGGCTAATTTTCGTATTTTTAGTAGAGACAGGGTTTCACCGTGTTAGCCAGGCTGGTCTGGAACTCCTGACCTCGTGATCCACCCGCCTTGGCCTCCCAACGTGCTGGGATTGCAGGCATGAGCCACCACACCCAACTACACCTGGCTAATTTTTGTGTATATATATTTGCTGTTGTTGCTGAGGTGGAGTCTCACTCTGTTGCCCAGGTTGAAGTGCAGTGGTGTGGTTTCAGCTCACAACCTCAGCCACTCGGGTTCAAACGATTCTCCTGCCTCAGCCTTCCAAGTAGCTGGGATTACAGGCGCTTGACACCACGCCTGGCTAATTTTTTTGTATTTTTAGTAGAGACGGGGTTTCTTCATGTTGGCCAGGCTGGTCTCGAACCCCTGACCTCAGGTGATCCGCCCGCCTCGGCCTCCCAAAGTGCTGAGATTACAGGCGTGAGCCACCATGCCCAGTCAATTTTTGTATTTTTAGTAGAGACAGAGTTTCACCACGTTGGCCAGGCTGGTCTCAAACTCCTGACTTCAAGTGATCGCCCACCTTGCCCTCCCAAAGTGTTGGGATTACAGGTGTGAGCCACTGCGGCCCGCCAAAGATGGCGTTTTGTGATGTGATGTCTGGGATTTGCTTCAAAATGATGAGGGAGTCGGGGAGGAAGCGGGATGCCCATAGGCTGGTCTTTTTTTTTTTTTCAGACGGAGTCTCGCTTTGTCGCCCAGGCTGGAGTGCAGTGGTGCGATCTCGGCTCACTGCAAGCTCTGCCTCCTGGGTTCACGCCATTCTCCTGCCTCAGCCTCCAGAGTAGCTAGGACTACAGGCGCCCACCACCGCATCCGGCTAATTTTTTTTGTATTTTTAGTAGAGAACAGGGTTTCTTCGTGTTAGCCAGGATGGTCTCAATCTCCTGACCTCGTGATCCACCTACCTCAGGCTCCTAAAGTGCTGGGATTACAGGTGTGAGCCACCGCGCCTGGCCACCCATAGGCTGGTCTTTAGTGAAGGTGCTTGTTGGGCAAGAGGGGAACTTGCATTAACTGGCTCTCTGCACATCTGTGCATATTTGATATTTTCTGTAATAAAACAAGAAAAAAACTCTGAAATCTGCGTTTTGTCCTTTAATTTGCATGTCTTTGATTATTATTATTATTTTATTATTATTTTTATTTTTACAGAGTCTTGCTCTGTTTCCCAGGCTGGAGTGCAATGGAGTGCAATGGTGCAATCTCAGCTCATTGGAACTTCTGCTTCCCAGGTTCAAGCGATTCTCCTGCTTCGGCCTCCCGAGTAGCTGGGATTACAGGCATGTGCGCCACCACGCCCAGCTAATTCTTCTATTTTTAGTAGAGAAAGGGTTTCACCACTTTGGCCAGGCTGGTCTCGAACTCCTGACCTCAAGTGATCCACCCGTTTTGGCCTCCCAAAGTGCTGGGATGACAGAAGAGCCACTGCAGCCAGCCAGCATGTCTTTGATTCCTAATAAGGCCTCTTATTTCTTCTGTAGTCAATCACCTGCTAACCACTTTGGAGTCTCAGCATCTTTGTTCTGTAAAAAGTTCATTTATACCAGTTATTTCTTTTGACAATCAGAATATTAACTTGTTATGTTTTTTGTTTTTTGTTTTTGTTTTTGTTTTTGGGACAGAGTCTTGCTCTGTCACCCAGGCTGGAGTGCAGTGGCCAGATCTCAGCTCACTGCAAGCTCCGCCTCCCGGGTTCACACCATTCTCCTGCCTCAGCCTCCCGAGTAGCTGGGACTACAGGCGCCTGCCACCTCGCCCGGCTAGTTTTTTGTGTTTTTTTAGTAGAGACGGGGTTTCACCGGGTTAGCCAGGATGGTCTCGATCTCCTGACCTCGTGATCTGCCCGCCTCGGCCTCCCAAAGTGCTGGGATTACAGGCTTGAGCCACCGCGCCAGGCCTCTGCTTCTGTTTTTCAGACACACATTTACAGTTGTGTTGTGCAGCAACCTTGCTCTTGTGGCTCCTCCAAAGCTCCTGCCCCAGCAGGGACAAGTCTGCCCTTGGGCTTTTCTGAGCCACTCCTCATGCCTTTGTCCCCATGCCTCCCCCACAACCCTGCCAGAACCATTTTGGAATACAGATCCCCCCTCATCCTAAAACCCTCCCCAGGGGCTCTGTCCCCAGTGACCCTGCATCCTCCCTGCTGAGGGCCCTCCTTCCATGCTGTCCCTCCCCACAGCCCTCTCTGGGGGCTGCTTTCTCTATCTCCCAAACAATCCTGTGCTCCTGGCTGAGGCCTGCAGACCCCAATTCCCTCCTCTCCTTGAGCATCCCAGCTGGAGCACATGTCATCGGCCACCAACCACCCAGCAGCAGCTCTCACTGTGGCTTCGACCCTGCCCATCACTGCCCGAATTCCTGGTGGTCTAATGTTCTTGTGGATGAACTGCTGCAGACTGCCTGTCCCCTCCAAGCCTTGACCTCTTCTCCAAGTCAATGTCCTCATCTTCTAACCAATTGTGCTCCATCACCACCAGTAACTGCACCCCATACCTCTCACCTCCATTCAACACCGCATTCTCTGCCCATCATTTCCGTCCAGCAGGGTGGACCCTCGGATCTGGGCTGTCCACTGATTTCCTGGGTTGGAGCCTCAATACGGCAAGGGTGGGTGAGAAAGCAACTGCAGGATCTGAGGGTGGGCACACCAGGGGTTCTGGCTTTGCTAAGGATGGGGTGCTGGAGACAAAAGAGTGGGAACACCTGACCCTTATGGTTGACGTTTCCACAACATGGGGCCTGGGAGGGGCAGGGAGAGGTGCTGCCAGCAGTAGAGGGCACAGAGGGTTCAGAGCCAACACTGCACCCACCTGAAGGGACAAGGGGCAGAACTGGGGCTTGCATCAGGGCGGCAGGAAGAGACTCCCCAAGAGGGGCTCTGCAGAGAGTGGCTAGGGGTACCAGGACTTTAATTGGCTGCAGGACCTCTCCTCTCCTGCAACAGAGCCTCCCAAGGCCGCAGCTCTCAGTAGGAGACTCGGGGAGGCCTCCCATGCAGGAGGACTGACACTTTTCCAGAGCGTGAGAATCGTCCACTGTCCTCCTCCAGCCTCTCCTAGCTGGGGCCCAGGACTGGGGCACCACAGCGACCTCCTGATGCTGGGGGTGAGGGGGAAGGGGGAGTCAGGATGTTTGGGGGGGCGGGGTGAGGAAGCCCAAGTAATTGCGCTCGGGTCGCATGTGCGCTCCGCACCCGGGTCGGTTCAGACTGATGGCCAAGGCCTGGACCCAGCTGTCCCTCCCCGCCAGGGGTCCCGGGAGGCTGCGGGCTCCACCTGAGCTGGGGCAAGGGCCGCCTCAATGGTTCCCGCGGGAGCGCCTGGCCGCGGGACACATGTGTCCCGCTCTGATGCCTCTTCCGTCAAGGGGGCTGGGGGCAAAGGGGGCGAGGAGTTTGACAGAGAGAGGCAGGTATGTGCACAGAGGCAGGAGTGGAAGGGGCTGAGAGGGTGGATAGAGGGACAGGGAAAAGGGGTGAGAGCCGGACGACAGGAATGGCGCGGGGAGAAGGGATGAAGTGGGAGGAGTAGAGGAGAGAAACAGGGATGGGGGTACAGGCAGACGAATGGAAGAATGGGGGAGGGGGACAGAGCTGGGGGTCGGAGGGCCCGGAGTGTGGGGACAGAGAGGCAAGAATACTAGGACGTGCGGAGGAGGCCAGGGATGGAGTCGAAGGACAGAGTTGAGGGCAGGGACAGGGTCCAGGAGAAGGCGGTGAGAGCTGGGTGATGAGGGGATCGCGCCTGACACGTCCTGCCGGCGCCCCGAGGGTGTGCCGGGTAATTAGGCCTCGGTCCAGATGGCCCCCCAGTCCAGCAATCAAAATGTTAATTGGCCCCGCGCCTCCGGCTGTGCCTTGGCCCGGCCCCCCCTGGGAGGGAGCCAGGACCCGCGCGGCTCGGCTGAGGGGGATCCCGCCCCTGCCCCCACCGCGAGCCTAGCCGGCTGCCGCTCAGCTATCAGGGGGCGGCCGCTCCCCGCCCCCACCCCTCGGGAGTGCCTGCCACGCAAGATGAATGTCCCGCCGCTGCCGGGGCGGCTGGCACAAAGCGGGTCCGTGGTCTCCACCGCACCCCCCGCGCGGGCGGGCCGGGTCACACCCACCCGGGCTCAGCGCTGGGCCGGGCGGCCGGGGGCGGGGCGCTGAGCTCAGCAAGTGCAGCGCGCCCCCGCAGGCCGTCTTCCCCCGGGCCAGCCCGCCGCGCGCTCCCAGCCGCTGTCCGCGGGTCCGCCCCGCGCAAGGTCACTGCGCGCCGCAACGAGCGCGCTCCAGTATCGCACGCGCTCCGGGCACACCCGCGCCGGGACGCTCCCCAGGGCCGCCCCCGCGACCTTGGTCCCCAGCGGCAGCGGGGCGTGCGGGAGCGCGCTCGGAGCCCGTAGACCCGGACCACCGGGCGGGGCGGGTGAGGGGACAATGGCGGCGCCAGGTCCTAACTGGGGACATAGGCACCCGCGCGCGGCCATTGTGCGGCCCGGAACCCCGGAGCCCCCGCTCCCGGCGCCCCGCCATTGGCCGCTGAGCCTGACGTCATGGGGGCTGCAAACGCTGGGCGGGCGGCCGAGGGAAGGGTTATCCGCCTGGTTGCGGGGCTGCCGTGGGGAGCTGCAGCCGAGCGGAAGGGCGGAAAACCCCCAAAGCAGCAGAATTTCTGGAGCAGGGTCGTGGCAGCCTCTCTCCAGCTCCACTCCGGCTCGCAGCGACGCCGCTGCGCCGCACACCCCGCCCAGGGGGAGAGAGGCGGGGGCGGGGAGGCCCCTCCAGCCGGCACGGGGTCAGCCGGGGTGACCGAGCGGCGGGAGCCACTGCGGCACAGGGCGCGCGCTGCGCTTTCGCTGCCTCAGCATTCGCTCCTTCGGCTCCCGCCTCCCCCGCCCGCCCCCGCAGATCCCGCGCCCCAGGCCCCGAGCGAGGCCGGCGGTACGGGGGTCCGCCCTGCGTTCCTCCTCAGAAGACCCCGAGTCCGGGGCGCGTGGGTCCCAGGCCTGGCTCCATTTCTCCCCACACGCCCGACAATGCTGCTGGCCGCCGGGCCGCGGTTTCCTGAGCCGCGCGGGGGAATTCCTCACACGCGCAGGCTGAGGCATCCCCGGGACCCCTCCCAGGAGACCCAGGCCGGGGCTCGGCCCAGCGCAGCCATTTCCGCCGGCCTCTCCCCCACCTCTCTCCCCCTCCCCCAGCTCCTGGGTTTTAAAAGCCAGAGGCTGGGCCGGGCCGCAGGCAGACGCGGCTGCGGGCTCTGGAGGCCGGGCCCAGGAGCAGTCCGAGCGCCGAGCCCCGCCCCCGGAGCCCCTGTCCCTCCCTCCCTCCCTCCCTCGGCCCGCCCTCCCTGCGCACCCCTCCCCCCAGGACCCCCGCCCCCCGCCCGCCGCCGCCGCCGCCGCCGCCGCCGCCGTCGCCACTGCCGCTCGCTCCGGCTGCAGAACAATAAAGCAAGCCTCCCAGAGACCCCCGCCGAGGACCCCTGCCCGGCGGCCAAACCCCCGCGGACCGCCCCTCTCCGCCCGTGCCGGTTGAGCGCGCCCGGGCGCTGGCCGCGGTGCTGCCCAGGCCGGCGCTGGCCGCGGTGCTGAAGCTGCCGGCGCTGCTGCTGCCGCCGCGTTCTCCGGGCCCGGCGCCGCCGCCCCCGGGGGCATGGGGGGCCGCTGACTGAGGCTCCGCCGCGGCGGCGGGAGGGGGGGAGGGGAAGGGGGCCACGGAGCCGGGCCAGCCCTGCACCCACTCGCAGCCTCCAGGCCCGGGACGGAGCCGCTCCCCCCCTCTCCGCCCCCCCAGCCTCCTCCCCCGCCTGTCCAGGGGCGGCACTGCGGGCTGGGAAGCCGGGACCAGAGGAGGGAAGGAAGGAAGAGGAGAGGAGAGGAGAGAAGGAAGGAAGGAAGGATTGAAGGAAGGAAGGATTGAAGGAAGGAGGAAGAAGAGGGATCCGAAGGGGCAACGGAGGAGACGCAGGGCAGCAAGGAGAGAGGACACCACTCGTGCGGCAGCATCCAAAGGCCAGAGTGGGGACCCGCGCTGCCTCCGCCGCTCCTCGGATGGTGACGGGGCCCTGCCGCCGCAGCCCCCCCAAGCCCCGGCTCCGCAGGCCCACAGCGCCGGAGCCCCGCAGGAATCATGCCCAGGTCCTTCCTGGTCAAGAAGGTCAAACTTGACGCGTTCTCTTCGGCCGACCTGGAGAGCGCCTACGGACGCGCCCGCAGCGACCTCGGCGCGCCACTGCACGATAAAGGTGAGCGCTGGTCTGAGACCGGGGCGCGGGGCCTGGGGCTTTGCTGGAAGCGGTGAAGGACCAGAGTGTGGGGGCGGAGGGCAGGGCCCGGGGAAACAGACTGAAGGGAACCAGAAAGGGCAAGAGTCTGTGGCTGGAGCCTGGACAGTAGAGGGGAGGAAGGGGAAAGCAGAGGCCAAGGCTGGGCAGGGAGAGTGTCGACGCTGGACAGAGGGTGGGGAAGAGGGGGAACTGAGGTACTCGAACGCACACATGGACCCACACCCTGACCCATGCTGGGACAGACAGAGCCGCATGGACGCTGCCATGACGGGACCCAGCCATGCCGGCACACACAGACCTACACTCAGAGACCAGGGCCGCCTTGCCACCCTCTCCTTTTCCTTGGCTGCACCAGGACACCTGCTAGGGTTAGCTGGGGAATGCAGGGAGCTCCAGGGAGTAGGCAGGGGGTCCAACTGGGCCGCCCACCTGTCAGAGCAGAAGGACCAGCAGAGGCAGCAGCAGTCTCTTCCCTGAAGCCTGGGTCAGGGAGAGGAAGCAGGGAGGCGGCTGTGAGCAAGGGAGCCCAAGGTGTGGGAGGCAGGGGGAGGCTCTTTGTGTAAGGGTGCCCAAGTTCAAGGACAACTGTCAGCATGCAAGAGAGGGGTCGGGAGTGCCAGCAGCGTGGGGTGGCAGAGCAAGTGTGGCCTGCAGGAGTGTGAGCCTGTGTGGGTCCATGTGACTGTGTGTGGCCATGTGACCGTGTGCGCTTGTGTGTGACCCTGTGTGTGTGTGTGCTCGCCTGTGTGCCACTACATGGGACCATGTGACTCCGAGGCCGTTGTGCACCATGTGACTGAGAGTGTGTCCGGGGTGACTGCATGTGTGACCCTGCGTGAGTGAGGAGGTGCTGAGTTCGGCAGATCAGTGTGCAGCCCACCCTGTGATGGCACACAAGGGCTGATGATGCTGGGAGACTGGGTGTAGCCCTGAAGGAGCCAGAGCATCGCGAGGGGCGTGCATTTGTGACTTTGAGGTTATGAGATCCATCTTGGGCCTGGGGAGCAACTGCAGCTACCGGTATAAGTGATGCTGCCCTCCTCCAGCTCGTCCCTGTGAAGGTGGACGCCCTGGCCCTCTCTGCACCATTCAGGGGCTTGGGAAGGCCCTGAAAGGGGTTAGGGTGTGAGCAGGAGAGGGCAGTGTTGAACAGTGGAGGACCCAAGGGTGCAGGATGGTGAGAGGGAGTTGGGGGCAGAAGCAGAGTGCACAGAGGAGCAGCAAAGGCAGGGTCAAGTCAGGTGGGTAGCAGGAGAGCTGAGGGAGGTGCTGGTGAGGCCGGAGGAACTGGAGGAGGGAGACGTCTTCAGGTTCCTCCAAGAACTAGACGGCCAGAGAGGGTCAACATCAAAATGGAGCGCACGTTCTGCAGGCCAGGAGGAGAGCCGGCCAGGACCCCGGAGAGGCGGGACAGACGGGGTCCCTGGGCCGGCGGTCCTGGCTTTGTGCGCCGCGGGTCTGCAGTGTGTTGCATAATCAGGGAAAACTGCTGAAGTGGGGAGAACCCGAGGGGGAGGGGAGAGAGGATGGGAGAGGAGGGAGAGGGAAGCGCCGCCCCTCCCCCCTGACCTTGAGGCTCCGTGGAAGGGGGGCAGCCGCGCCCGAAGACGCGCCTCTCTCCTCCTCTCCGCGAGGGTGGGGCGGCGGGGGCGGAGCCTGGCCCGGCCCTGTCTCATCCTCTCCTCCCCTCTCTTCCCCTCCCTGCTGTCTCCATCCTCCCTGCCCCGCGGTCCCTCGGCCCCCTCTCCTTTGTCCTCCTCCCTGTTCGCCTCTCTCCCGGACCTGGGTCTCCCGGTCCGCTTCTGCTGTCTCCCGCGCCCCACCCCCTGTGTGTGTCCTGCCGCCGCACCATTCCCCTCCTGCTGTCCGTCCGCCTCGGCCCGCAGGGTACCTCAGCGACTACGTGGGGCCCTCGTCCGTCTATGATGGCGACGCCGAGGCTGCGCTGCTCAAAGGGCCGTCGCCGGAGCCCATGTACGCAGCAGCCGTGCGTGGAGAGCTGGGTCCGGCGGCTGCAGGGTCAGCGCCGCCACCCACCCCGCGCCCGGAGCTGGCCACCGCTGCGGGCGGCTACATCAACGGTGACGCGGCCGTCAGCGAGGGCTATGCGGCAGACGCCTTCTTCATCACCGACGGGCGCTCGCGGCGTAAGGCTTCCAATGCCGGCTCTGCCGCCGCTCCCTCCACAGCCTCGGCGGCGGCCCCCGACGGCGACGCCGGAGGCGGGGGCGGGGCTGGCGGGCGCAGCTTGGGATCCGGGCCGGGGGGCCGGGGCGGCACGCGCGCGGGGGCAGGCACCGAGGCGCGCGCAGGGCCAGGGGCCGCAGGTGCTGGCGGCCGGCACGCGTGCGGCGAGTGCGGCAAAACATACGCCACGTCGTCGAACCTGAGCCGCCACAAGCAGACGCACCGCAGCCTGGACAGCCAGCTGGCGCGGCGCTGCCCGACGTGCGGCAAGGTGTACGTGTCCATGCCGGCCATGGCCATGCACCTGCTCACGCACGACCTGCGCCACAAGTGCGGCGTGTGCGGCAAAGCCTTCTCTCGGCCCTGGCTGCTTCAGGGCCACATGCGCTCGCACACCGGCGAGAAACCCTTCGGCTGCGCGCACTGCGGCAAGGCCTTCGCCGACCGCTCCAACCTGCGCGCGCACATGCAGACGCATTCGGCCTTCAAGCACTTCCAGTGCAAGCGCTGCAAGAAGAGCTTCGCGCTCAAGTCCTATCTCAACAAGCACTACGAGTCGGCCTGCTTCAAGGGCGGCGCCGGCGGCCCCGCGGCTCCTGCGCCGCCACAGCTCAGCCCTGTGCAGGCCTAGGGCGGCGGGGCCTCCCCCAGCCAGGTCGGCTCTCAGCAATACGGCCCCCCAGGGAAGTCTTCGCTGGCGTCCGGGTGGAGGGGCCGGAGGGCGGGCCCCTCCTCACAGCAATAGGGGGAGGGGGGCCCGGTCCCACCCCGCCCCGCCCGCCAGGGGCCTTGCCGGCCCTTTCAAGCAATAGGGTCCCGAGGGGAGACCCACCCCGAGCCCCCTCCCCTCCCCTCCAGGGTGCCCCCGGCTTTCTCCCAGCAATAGGGTCGACGAGACCTAGAACCGAACCTCATCTCCGAGTTGGGTCTCTGAAGACGGGGGTGAAGTGAGGTAGGGAGCGCCCTCCTTCTCCCGCCTCTGCGCCCCTGGATCGCGTCGCAGGGACTCAGGTCTTCCCCACCCCTTCCCAAGCCTTCTAGCGCCAGGCCTGCGGCCCAGACGTCCAGGGAGCCGGCCCCTCCCCAGCAGCAGGCCGGGGCGGAGCAGGAGCGGGCGCGCCTGCAGGGACGCCCCTGGCTCGCGGTCTTCGCGGAACTCCCGGGTGTGTTAGACGCGTTGGGGGTCGGGGAGAGGGGCGGACGGCGGCACCCCCTCCCTCGGGTTGCTTCTGGGGCCTCAGTCGGAGCCGCCCTCCTACCCTCGCCTCGCATCCTCTGCCAAATCCGAATTCTTCCAGCCCAGCTTCCCGGGCTCTGTCCTCCATATCGAATAATAATGACACATATCGAATCGCATGGACTTATCCGACCTCCTCAGATCCCGCTTCCGCCCTGCCCCGGGCCCCCACACCCCCGTACCCCGGGCATTCGTGTTGGAGGACGGATTCCCGGGGCCGGCAGGCAGGCCTGGGCGCTGCCCTCTACACACCTCTGTCTTCGCTTTGCGGGTAAAGCCCCCTGGGGGGGTTGCGGACGCGTCGGGTTTCTTTCTTTCTGTATTTGTACGTTTTATTTATGAACGGATTGCACTCGGGTCAGGGAGGGGGCGCTGAACCCCCATCTTGCCCGCCGACGCCGGGGGCTTGGAATGTCCGGGATTACTTTCCACGCCCCGAGGCCCGCCCCTAGCTGGGAGCCTCTAGGGAGCCTCAGGCCCCGCCTCTCCGAGGCAGGCCCCTCCCCTGAGACCCAGGCCCCGCCCCCACTCGGTTGCCAACTTTCGCCCGTCTATGCCAAAGCCTCAGCGGCGACCCTGCCCCAAGGGCCCGCCCCATTGGCCGCCGCCTTTGTGACGTCACTGCATGCAGCCCCACCCCCTCCTCCCGACCCTACCCGGGGCTGCCCGCTCCCCCTCCCTCTTAGGTAGTCCGTTGCCGACTATAGAGCAATAATGCGCACTGCATGCGAAGCTGCCGCCGCCTCTAGAGTTACTGAGAATCAGGTATCCCCTCACCCTACCCACCCCATAGGCCCCTAGATCAGGGACGCTGCGCGGAGCCGGCCGCGCAGACTTTCTCCCCACCCCTCCCCGACCCCCACGGCAGAGCCCGGCGGCTGTAATGGTTCCATGGGCGGGGGTGGGGTGGTTGCACCCAAGACCCCTCCTTCAGTCATTAATCATTCACTGACCGTTCATTGAGCACCTACTATGTGCCAGGCCAATTGCTGAGTCCGCCAGGAATGCAGCCAGCTACTGGGAGGTGTGTTTGCAGGACAGGGGTCCAACCGGCTTGGGTGGGCCAGGGAAGAATGGCAGATGCAGAGAGACCAGGTCCCTAGGCTCAGATGCCCCCCACACTCCTCCCCACCTCAACCAGTCCCTGCTGGGCACAACTGGGCTCTACCTTTGACTTAGCCTTTTGGCTCCAGCCGAGGGGAACAGATCCAGGGCTCCTGGGCCCCCACACAGGTGGCCACTTCTCTGATCCTCTGGCAAACACACGTCTGCCATGTCCAGCCAGGGGCAGAGCCATGGCTGGAGAAGAAGGTGCCAGCTGTAGCCTATGGTGTGGCCAGCCTCACCCCCAGCAGCAAGCGTGGCTGCCTCCGCAGGGATGACCCGCCGCTCTGCATAGCAGTGCCCACATCCAAATACCCTACACAACCAGGCGTGGTGCCTGCACAGCTCCCAAGCTGGGGCCTGCCCACCTGTGCCGCATGCACACGCACACACAGGCGCCCCCATCCCACCCCACCCCATACTCCTGTCTACCTACCTAAGGAGAAAGCTGGAGGGCTGTGGGCCCATCAGGGTCTCCTGCTTCCCCCTACACCCCACCGCCGTGGAAAGCCATGGGCCCCCTCCCGCCCCCATAACTAAGCAGCACAATAACCGACTTAGCGAATTCAGGTAGAAGGAACGTTTAGGTAGCACCTATTTTGTACTGATTCTACAAGTAGGGCCCGAGGTGCGGGGGCCCTCGGGTGGGGGCTGCGGCCGCCGGCCCGCCCGCCCCCACCCCCGCCTGCGCCCCGCCGCCTTGTACATATTCCCACCCGGAATAGGCCGGGATTTTTACTCGGGCCGTGCCCCTCTTCCGCCCCCATTTGGGGCCAGGCCGGCCGGACAGACGGACGGACGGACAGACCTCCTTCCTAAGCACAATAGCACCAGCTCCCCGGAGCGCCGCACCTCCACAAGGAGAATAAATGCCACTCTTGATAGAATCCGGAGTGTCGGGCTGATGTGTCCTGGGCTGGGCACGCTGTTGGGGTGCTTGGGAGGGTCTTCCCAGTCTGGCAGCACCTCAGAGGCTGGTGCTGCAAGGGTCAGGCTGAGGCTTTTCGTAAGAGGGCCCTTTTCTTCCACCGGGGAGGGCAGGCTTGGCAGGCCCAACCACAGGAGCATCAGGTCTGAAGGCAAAGTAGTTGGCATTTCCCCTGGGGTAGGTGGATCTGCTCTGCACCAGGAACAAGAGCACTATGGAGCTCCAGTCTAAAGTCAGGCCCAGCCCACGGCTGGACAGAGTAGGGAGGGTAGGTACAGTAGGAGCTGTCGTTCCCCGGCCTGGGTGCCGTCACTTTTCTCTCCCTGAAGGAGTTTTATGCTGTGATGGAAGGCCTGACAGCCACCTCAAGCCCTCTGAGATGCTGTTGCAGGAAATGGGGACAGTGGAGAGTTCGAGGTCTGGCCCTTTTCCTGTGGCCTGCTGCCCACATTCTGACCCCCAGGCTTCCTAGATGTGCTCCCCCAGTGTCTGAGGAGGCCTCCATGGATAGCTGCGTTGGACCAGTTCTAGGGAGGAGGTGCCCAGGGGAAGAGAGGCTTCTGCAACCATCGCCCAAGGGCTCTAGACAGAATGAGTAGTGGAGGAGATAAGAGACAGGGACCCTTTGCCCAACAATGGCCCCTGGTAACCAGGTAGGCAGGCATGAGCTGAGAGGCCCAAAGTCTTCAGACACATACATTCAAACCAGGTCAGTCCTAGGTCCAAGGCCAGCAAAGCTGCCCACACCCTGGCAGGGACAGGGGACAGACCTGCCCAGACTCCCTTGGGATGGAGAGCAGGGGAACCAGGTCTGCAGCATGTCATGGCCTGTGTGCCTGGCACTTGGAGGGGCTGTGGTACAGGTGGGTGCTCTCTTTGGGTCATGGCAGGCAGCAATGGCGGGGAGGAAGGTTCCTAGCCTCACTCTTTCTGAAGGACTCCAACACTGAGTGGCTGTTTCTACTTCTCCAGGATTCTGATGCATAGAGCGGGTGGAAGGATGGAGGTGGCCTCCCTGCGGCCTGGGATGAGCTCTCCCGGGTACCTCCCAGCCACGGATACAACTTTCCCTTCTGAATGAGTGGCATGGGCCACAGATCACAGCTGCTGCCCCGCCCTGCCCCCACCCCTGGTGGCAAAGCCCTTCCTTAATGGTGTGTCCACAGCCAGTGCTTTCCCGTTGGCTCCAAGCCTGGCTCTGCTCACCAGGCCCGACCCATCCTTCCTGGTGGTCCAGTCCACCCTCCCATTGTCTTTCTCCTGTGGCCACTTGCCAGCTTTGAGTTGGGATGCCACCACAGGTTGAGCCGTTATCTCCTCTGCCTGGCATGAGGCACTCTGTGGCCAGGTCCAGACCTCTCTGAGCTTGGTGTCAGTCCATACTCAGACAGGTCTGGGCCTGCCTGGCCACAGAGTGTGTCTGCCAGTGACTGCGGTCAATAGATGAATGTTCTGGGAGACTGGGTAGGAGACGGGGCTGGTCCTGACTGACCAAGACCCATGTGTGAGGGGCTCTTGGGCCCAGTGAGGGGGGCCCCACTCAGCAAGCTACACAAAGGGCATCTGCCAGGTAGCTCCAGCCTGCCTGATATCTGGCTGGCAGCAACCCACAGTGGCCTGTGGTGACAGAACATGTCACCAGGGGGGAAACCAAGGGGGCAGCCCTGTTGACCACTGTTGGTGGAGCTGGTGGAACAGGATGGAGCTCAGAGGGGAGACTGTGACCAGTCCACAGGAGAGGACCCCACCTCAGGAGAAGCACCTGTTTGCCCCTGCTCACCCCAGAGGACTGGAGGTGTTTCTAGAGTCGGAGTCCTCAGTGAACCCTGGCATCCTGAGATCCAGGATGTTCTCACTCCATGCCCTGTGCAATATGCACACCAAGCCAAGGTGGGCCGCACCTGTGGCTGTTGCAGTTGAGTAGTTGCTTCATTTAACATACAAGGTGGCTGGACCGGTGGCTCATAATCTGTAATCCCAGCACCTTCAGAGGCTGAGGTGGGAGGATTGCTTGAGGCCAGGAATTCAAGACCAGCCTGGGCAGAATAGTGAGACCCCAGTCTTTAGAAAAAATAACAGCAGGCGGGGCATGGTGGCTTGCACTTGTAATCCCAGCACTTTGGGAGGCCGAGGTGGGCGGATCATGAGGTCAGGAGATGGAGACCAGCCTGGCCAACATGGTGAAAGCCCGTCTCTACTAAAAACACAAAAATTAGCTGGGTGTGGTGGCACGCACCTGTAGTCCCAGCTACTCGGGAGGCTGAGGCAGGAGAATCGCTTGAACCCGTGAGGTGGAGATTGCAGGGAGGTGAGATCGCGCTACTGCACTCCAGCCTGGCGACACAGCGAGACTCTGTCTCAAAAAAAGAAAAAAGAAAAAATAACAACAAACAACAACAGGGAGGTTGCACAGACTGTGCAAATGCACAGAAGCCTCTTGAGTCCCGGCAATCCAGCGCCCCAGACTTCTGACATCCTGGAGAGGCTGGCCCAGGTTGGAAACTGGGAGGCCCTGAGAGTTGAGGGAAGTGGAGCTCCTTGTGGAGGGAGTGGGTGGGCCGAGGAGACACCACTAAGGGGCCTGCGCCCTCGCCCTCGCCCTCCTCTCGCCGGGCTCTGCAGGCGGGGAGGTGGAGAGCCTGGGAGTCTCGTGCAAGGCAGGCGTCCTGGTGACGCAGGGCCTGGTGCACTTCTCCAGCTTGGTCTTCTGACCTGGCCCTTGTCTGACGTCCCCTAAGGTGAAGAAAAGCAGGTTCCTGCCGGGGTAACCAGAGGGCTCGCGGAGCACAAGAGCGCCAGGGACGTTACCGTAAGCTGCGCGCGCGGAAACCAACGCGCTGGGTGGCCGGCGACGCGAGCCGCCGCGGACACGGGCCTGGGCAGCTGGACCGTGGCGCACTAGGCGCTTCCTAAATGATTGCCCCGAGCGAGTCGCTGAGACCCCGTGTGTACACAAGTGGGACGAGGGGCGGGAGCACAGCGGCCAGGAAGCCGGGGCCCGGCGCACCCCCGGACAGGACCCCGGGACCACGCGGGGGCGATGCGAGGTCCGTTCCCGCTGCACGCACTTGCAGCCTGCAGCCCCGGCCCAGCGAGCGACTACGGCTCCCAGGGTGCTCTGCGCCGGCGCGCCCGCGGCGACTACGGCTCCCAGGGTGCTCTGCTCTCCGTTAGCCTCTCCAGGCCCCGCCTCAGTCGGCCGCGGACTACAAATGGACGTGAGAGGCGGCCGCCCGTTAGTTAGCGGCTCCGGAGCGACGCGGCCGCGATCCTTGAGGCCTACGGGCACGACGCGGGCGGGTGGAACGCGCCGGTGGAGCGGGCACCCGGGCTACGGCGGCCGGCAGGGGGCGGCGGCGGCCGTTGCCGAAGGTCCGGAGGTGGGGCCGCGGGCCTCGGGCGCTGCGAACCCGGCGGGCCTAAGCTTTGCCGCGGGCTGAGGCCATGGGCGACCGCGGCGGCGCGGGCGGCTCTCGGCGCCGGAGGACAGGGTCGCGGCCCTCGAGCCACGGCGGCGGCGGGCCTGCGGCGGCGGAAGAGGAGGTGCGGGACGCTGCTGCGGGCCCCGACATGGGAGCCGCAGGGGACGCGCCAGCTCCGGCCCCCAGCAAGGACGCAGACGACGGCGTGGCTAGCGGCCACTGGGAGCTGAGGTAGCGAAGCGCCGGACCCCCTAACCTCTGACCCAGGGCCCCGCGACTCTCCGGGGTTGGCCGAAGCGCGAGCTCCGAGTCCGAGAACATGGGCCCTGGGCTAAGGGGGGACCGGTGTGCCCTGTGGGCTCTGTGGGGAAACTGAGGCTTAGGGGGGAGAGTCACCTGACAAGGTCACTGGGTAGGGGCTCCGGAGCTGGCCTTGGCCAGGCAGAGGGGAGCCGGCAGGGGTCCCGCGTTCAGATCCTCTTGGGTCTGTGCATCCTCAGGGGCTCCCGAGGAGCTTTTCGAGGGGCGGGCTGGTGGGGTCCCCGCCCTGGACAGTGTCCCCTTATCTGGAAGGAGTCAGATGAGATCTGGGCAGTTTGTGGTGATGGGTCCTTCTTGGTGCTCTGAGCGGCGCCTTGCAGGTAGGAGAGACTCCCGGAGGAGGGCTGGCCTGCCGGGGAGGGGCCAGCGGGAGCCCAGACCTGTCCGAGGACGGGGGAATCAGCAGCTGCCCCGGACAAGGGACAGTGTAAGAGGCATTCTTGTCCTTGCAGACCCTCCTGAGAGTGGCTCCGTGGCCCCTTCATTTCTCCAGTGGTTAGGCTGGCCTGGAGCACTGCTGATGTTGCCAGAACCAGT
This sequence comes from Macaca nemestrina, assembly GCF_043159975.1. Classification (NCBI taxonomy): domain Eukaryota; kingdom Metazoa; phylum Chordata; class Mammalia; order Primates; family Cercopithecidae; genus Macaca; species Macaca nemestrina. Next base: position 928,122 of record NC_092132.1, read on the forward strand.
GTCTGCTGTAGGGACAGAGTTGGGTTCTGTGTTGGGACTTCCACCCTCCAGGTGGGGGGTGGGGTATTGGGGTGGTGGACATACCCGTAGGCGGGTACCCGGCTCAGCTGATGACTGACAGAGAGCGGTGGAGGGAGAGAACCATGGCCCATGGGAAGGACTTGGCCAGCCTGGGCATTGGCTTCCTCCTCTAAGCTGGCCTTGAGCAATCCCCTTGCCACCCTCCATCCCCCCTTGATGGCCTTTACCCTGGCCCAGGGATCCTCAGGGGCTTTGATTTAGAGGGCAGCTGAGGGCCTAGAGGTTATCAAGGTAGAAGTGGGCTGATTTTGGACATTTAGTTGGCAATGATTTGCTCTCTCAGTGAACAAGAACAGAGCTTTCCTTCACTGGGCACCATGGGGAGGGGACTGGGGGAGGGCAGGCACTGTCGTGGCCCTCAGGGTGCTCAGTTCATCTGGGAGATAAGATAACCTCAGCTAGAGGCAGGCATGGAGCAGTGTGGACAAAGGTCAGGCATGGAGGCCATGAAGGCGCTGTGGGGAGGAGGGTGGCCCTCCTGAGAGGGGTGCTTGCCTGCTGTGGGTCTGGGGTGCTGATGAGGGAGGCTGGCCTAGGCACCTCCTGCCTGAAAAGGAGGTGTGGCTCCTGGAGTTACCCTCTCTCTAGGAGGCAGGGGGGATGGCTACATGACCTGTGGAGGATGTGGGAATTGAGATCTTTTTTTCTTTTTTTTTTTTTTGAGACAAGTTTCGCTCTTGTTGCCCAGGCTGGAGTGCATTGGCACAGTCTTGGCTCACTTCAACCTCCGCCTCCCGGGTTCAAGAGATTCTCCTGCCTCAGCCTCCCTAGTAGCTGGGATTGCAGGCATGTGCCACCACACCCAGCTAATTTTGTATTTTTAGTAGAGGCGGGGTTTCTCCATGTTGGTCAGGCTGGTCTAGAACTCCTGAACTCAGGTGATCCACCTGCCTTGACCTCCCACAGTGCTGGGATTATAGGTGTGAGCCACCGCGCCCAGCGGGGAATTGAGTTTTTTTAAGTGTGAGATGAGGGTAGTCCCAGCTTTGGGCCAAGCTGCCATCTGGGGGTAGATAGGGGAGAGTAGTCACCTTCCTGCTTTGCAAACCAGCGAGCCTTTCCTGTGCTTCTGCTGGTGTGGGATGGGTGCAGAGCTCGTGGGAGAGGCCTGGTGAGTCCCTGTCCCTGCCATTGAGGTCGTCTCTCCTTGGGAAGAGGGGCAGTAGATGGCAGAGGTGAGGCCTTCCTGGGAGGCTGAGACCAAAAGTCCATCTGCTTCTGTGTCTCCAGGACTTGCAGGCCATGTGTGCTTGTCCCTCAGACCTGGGGACGCAGCAGGGCTTGGGGCCCCACTGGCTGTGGCCACTGGACTCTTCTCCCTGCTCTCTGGGTCAGGCCTTGCTCTGCCTGCCCTCCTGGGACTTGGCCTCTAGCGCACCCCCTTGTCAGCCTCACAGCCTCCCCTCCCTCCCGCTTCCTGCAGCTCTTGGCCCAGCCCAGCCTTTCCTCTCTGCCACTTCCTCATTACTCCTTGAGCTCGGGGCCTCCTCCCCTCACGGACACTTCCTGCTCACCTAGGGCTGGGCTCTGGGTGTGAGCTCCTTTCTTCCGGCCCCGTGGCAAGGTGAGGCTATGAGGCAGGCAGGAGAGGGCACCCCTTTCTGCTCTGCCTGTGGCTCACTCCTGCCAGGCTCTTTGCACACACCCAGCAGCCCTCTGCTCACAGGCACCCCAGTCGGGCCCTTCCGGTTTCTGGCTTCTCCCAGGGTGTTTTGTCCCTGAGGTGTCCTCTCTGACTCTCCCTTCCTCTCTCCAGCAGGGTCTGCGAGGTGCAGGGAGCCTGCCCCAACCATCTTGAACCCAGGCCCAGCCCAGAGGCCAGAGGGAAGGAGGCGGCAGCTGGGAGCAGAGCTGGACTCTGCCCCCTCCTCATTCTGTTTGGCCCTGGAGCTGCACTGTGTGGGCCCCAAGTGTGGGACTCACTGGGACCTGTGCCTTTGGACACACTTTGAACCTGGAGACAGGGTGGCGGGTGGGCATATGCCAAGGTCTCACTGTTGCTGTGAGACTCAGAGGATCCTGTTGGCTGGGTCGACCTGGGGCTGCAGGAGGGAGGGCAGGCTGCTCCGAGTCTTCTTGGACTAGGGAGTGGGTGCAGGGACAGCTGGAAGGTGCAGAGGCTTGGGAAGGCCCTCCAGTAGGAAAGAGGGTGGACAAAGGTGCTGTGGGCACAGGGGCAGATCCCGCCTCCCCATGCCGCTCCATGCAGCCTGCCTGCCCTCTAGCCCACTTGCCCCTGGCCGCACTGGCTGCTTGGAGCTCTGTGGGCACTGGTGGACTGGGGCTTCCTGCTCATGGGGGCCTGTGAGGGGTAGGGGTAGCGCAGTGGGGGTGCTGCCTCCTGGTAGGGCTGGTCAGGCCTGTGAAGGGCCTGAGGCAAGGGCATGGCTGGGTTAAGGAAGGCCTTGGAAGCCTGTCGAGGGGCCCCTGAGAAAGCTTGTATAGGATTGTCTGCAGTGAGTTTTGGGAAGCACCACCCTTTCCCGACTCCTGTTTTCATCTTGGAGATGGGCACGGATAAAGCCAGCATGGTGTCCTTGGTGGCTCAAAGGGGGCAGGGGTCACACTGTTGTGAAACAGCTGTGGTTGGTAGGTTGTGGTGCAAGAATGCCAACCCTGAGGCTTGGGATTGTTCTGCTGAAAACAAATGGGCTTGAACTTTGGGAAGAGGGGGCAGTGGAGAGGCCCAGTCCAGCAGACAGCTCAGAGAGGCTGCTGGGCAGCTGGGCCTCGTGCCCCTGCTCCTGTCTTGGTGCTGGGGCTCTTGCGGCATCCACACCCAGCCTCCTGGTTGTGGGCAGGCAATGAGTGGAGTAGGCTGGGGAGATGAGCCAAGGGCCGTGGTCAGTTGGGAAGGCAGCTGCCAACTTGGGGAGGGGGTAGGAGGGAGGCTCAGGTGGCGACCACAGCCTCACTGCATGGCCCAAGATGGACCTGGTAGGTGGACGCAGGACGCTCAGGCTGGAGCTGGGAGAAGCAGGGGCTGGGGTGGAGCTGCCTGCCCCTGTGTTCTAGTCTAAATGGGCAGAGGGAAAGGTGTGATCATCCTCCCTGCCTGGGGGTTTTGTGAAACAGTGTAGACTTGTCAGGAACCGTGTAGGTGTAGATTGGGCAGGTGTTGCACCAACCTTGGTCTTGGGGGGCAAAGGTTGGGCTTGTTGGCATTGCCTCTTGGCCTCCCTGGCCCTTTGCCTCCTGGGCAGGGCCGTCTGACTGTCAACCCCAATCCTAGCTAGCTTGCCTTGGGCACCCTGAGGGCATCTGCCTCACGGGGCTCCTGCCATCACTCTCAGGCCCACTCTCCCTGCCTAGGGGCTCTGAGGGACAAATGTGTATGTGGGAGGGAAAGGGAGATCTGGCCTCTTCTCTTACAAAATTGAGGACTTGGTCAATGCTGTGTGTGGTTTCTTGGTGTTACGGCAGCTGGGAGGTGAGGCGGGCCTGCAGCTAGTGTATGTGAGCCAGCACTGCTTCCTAGGACGTGTGGGGCCTGGCCAAGCTCCTGCTATCCTTGTCCTAGCTATATGGCAGTCCCTCTGTTGGGCTGGGTGCCCTCTTCCACCTGTGCGGTATGCTGAGGACCACAGGCAGGGTCTGCCTGTGCCCCTCCAGCACTGGTTGGGAGATCATGGGTGGGCACCCGCCTCTGTTGGAAGCCTCTTGGCCAGCAATCACCTAGCCCTGGGTGGGTTCCTTTCAGCCCCCTCAGCCTGGGCTGGAACACATCACAAACAAGTGGATGCTACACCAGCACATGAGGGCTGGATCCCTGCCTCTGGGAAGGTGCATGTCAGGCTGGTGTGTGGCTGGCGCTTGGCCTACCTTTGCCAGTTTGAGCCTGCACGTCCAAGTGTGGGGGACCCCTTGGCTCCCGGGTGCTGGGATGGGCCCACTGAATAGGGTGGACTCAACCCTCACCACTTGGTCCCCGCAGTGCTGGGCGGTGCCCCCTGGTCCATCCCCAGGTGGGACCCTGCTTGTGGCCCCAGTGCTAGTCCACAGCCAGAGTGCGTGGCAGTGGCCAGAGGCCTCTGGAGAGTGAGACCTGGAGTGTCCAAGCTCCATGTAGGTCCAGTCCAGGCAGGGCCAGCTGAGCTTGCTTCTCCTGACTCTGACGTGCTCTTCCCACTGCTTGGAGGTGCAGGCTCTGGGGGTCCTGAGAGCTTTGCCCACTGTAGGTCTTGAGGCCACAGTGTGGCTCTGCCTGGTTTCTCCTCCTGGTTGTAAATAGGGAGTGGGGCCTGAGGGCAGACGAGGAGGCTGGGGTGGGGGCCTGGATCCTGTGAGGGCGGCCCTACCCTGCTGGTGTCCACTCAGCGGGTGCTTGTGTTGTGCTCTGTCAGGTGCCATCGCCTGCAGGATTCTTTGTTCAGCTCTGACAGTGGCTTCAACAACTACCGTGGCATCCTGAACTGGTGTGTGGTGATGCTGGTGAGTGGGACATGGTGTTGGGAGCAGGTCTAGGTCTAGGTGGGGCTCTGCCCCAGGTAGGCCTTTGCCTGGGAACAGGCTTTGCCACCCAGGGTGTCAGGGCTGGAGCCCCTGTGGGCTGGGGTGTGTGGAGCAGGCTGCACCTCCATGTGGCCACCAGCACTGGACTGTTGGGGAGGGGAGTGGCAGTAGCTGCCCCTGCTGTGGTCACTTGGGCGCCCGTGCACCATATACTTGCGGCTCCCCATTGGATCCCAGGAGGGCCCTGCAGATGTGGTGTGGGCGTGGGGAGGCCGAGCAGTGCCTGGCTGGAGCCTGTGTGTTGTGAGCTGGGTCTGAGGGGTGCAGGGCCTCCATGGAGGGCAGGGTGGAGCGGTCTTGCCCTAGGCTGGTGGGAGAGTGGACTGCATGCTCTGTGGACACAAGGCCTCTCTGGCAGGGGATGTGAGAACAACTTCCTGTGCTATGTCACATGGCCTGCGTGGGTATGGAACCGTGCAGGCCTGGCCACTACTCTGCAGTCCTCCTGGCCCCTTCCCTCAGCTGTGGGTCCTAGGAGCCCCCCAGGAAGGTGATTAGATGGAGCCCTGTGCCACGTCCAAGGCCTGATGCCTCTGGGTCTGCTTCCCACAGCCCCACCCCAGAAGTAGTTGGAATCTAGGGCTCAAAGGGGCACCCACAGGGCAGGTCAGGGGCAAGGGCTGTCTGGGTCCAGCCTCCCCCACTCAGGGCTGATGTGGCTCGAGGCCTTTGACCTTCACCCAGGCGTGTCTGTCTCTGGCCTTGGGTGCTGCTCCTGTGGCTAACCACGTGGAAGGGGCTGCACATCCACACCCCCACTGCCCATAGTCCTGGGAGGTTCCCTGGGGGTGGCCAGCTGTGGAGGCCCACGAGGCCTGGTGGCTGAGAAGCTGGCCAGGCAGGAGGACAGTGGGCCCAGCGCCAGCCCAGCACTCAGGAGACGCAGCCCATTCCTGGCCCAGGCTGGGCCTTGTGTAGCCCAGGCAGCACTGTGTGTTCTCCCCAATCTCTTGGGCCTGCCTGGCCCTTTGGTCCAGCCCTGAAGCCTTTTCCCTGCTTTGGCTCCCCCATGACCCCCAGCCCCGGGCATGTGTCCCGCTCTGGGCTGCCTGTTGCATTCCCTCTGTGGCCTGGGCTTGGAGATGGGTACCGCCCATTGGCAGCTTTGGCACCTGCCTACTGTCAGCCCTCAGGAGAGGCCAGTGACAGTGTGGGCCACATGTGTCCGTGCAGAAGGCCTGTGTGTCAGCCCTGCAACTGAGGGAGGCGGGGCAGTGGCCCTTGTCTCTCTGAAGCAGTCTCCTCTCTCATGAAGCCTTCCCTGACCACCCAGGCAAGAGACCCTCAGTGTTTCCTTGCCAGCGACCCTTTTCCCCAGCACCAGTTCACCACCGCGTGAGGCCTGAGCTCTGGGTGGTAAGCCAGGTCTGTGACATTGGGGCCCAGCTCATGGAGGTGTTGGTAGTGCTTGTAAGATGAAGGAGGAGGTTCCTGTCCTTGCAGAGGGAGACCAAGCACCCAGCTCCAGGCTAGTCCCAGGAGCCTTTTCCCATGGGGGCTCAGTCCTGGGAAGTTGCTTTGGAGCCAAGTGTCGAAGGCTTGGAGGGCTGCAGGAAGCAGAAGAGGTAGGAGGGGCACAAGCCCTGGGAAGCACTCCAGGCCCAGCCCCCCTTGCCACACAGCTGGGCACTGCTCCTGCAGAGAAAGGGTAGGCAACTCCCTCCCTTCAGCCTGGGCCACCAGTAGGGACTGGTTCCTTAGGGCTCAGCTGTGGGCAGGCCTCCCTGGGCAGGCCTGTATTCTGGGGCTGTCTCTCTGGTGTGGTTGGCTGTGGGAGCCTTGGGTCCCTCACTGGCTTGGCTCAGCAGGAGGGATGTGAGCAGCTCAGCAGCTGGTCTTTCTGCTCCTGAAGGCCCAGGCGTCTGACAGGGTTGGTTGGTCTTGCTGGCTGTTCCCTCCACGCGGGCCCCTCTGGTGTGATGGGGACAGGGAGGGACTTCCCCTTGCCCAGCACTGGTGTTGGCTGAGGTGGGTGCTGAGTCTCGGAGAGTGGCATGGAGACCAGACAGGGCTGGGTCTGCAAGCCTGAGGCTGCCACCCTGAGCTCAGGCTGGGGACGTGCCCAGAGGTGTTGGGAGGATCTGGGGTGAGTGCCCTGTGGCCAGGACTAAAGGGGCTGCACCCTCCTGTCCGTCCCTCGCAGATCTTGAGCAATGCCCGGTTATTTCTGGAGAACCTCATCAAGTGAGTGCCTTTGCCAGGTCCCACCCCTGCCCCACCCATGGCCTGTCCAGGCCCTGCCCCATAGCCCCACCTGCCACCCACTCAGGCCCCCATCCCTCCACTCCCAGGTATGGCATCCTGGTGGACCCCATCCAGGTGGTTTCTCTGTTCCTGAAGGATCCCTATAGCTGGCCCGCCCCGTGCCTGGTTATTGGTGAGCTGGGCTCTGAGGAGGGCCTTGGGTGGGAATCAGGCTGACGTGGCCTTGAACCTGTGCCTTGGTGCTTCTGTCCACAGCGGCCAATGTCTTTGCTGTGGCTGCGTTCCAGGTTGAGAAGCGCCTGGCGGTGGTAAGCAGTGCCCCTCACCTGTGTGCTTACCCTGCTGTGTGCGCTCCTGGGAGGAGCTGCTCCCGGGCCTGGCAGCCCCTCCCCCAGGCAATAGGAGCCCTGGTTGAGTACTCTGCCCCCCACTCCAGGGTGCCCTGACGGAGCAGGCGGGACTGCTGTTGCATGTGGCCAACCTGGCCACCATTCTGTGTTTCCCAGCGGCTGTGGTCTTACTGGTTGAGTCTATCACTCCAGGTGCGCCCCCATCCCACCCTGCCCAGCTGTCTTGGGCCAGCCACGGGCGTGGCCTCTGGCTGTGGCCCTGTGGAGGCCTGAGCCCACCTCTCCCACAGTGGGCTCCCTGCTGGCGCTGATGGTGCACACCATCCTCTTCCTCAAGCTCTTCTCCTACCGTGATGTCAACTTGTGGTGCCGCAGGGCCAGGGCCAAGGCTGGTAAGGGGCTGCTGGGGGCTGGGGCTGCCCGCTGGGGGGCTGGGCAGCAGCAGGGCCCCACTCCCCGCCTCCCACTCTGCTGTGTTCGTAGCCTCTGCGGGGAAGAAAGCCAGCAGCGCCGCTGCCCCGCACACCGTGAGCTACCCGGACAACCTGACCTACCGCGGTGAGGACCTCTGTGGGGCTGAGGTGCGGGGCACAGGCCGGGTCTGTTCTGGAACCAATCCCCTATGCCCATTCCAGATCTCTATTACTTCCTCTTCGCCCCCACCTTGTGCTACGAGCTCAACTTTCCCCGCTCTCCCCGCATCCGGAAGCGCTTTCTGCTGCGACGGATCCTTGAGATGGTGAGGTTGGGGGCTGGGGGCGGCCACTGGAGGCTGGGGTCCTCCAGGCTCGCCAAGGCCTCAGCTGGCTGCTCTCTGGTTCCCCCCTAGCTGTTCTTCACCCAGCTTCAGGTGGGGCTGATCCAGCAGGTAAGTGGGGTGGGGTGGGGTTGGGTGCAGCTGGGTGCAGCTGGGTGTGGCTGGGAGCTGACACGGTGCCCTCCTTTGCAGTGGATGGTCCCCACCATCCAGAACTCCATGAAGCCCTTCAAGGTGAGCGGCCCAGGTGCTCCTGTGGCTGGGGTGGCTGGGGAGTGGCTGGGAGCACGGCTGGCTGAAGGGCTTGTGTCTGCAGGACATGGACTACTCACGCATCATCGAGCGCCTCCTGAAGCTGGCGGTGAGTGCGGACAGGTGGCGCGTGGGCGGGACAGGAGGGGATGGTGGCATGTGGGGGAAGGTTCTAGAACTTGGTGCCCACCCCCACCCCCTGCCAGGTCCCCAACCACCTCATCTGGCTCATCTTCTTCTATTGGCTCTTCCACTCCTGCATGAATGCCGTGGCTGAGCTCATGCAGTTTGGAGACCGGGAGTTCTACCGGGACTGGTGGTGAGTGTCCCTGGGGTGTCCCTGGGGGCTGGGATGGGCCATGGTGTGCTCTGATCCCCCTGTGGTCTCTTGGCCCCTAGGAACTCCGAGTCTGTCACCTACTTCTGGCAGAACTGGAACATCCCTGTGCACAAGTGGTGCATCAGGTAGGTGGGGGGTGTGTGTGTGTGAGATGTGGAACATGGCCGTGACCCTGAACCCTTTCCACACTCCCCCTCTGCAGACACTTCTACAAGCCCATGCTTCGACGGGGCAGCAGCAGGTGGATGGCCAGGACAGGGGTGTTCCTGGCCTCGGCCTTCTTCCATGAGGTCAGTGCCCTGTGGGACGTCCTGCCTCATCCCTGGGCAGGGGTATGCCCACGGCAGGGATGGCTGGTTCCCCCTCCCCGACATCTTCTCTCCCTCCCACCTCAGTACCTGGTGAGCGTCCCTCTGCGAATGTTCCGCCTCTGGGCGTTCACAGGCATGATGGCTCAGGTAAGCGACCCCTACGTGGCCTCCTCACCCACTTACCCCCTGCCTGAGCCCTTGGGCTGACCCCCCCATGCCCAGGGACCCTGAAGCCCCCAGCCCTGTGGTCACCATGGCCGACTGACTTGGCCCCTCATTCCCCAGATCCCACTGGCCTGGTTCGTGGGCCGCTTTTTCCAGGGCAACTATGGCAACGCCGCTGTATGGCTGACGCTCATCATTGGACAGCCAATAGCCGTCCTCATGTACGTCCATGACTACTACGTGCTCAACTATGAGGCCCCGGTGGTAGGGGCCTGAGCTGCACCCAAGGGCCTGGCTTCTCACTGCCACCTCACCCCCACTGCCAGAGTCCGCCTCTCCTCCTGGGCCTCGAGTGCTGGGGATGGGCCTGGCTGCACAGCACCCTCCTCCTGTCCCAGGGAGGCCTCTCTGCCCCTATGGGGCTCTGTCCTGCACCCCTCAGGGATGGCGACAGCAGGCCAGACACAGGCTGATGCCAGCTGGGAGTCTTGCTGACCCTGCCCCGGGTCCGAGGATGTCAATAAAGTGCTGTCCAGTGACCTCTTCAGCCTGCCAGGGGCCTGGTGGGAGGTATGGCCACACCCACAAGGGTGATTGCCAGAGCCATGTGGACAGCTGTTCCAGGGGCCAGGAGGCCTGACGTCTCCGGACCTGCTGGGGAGAGGCAGCTCCACTGCAACAGGGTGGGCATGGCCGGTAGGGGGAGTGCAAGGCCAGGCAGACACCCCCATTCCCCACACTCCCCTACCTAGAAAAGCTCAGCTCAGGCATCCTCTCCTGGCGCCACCCCTGCTGGGTGTGAGGGAATCAGCACTCTGGCTTGGTGCAGGATGAGCCTGCTTGCACCCACCGTGCTCAGCCTCAGCTCGGGAAGAGGTCGCCCTGTGTTTTTTGGAAGTGGGCTCCAGCCAGGGTGGCCCAGGGATGGGCAGTCCACAGGGCCTTTCTGGTGTGGGTCTGGTGAGCCGAGGGGCTACAGTACACAATGGCTATGTCCATGGCTATTTGCCTTGGGGCAGGGCTCAGTTTGGCAGCCTCTCTCCTTCACTTGGAATCTGGTGTGCAGGTGGCTCTCAGCTGCCCTCCACGAGGTTGGGGCACCCTTGATCCCTAGGCCTGCCTTGCCCTCTGCTCTTCTGGCACCAGGCTGGGCAGTGCAGACAGTGCAGCCCCACAGCCTTCAGGACACCTTGTTTCCAGGCCCTGCAATCCACCAAGCTGGACAGATGGGGCACCCCTTGGTCACAGTGGGAGGTCAGGGGTAACTCCAGGGCCCTGCTGCTGCCTTACCTTGCTGGGGTGACTGCTTGATTAAAGATCCCAAGACTGGAGCAGGCCCTGGTGCCCCCAGACCTGCAGCTATGGCCCAACAAGGCAGGTGTTTGAGAAGGCCCTGCACAGGGTCCCAGGACTGCACTGGGGGCCTCATCAGCAACCTGCTGGACTGGTGGTGGTGTGGGGGGAGAGTGGGCTACCTTGGTGGTACCCTTCCTCTACCCCAGTGGGGGCTGGTGGGCCCTGAGGTGGAGGCATTTCCTTGGGCCCTGCTGAGGATGGTGGTAGTGGATGAGCTCCTGGTAGGGGGACAGGTGTGGGTTCGATTCCTCCATCCCACATAGGCTCCTGTGCCTCTCCCCACCTGTTGGCCAATGGAGCTCAAGAACAAGCTGTGGCTGCCAGATAAAGAAGCAAAGCCTGCTCCACTGCCCACCCCAGGCCCCCTTCCCTTCCTCCACCAGGCTGAGTGGAAAACCCTGAAGCTATGGGACAGGCTTCTGTTGCCTGTGCCTACATAGGAGGGCGCTGGCTATGGCAGGAAGACAGTGTGCCTGCCCTGCATCCCCTGTCCCTGAGTGCAAACACCTTGGGAATGGGGTTCCTGGTGGTCTGACAACGAGAGACCTGCAGGGCCAGGGTGCCCACCCCGGTCTCTGGTCCTGCGGAGTTGGGCAGGCATGGGGCTAGCTGCAAGCGTCCGCCTTCCCCCAGGAGGCCACTGCAGCCCAGCCCTTCTGTGCCCTGGGCTCCTCCTCACTGCACCCCCATCCACAGTACTACCCTGGGACAGAGGAAACACATGGGAGGCCACCGCATAGAGCCTGTCTGTTTATAGATCTCTGCCTGTCTTGTCCGTCCGTCCGTCCATCCACCTGTGTGTATATATCTGTATATCTCTATGGAACAGGGAATGGGACAGTTGTGTAAAAATCCAAAATACAATTCTGATTATGAACAACCTGCAGGGTCAGTCCAGGTGTGGCTACGAAGCCCCAACCAAACCACAGGACACGGGGTTGGGAGAAGGCAGACTGGGAGGCCGGGGTGACCCTCCTGACCAGAGGTGCTGCCCAGACCTGAGCCCCTGTTTGTCCTACTGGGGCTGTGGTGGCCAACCCACCAGTGCCCAGGACCTCAAGGCTGCCTCTCCTCCCCAAGGCCAGCCCTGCACTGGGGGTGGGGGTGGGCAGGCCACGGCTGGCCCAGCTCCTCCGGGGCATCTAGGAGACAGTGGGGTCCTTGGCTTTGGGAGGCTCTGAGCCTGTCAGCAGGGAGATGGTGGGGTCCTCTGCGAAGCCGTCCCCTTCGGAGAAGTAGGAGCCCTCCCCCAGCTCAAACAGCACCGGCAAGTCGCTGCTCCCGGTGTCCACGGAGCCGGGGTCGAGCAGGAACAGTGGCTGTGCTGTGTAGTGCACCAGCTGCTTCCCTGCGGGGGTGGGGGGTGTCAAGGCGGTGGGGGGTCAGGGGCAGAGAGGGGGCTGGTGGGACTTGGCTCACCTGAATCCGGGCTGCTGTTCTCCGCCTCGGGAGGCCTGGAGGGCTCCTGGGGAGACAGGAGCTCTTGGATCTGTGGGGTGGAGATGGTATCGTGAGCGCTCCTGCTGGTCTTGTTCCCCCTCACCCCCCGCCCGCCTACGCACACTAGCCAGGCTGCTGTCAAGGTCAGGCAGGCTCATGTCGGGCACGGTCACCGAGGGGCTGAACAGCTGCGGAGGAGGGAGGGAAGTCAGAACAGCACCTGGGGGCGGGGCGGGGCGGGGCGGGACAGGACGCGACTCACGTCCAGCAGGGCGCTGGTGTCCACGCTGAAGCCGTGGCTGCTCAGCATGGTCTGCAGGTTGTCCAGGTTGGAGTCCATAGCATCCAAGTGATCACTGAGCTCATTCCTGGCCCGGGATGAGGGGGTAGCTGAACCAGTGCCCCAGGCCCCACACCCCGATGCGCTCCTGTGGGAGAAGGGCTCCCCTTGACTGTATCCCCCAGGCCGCACCCCCGTGTATGCCTGCACAGGCTGGAGGGGGCAGTGCATTCGAGGACTGCCTGGAAGGTGGTGGAGGCTCTGTGCCCTCGGGTGCGGCTGGGCCTATGCTGGGCATCCCTTCGCCATGAGGCCTGGAGGCCTTGGTGGCAGAGGACCCAGGAGACAAGGGGCGTATTCAGCTCTAGCACGAGGATCAGGGATTTCAGTTTTCAGGGTTGGTGAGGTTTCCTGTTACACTGGGAAAATGGCTGGGGCTGTGCTCAGTGTGTGGGTGGCTCAGTCCCTGCCCTGGTGCTGCTGTGGGAATGAGACCCACAGTCTGGTGGCTGTGACCAAGAAAGCACTAGGCCATGGGGCACACCTGGGCCATGGGACAGGCAGCCAGGCTGGGTACCAGAGGTGCCCTGGAGACCCCACCTGGCAGGAAGTGCAGTCAGCACCACAGTTTGGATCCTGCCAGCACCAGAGGCCGTGCCAGGCCAGGCAGACCTGTCCCTGTCACAGGCAATGACCACAGGCCCATGGCCAGGGGAGCCATGATGACATTGAGCCCCAGCCACAGAGGAGCTTAGGACGAAGCCGCCCAGACCCGATGCTCATGCCCCGTCAGGCTGGGTCTGGTCCACGGCTGTGTGGGAGGGCCCGAGCTCTGGCAGGGCCCTCCTCCCACCCCAGTGGGGTCAGCGCTAACCCTGGCTGGACTCGGCCATGCGGAGAGGAAGAGGGGCAGGGGAAGAGGCGGGCGACCCCAGACATCTGTGGAGTGCGAGCCAAACTGCAAGATACAAAAACAAGAGCCCCCATTGCAGGCAGGGGCTGGGCAAGCCTGGGGGTGTGGAGGCCAGGCCCTGCTCACCATCTCCTGCCATCTGTCTGGGCAGCACGACCTGCCAGGACCTGTGGCCTGTGGCGAGAGGGTGGCAGCAGCAGGAGGGGTGGCTGAGAGCAGGGCCCAGCAGCCTGCCCGGACACGCCCTTGGCTTCTGTGGCGTTTGGGATTGTGGGGTGATCTGTTTGACACCTGTCTCCCTCCCCAGCCCAGAGCTCCGAGGTTAGGGGTAGGGTCCTGCCTTGCCAGCTGCCCTGCTCAGCCCTCTGGGACAGTCTGAGCTGAAGCCCAGGGCTGTGCCTCCAGGGGCTGTGGGTGGGGCGGCACTCACTTGTCCAGGCAGGCTACGCTGAGGCACTTTTCAGGGGTGGAGGTGGGCGGGGGTGAGGGAGGCCGGCCCTCGGTGTCCGTGTGGCCCCTGGCGTCCGTGAGGGCTGTGGCGGAGGCGGGGGTAGGTTCACTCTCCCGCAGGATGGAGTCAATGAGGGCGGTCGGGGACAAGAGGGTGTCCACGGAAGATGGGCGCCCGGGACTCGCCTCCTCTACCCGGGGGCTCTGAGGCGGGCTGGGGGGCTCCTCCTTGACACGCACCAGGGGGCTGCTAGACAGGGGCCTGGACACGAGGGGGGCCACGTTAGCTGGTGTCTTGGCCAGCCCCACCTCATCCCCAACTCTGCCCTGGGCCCACGGGCTCGCCTCGTTGGGGGACAGGATGGCTGGGGTGATGCGGCCCCCACCTCTCGTCTATGCTCCCGCCGGGGGAGGCCACGGGGCTGGCAGGAGCCAGCTCGGTGATGTCGGAGATGATGGGTCCGGAGTTGGCCACAGAATCGGGGGCGTAGAGGCTGGAGCTACTGTAGGCCGGGGAGGGGGCCTGCAATCAAAGACAGGAGGCTCGTGCAGCGCCGGCCAGGGCAACACACCCCACTGCGCCCGCAGGCCTGGACGGGTGCCCTGCCTCCAGCACTCACCGAGTAGGGGCCCGAGCCGTGGACGTGCTCCAGGGAGAACTGCCGGCCGTACTTGGGCATGGAATGTGCTGAGCCACTGTCGTTCAGCATCAGGGGGCTGTGGGGAAGGGTGCAAGTCAGCTGCCACCCCCCACCTCGGGGCACAGCTGACAGAGGAGGAGGACGGCCCTGGGCCCTGGGTGGCGGATGCAGGCGTCCCCAAAACCTCACATCTTTCTCTTCACCCCCAGGATCCGGTTTGACTGCACCAGTGAGATCAGGAACTGAATGAGCTGTGGGGAGAGAGGACACAGTCACCCCGGCCCTTGTGGGGCCCCCGCCGGCCCTCTGGCCCTGCCCCCACCTTGTTGACGACTTTCTGTTGCTGGGCATGCTTCTGCCGAAGGCTGGCCACCTCCCGCCACAGAGCCTCATTCTCACTGCAACAGACCAGGCTGGGTCAGTGGGGCCCGATCCCAGGAGCCCCAGGGCTGAGGGAGCCCCACAGACCCTCCCAGTCCACCAGGCAGGAGCAGGGCTAAGTATGACCATGTCTGGCCTGGCCCACCCCAGGATGAGAACTGCTGTGTGGAGGGCTGGGGGCCAGGGCCAGGGCTTGCTGGTCCCACTGCCCCCTCCCTGACAGGAACACCTGGTGTCAGGTAGGGTGTTGGGGACGGGAGCACCAGGATCCAGGTGCACCCAGATCCTGGCATCCATCCTGGCCAACACCTGGAGGGCTGCCTTGGACACAGGCTAGGAGCAGACCCTTGAGCCGCCCTTCTGAGGCCTGAGAAGCCAGGTTGAGGGAGGAGGTTCTTCAGGTGCGACACCGGCTGTCCCGGGTCCCGCAGGTGCTCAGGGCCAGGCCTGGAAGTGGCTCAGAGGTGGCCCCACGGGGTGGGGGAGAGCTGTCCCCAGCCAGTTGAGCAGGGCTGTGAGCGCGCTCCTGCTGCTCTGGGAGGCTGAGCCCCGCCAAGCCTGTGAGTCTTCTTGGGGCCAACTGGGGTTGGGGTTCCCGCATGCCTGGAGCCCCAAAGTGGATGCGAGACCTGAGCCAGCCTTCCGAGGTGGGCTTGCCTCAGTTTCTCAGGTGCCACCACGTGTCAGGCCCCTGCTAAGGTTTCCCCAGAGCCGCAGGGTCCTGGTGAGGAGGGGCTGGGGGGCTAGCTCCATAGGCCCAGGCACATGTGGGGCAGAGGTTCCAGGAAGGGCCTGAGATGCGTCTGACCCCTGGCCCGAGGCGGGTGGGATGGGTCTGCTGTGCAGGGCTTGTCCTCAAAAGTAGGCTGGTAGGTCCCGCCAAGCTCGGAGCCCAGGCAGAAGCCAACACCCCGGGAGGCCAGGATGGCCCAGAGAGCGCTGGGGACGTGCAGAACAGGGACCCTCTGGACCCCCTTCTGCACGTGGAGAATGGCCGGTCCCAGCAGCCATGGGCGGCGGGGCTGGGGCAGAGGCCCAATAGATCTGGGTGGAGCAGGAGGTGGGGCTGAGCACCTGGAGCCCTGGACAGGGCCCTGCCCCCACAGCACCCGCTGCAGCCCACAGTGCTGGTGTGGGACCTACTGCTTCATGGCCAGGAGCTTGGAGTCCATGCACTCCTGCTTCCCCTTCATCAGCTGCACGTCCGTCAGCAGCTTGGTGACACTGTCCTGACGGATCTTTATGTCTTCACTCTTCAGGGTGGACACCTGGATCCCCGAGAGGGACAGGGGTCACTGAATCGGCCTGGGAGCTTGGCAGGCTCAGGCTCGTACACTGCAGCAGGTCCCTCAGGAAGCGGGCAGGCTGGGCTGGGAGCTCTCAGGGAGGGCCAGGCGGGGAGAGCCATGGCAGGCGAGACTGGGCGAGGGTGCGGGGCCGTCACTCACACTGGTCACTTTCCTCTTGATGTTCTCAAGGAGCTGCTCCTGGCCGCGCAGGAAGCACGGGTGCTGGAACTCCGTGTCGTCTCTCTCTGGCTTGACCAGGCCACCCTGCTCGATGTGGACCACTTTCCGGAAACCATCTGCACATAGCAGGGAAGGGGGCGGCTCTGCTTCAGGGTGGGACCAAGACCCCTCAAAGAGCGGCCACTGCCCTAGGAGGCTGCTGCGGAGCTTGGCCACGGTCAGACCCCACCCTGCCCCTCAGAGCCCACGCCTGGTGGCCGGGTGGTCTTGGTCTAAGTGAGACCCTGTGTCCCCACAGGGCTCCCCACGCCCGATACACATGGAGTACAGCTCGGGCTTCACGGTCCTTCCCTGGGGACCCCAGGTTCATACCCACGAGGACCCTCCCCCTTGGAAGAGGCAGCTGCCCCCGGCCCCCAGGCTTGCTGGGTTCCATGGCATGCCCTTAGCCAGCACAGGGGGCTCCGTCCTTCATCCACAGGGTGCTCCTGCTGGGGTCCCACCGTCTGCAGGTCCGCCTCCCGCACCTCGGAGGCGGCACTCACACATGTTGAGCTGCCGCACGAAGCTGGCCATGTTGTTGTGCTTGAAATACTTGGGCAGCACCTCCTTGGCAAACTGGCCCTGGTCGAACACATGGAAGCTGTTCCCACTCTGAAAGGGAGACACACGGTGGGTCACGTGTGGTGGCAAGAGGCAGCGCGCCCAAACCACCCTTCCCCAGGCCACCCCTTCTGGAGCGCAGGCAGTGCACGTTCCACCTGATGGGGCTGGGGCCATGGGAGGCCCAGGGGGCTGGGGGGAGGCGAGTTCGTTCCTGGGACCACCTGCCACACGGGCCTCATCTGTGCAGCGTGACCTGCATCCTCACTGTGAGGCCCAGGACTGGGCGGTGGGCAGATGCGGGGCCTTCCTCACAGCCGGGAAGCCCCTCCCCAGGGGTTCTAGAGAAGGCCACGTTTCCACTCACAAAGCACCTGCCGCACTCTGGCCACGCCCACGGGACGGGGTTTAGCTTTACCCAGGGGTTCTAGAGAAGGCCACGTTTCCACTCACAAAGCACCTGCCGCACTCTGGCCACGCCCACGGGATGGGGTTTAGCTTTACCCAGGGGTTCTAGAGAAGGCCACGTTTCCACTCACAAAGCACCCGATGCACTCTGGCCCATGCCCACGGGATGGGTGTTTAAGCAGGACATTTCCCTTAGGAACAGCAAAGGAAATTGAGCCCTGATTTCATTACTCCAGAGGAAAACACATTTGCGTTCAGAAATCCAAATTCATTCTTGTTTTGTGACGTGAGACGAGAAACAGAGACAGTCAAACACTGCATATATTCTTCCTCTTCCATTTCTCTCCCAAGCTCAGGCCCAGAGCTATCAGGAGGAGCTGGCGAGGGAGGCATCCCTGCTGGCCGTGGCCACAGTGGCTCAGAGGGGGCACTGAAGGCTTAGGGGACAGCGAGAAGCCCACACGGCAGGGAATGGGGGCCTGAAGCAGGGCCAGAGAGAGGTGAGGGGTGTCTGCACAGGAAGGGGCGGCTGACCCAGTGAAGAAACGGGAAGGGCAGTGGGGCAGATTTATCCTGCCAGGGAAGGGAGCTGCAGATGCAAACAGGGAAAAAAGCCAGAAAAACCCCCGTGGTATGGCACTAGAAGTGGAGAACCGCTTTCCAATATAGAGAGACGCGAAATAAACAAGGATGTGCATGCATTAGGGAGGGAACCAATCACGGAAAGGACCCAAGGCAGCAGGAGAGAGAGGGTAAAAAACACCAAGCCAACTTTCCAGAACTCTGAAAATTAACCAAAGAATTACAGTAGCACGGGGAGCAATTATTCCAGAAAAACAGCTGAATCTTAGTAAGAACGGTGGGCTGTGTGAACTTTTTTTTTTTTTTTTTCCTCTGAGACAGGGTCTTGCTCTGTTGCCCAGGCTGGAGTGCACTGGTATGAACACGGCTCACTGCAGCCTCCGCCTCCCAAGTTCAAGTGATTCTCGTGCCTCAGCCTCCCAAGTAGTTGACTACAGGCGCCACCATGCCTGGCTAATTTCTGTATTTTTAGTACAGATGGGGTTTCACCATGTTGCCCAGGCGGGTCTTGAATTCCTGACCTCAAGTGATCCGCCCACCTCGGCCTCCTGTGGTGCTGGGATTACAGACGTGAGCCGCCGTGCCCGGCCAGGCTTTGCGGCATTTTAACGTGCCCTATTCCCACTCCATCCGCAGCCCTGAAGACCAACAGCTGCAGTCCTCGTGGGAACCAGTGTCCTGGCAGCTGCTGCGGGGCGGGCCAGGGCGTGGGCTCCTCCCAGGCCCCATTCCCAGAGGCCTGGCAGCATCTGCCTAGGAGTCCACGCACAAGGCTGTCTCTGATTTGACTTGAAGCTCTCCTGAATAAAAAAGCTGTTCGCCTAGGTGTGTTTGTTGAAACATTTAGAGGCGATTTTTGAACGCTGGGGCTGCCTGAGGCAGTGCCTGGCAGCTGGGGAGAAGGAGGCGCCACTAGGGGCTCTGAAAAGCTCTGAGATATTCCAGGACATCTCGCAGCCGTGTCCACGTGTGAGCCAGCCCTGAGCTCTCGCTTCTGGCTGACCTTGAGCTCTGCGTAAGCAGGAGGGGAAGCACAGTCGGGTTGTCCACGGCCTGGCCGAGTGCTGGAGGCGTCCCCAGCACACACACAGCCCCCAAAAAGACGGAGACTCGCTGGCTCCAAGCCTCGAGAACATTTCCACCCCGTCCCGACCCACATCAGTGAACTGAACAGAGACTGCAGTGGCCGTCAAAAAGAAAGAACAGAACCTTTACAGAAGCAGTCCTGAAAAGCTACCGGGCTGATAACCACAACAGCAGCAGTGACAAATCCTGGGAGGCGGGGGAGCCCGAGCTCCAGAGCTGCCACTCTCAACCTATCAGAGTTCCGGTTCTCCAGCCGGCTGTGCTGGCTCACGCCTGTGGTCCCAGCACTTTGGGAGGTCACGGCGGGTGGGTTGGTTGAGCTCAGGAGTTGGAGACCGGCCTTGGCAACATGGCAAAACCCCGTCTCTAGTAAAAATACAAAAATTAAATAGGTGTGGTGGCACACACCTGTCGTCCCAGCTACTCAGGAGGCTGAAGTAGGAGGATCCCTTGAGCTCCAGAGGTGAAGGTTGCAGTGAGCTGTGATCGAGCTACTGCGCTCCAGCCTGGGTAACAGACTCAAAAACAAACAAACAAACAAAGACTCTAGTTAAAAAAACAAAACAAAACGAGATATGCAAAGAAACAAGAAGCTAGGACCCATACACCATCCACAGGAAAAAAAAAAAAAAAATCAATAGAAACTGTCCCCAAAGAAGCCAAAATATTGGACACTGGACTTACCAGGCAAAGATTTTAAGTCAATTATTTCAAATATGTTCAAACAACTAAAGGAAACTACATCTGAAGAACTAAAGTATGAGAATGACATCTCATCAAACACAGGGTATCAATAAAGAGATAAAAATTGCAAAGAAGGACGAAATCAAAATTATGGAACTGAAAAGTATAATAATTCAGATTAAAAGTTAACCAGAGGGGCCAGGCATGGTGGCTCACGCCTGTAATCCCAGCACTTTGAGAGTCTGAGGCAGGTGGATCACCTGAGGTCAGGAGTTGGAGACCAACCTGACCAACATCGAGAAACCCCGTCTCTACTAAAAATACAAAATTAGCCAGGCATGGTGGCTCATGCCTGTAATCGCAGCTACTCAGGAGGCCGAGGCAGGAGAATTGTTTGAACCCGGGAGGCGGAGGTTGCAGTGAGCTGAGATCGCGCCATTGCACTCCAGCTTGGGTGACAGAGCATATCTGACTAGGAAAAGGAGTCAGCAAACATGAAGATAGGTCCACTGAGATGGTTCGGTATGAGGAAAAAAAAGAAAAAAGAAGGAATAAGAAGGAGAGGAGCCGGCTGGGCGCGGTGGCTCACACCTGCAGTCTCGGCACTTTGTGAGGCCGAGGCGGGCGGATCACGAGGTCAAGACATCGAGACCATCCTGGTCAACATGGTGAAACCCCATCTCTACTAAAAATACAAAAAAAAAATTAGTTGGGCGTGGTGGCCTGTGCCTGTAGTCCCAGCTACTTGGGAGGCTGAGGCAAGAGAACTGCTTGAACCCTGGAGGCAGAGGTTGCCGTGAGCCGAGATTGAGATTGCACCACTGCACTCCAGCCTGGTGACAGAAGGAGACTCTGTTTCAAAAAAACAAAAACAAAAACAAAAATGAGCAGAGCCTCAGAGATCTGTGAGACACCACAAAAAGTGTAACACAGCTGGGTGCAGTGGCTTACGCCTGTAATCCCAGCATTTTGGGAGGCTGAGCCGGGCAGATCACCTGAGGTCAGGAATTCGAGACCAGCCTGGCCAACATGGGGAAACCCCATCTCTACTAAAAATATAAAAATTAGCTGGGCGTGGTGGCCTGTGCCTGTAGTCCCAGCTACTTGGGAGGCTGAGGCAGAAGAATCGTTTGAACCCGGGAGGCAGAGGTTGCAGTGAGCCGAGATCACCCCACTGCATTCCAGCCTGGGGGACAGAGCGAGACTCTTGTCTCAAAAAAAAAAAAAGTATTAAAATGGCTGGTGTGGTGGCTCACATCTGTAATCCCAACACTTTGGGAGGCTGAGGTGGGTGGATCATTTGAGGTCAGGAGTTTGAGACCAGCCTGACCAACATGGTGAAACTCCGTCTCTACTAAAAATACAAAAAAATTAGCTGGACGTGGTGGCGGGCGCCTGTAATCCCAGCTACTCAGGAGGTTGAGGCAGGAGAATTGCTTGAACCTGGGAGGTGGAGGTTGTAGTAAGTGGAGATTGTGCCACCGCCCTCCAGCCTGGGCGACAGAGCGAGACTCCATCTCCAAACAAAAACAAAAACAAACCAAAACAAATAAAAGTATTAAAATAAAAGACCCTGCCACTCAATCTTTGTATACTGGCCGGGTGTGGGACTCAGGCCTGTAATCCGAGCACTTTGGGAGGCTAAGGCAGGAGGATCCCTTGAGCCCAGGAGTTGGAGACCAGTCTGGGCAACATCGCGAGATCCCATCTCTACAAAACATAAAAATTCAACATCCGGCAAAACTATGCTTTGAAAATGGAGAGATTTCCACTGCCGGGACAGCAATGTGAGGACCTTCGTGGAAGTACTTCCTGTGAAACAAGCAAAGCTGACTTAAACCATTTAAGGTCTCAAAACTGTCCTAAAGGCATGTTAACAGATAAACACTTATGGAGTAAAATCTACCGACGCCTGATACGAACAGTGAGCCTGGTGGCATCTGAACCTCGGCCTCCTCTTTCCCTCTCACCCCAGCTCGCCATGATGGGCACTACACTCAGGGGAGGGGAGCAGGAAGATGGGGACCCTTCTCCCCTCAGTTCCCGAGTAAGGTTTCCCGGATCTCACGGGCTGGGCAGACCACCAGAGTTTCTCATCCTCACCGACTCCAAGCTGAAGAGACTAAGCTGCTGGAGCATGTGGCCAAGACGCCAGGGGCTCCCTCCTCACCTTGCCCACGCCTCAGAGAGGAGCTCTGCCACAGCCACAGCAGGCTGAGGACACCCAGGTCTCTGGCCGCCCTCCCGGCAGCTCCCACCTGATTAAAGCATTTTCAAAACCACTTTTTTTTTTTTTTTTTTTTTTTGAGATGGAGTCTCTCTCTGTCGCCCAGGCTAGAGTACAGCGGCACCATCTTGGCTCACTGCAACCTCCACCTCCTGGGTTCAAGCGATTCTTCTGCCTCAGCCTCCTGAGTAGCTGGGATTACAGGCGTGTGCCACCACACCCGGCTAATTTTTATACTTTTAGTAGAGACAGGCTTTCACCAGGTTGGCCAGGCTGGTCTTGAACTCCTGACCGTAAGTGATCCACCCACCTCGGCTTCCCAAAGTGCT
This sequence comes from Macaca nemestrina, assembly GCF_043159975.1. Taxonomy (NCBI): domain Eukaryota; kingdom Metazoa; phylum Chordata; class Mammalia; order Primates; family Cercopithecidae; genus Macaca; species Macaca nemestrina. Next base: position 949,944 of record NC_092132.1, read on the forward strand.
GGGATGACAGGCATGAGCCACTGTGCCTGGCCTTAAAAACCACACGTTTTAAATACAATTCAGGCTTTCTGGGTTAAAACTGCAGGGTAGAGCACCCATGCTGGGAAAGCCAGGCCAAGAAGATCAGAGGCTGCTGTCCTGCCCGGTGCCCAGAGCGGTGGTAGAGAATGAGCCTGGGTGGGGAGAGAGGCTGTCCATAAGGAAAGAGCTCTGAAGCTCCCCGAGGAAACTCATTTTATTTGAAAGTTCAGCCCAAGAGTGCTCTCAGAAACGACAGCTCCTCTAAAGTAAGAGAAACAAGTAAAACCACGGGCTTGTTCTCCTGCAAAGGGAAAGCTACGAAGAGCCCGGCTGCGGCCAGAACCACCCTGACTGACCTCAGAAACGACCACTGCTCAAAACCCCACAGAACACCCCTGCAAACAATAATCCAAAGAGCGAGACCCCCGTCCATACCAAAAAAACGATAAAAGAGACGAAATCATCAAGAACCCCCAATGGAAATTCTAGAGCTGAACAGTACAATAACCAAAGCAGAGCTGCTGGCCGGGTGGTAAATGCTGAATTTCACATGCAACTCCCAAGCTGCTTTTCAAAGAGGATATAGCGGCCGGGGGCGGTGGCTCAAGCCTGTAATCCCAGCACTTTGGGAGGCCGAGACGGGCGGATCACAAGGTCAGGAGATCGAGACCATCCTGGCGAACCCAGTGAAACCCCATCTCTACTAAAAAATACAAAAAACTAGCCGGGCGAGGTGGCGGGCGCCTGTAGTCCCAGCTACTCGGGAGGCTGAGGCAGGAGAATGGCGTGAACCCGGGAGGCGGAGCTTGCAGTGAGCTGAGACCCGGCCACTGCACTCCAGCCTGGGCAACAGAGCGAGACTCCGTCTCAAAAAAAAAAAAAATAAAAAAAAAAAAGAGGATATAGCATTTGTGTTCTCAGCAGCACGGGTGAGTTCCAGTGGCTCCGTGCCCTCCTCAGCACCTGGTGGTGTTGGCTGTTTTTTCTTTTTTTTGAGACGGAGTCTCGCTCTGTCGCCCAGGCTGGAGTGCAGTGGCACAATCTCGGCTCACTGCAACTTCCGCCTCCCGGGTTCACGCCATTCTCCTGCCTCAGCTTCCGGAGTAGCTGGGACTACAGGCGCCCGTCACCACGCCCGGCTAATTTTTTTTTAATTGTTAGTAGAGACGAGGTTTCACCGTGTTAGCCAGGATGGTCTCCATCTCTTGACCTAGTGATCCGCCTGTCTCAGCCTCCCAAAGTGCTGGGATTACAGGTGTGAGCCACCGTGCCCGGCCTGTTGGCTGTTCTAGTAGCTGTCACTGAGGTTTTCGTGTGCATTTCTCTTACAAATAATGATGCTGAGCATCTGTTCAAATACTTATTTGCTATTTGTCTTTTTTTGATGTATCTGTTCAAATCTTTTGCCTTTTTCAATATACGTTTTTTTTTTTTTTTGAGACAGAGTCTTGCTTTGTCACCCAGGCTGGAGTGCAGTGGCGCGATCTTGACTCACTGTAATCTCTACCTCCTGGGACCAAGAGATCCTCCCCCCGCAGCCTCCCGAGTAGCTGGCACCACAGGAGCACACCACCACGCCAGGCTCACTTTTTTTGTAGAGGTGGGTCTCCCTATGTTGCCCAGGCTGGTCTCAAACTCCTGAGTGGAAGCGATCTACCCACACTGGCCTCCCAAAGTGTTGGGATTACAGGTGTCAGCTACCATGCTCAGCCACTTGTCGTTTATTTATTTATTATTATTTGAGATGGAATCTCGCTCCATCGCCCAGGCTGGAGTGCAATGGCACGACTTCGGCTCACTGCAACCTCCGCCTCCCGAGTTCAACCGATTCTCCCGCCTCAGCCTCCCAAGTAGCTGGGACTACAGGCACCTGCCACCACACCCAGCTAATTTTTGTATTTTTAGTAGAGACAAGGTTTCACCATGTTGGCCAAGCTGGTCTCAAACTCCTGACCTCAAGTGATTCACCTGCTTCAGCCTCCGCAAGTGTTGGGATTACAGGCGTGAGTCACTGTGCCTGGCCAAAAATTCTTTAAAAAATATATTCTTGGTACCAGATATATGCTTTGCAAATATAGTGTGTGATTTGCTTCTTAATTCCCTAACTGTATTTCAAAGAGTGGATGTTTTTAACTTTGATGAAGTCGACTTTATCAATTTTTTCCTATGTGGTGATTTTGTCTCCTAACTCAAGATCAAAGGGTTTTTTTTCTCTAGAAGTTTTGTTGTCTTAGCTCATATTTTAGTCTCCAATCCATTCTGAGTTAGTTTCGTATATGGTGTGAGGTAAACGACAAGGCTCACCTTTTTGTTTATGGACGTCCAGTTATCCCAGCACTATTTGCTGAACAGACGATTATTTCTCCATTGAACTAGTGGCACCTTTGTCAAGATCAGTCGGCCTTAGATGGGTGAGTCTATTTCTGAAATCTATAGTCTGCTCCATTTGTTTACATGTTTATATTTATGCTAATATTGTTCAGTCTTGATTACTGGAGCTTTATAGTGTCTTGAAATCAGATAGTGTGAATCTTCTAATTTTGTTCTCCTTTTAATAATACTAAGTCTTCTGTCCCATGACCATGGTATTTCTCTCCATTTATTTAGGTCTTCAATTTATCCCCCACCCAGCCTTTTTTTCTTTTGAGACAGAATCTTACTCTGTTGCGTGGGCTGGAGTGCAGTGGTGCGATCTCGGCTCACTGCAACCTCCACCTCCCAGGTTCAAGCGATTCTTCTGCCTCAGGCTCCTGAGTAGCTGGGACTACAGATGCCTGCCACCATGCCCAGATACTTTTTGTATTTTTAGTAAAGATGAGGTTTCACCACCTTGGCCAGGCTGGTCTCGAACTCCTGACCTTGTGATCTGCCTGCCTCGGCCTTCCAAAGTGCTGGGATTACAGGAATGAGCCACTGCACCCGGCTAATTTATCCCTATTTTTTTTTTTTCTTTTTTTTGAGACGGAGTCTGGCTCTGTCGCCCAGGCTGGAGTGCAGTGGCGCGATCTCGGCTCACTGCAAGCTCCGCCTCCCGGGTTCACGCCATTCTCCTGCCTCAGCCTCCCGAGTAGCTGGGACTACAGGCGCCCACAACCGCGCCCGGCTAATTTTTTTGTATTTTTAGTAGAGACGGGGTTTCACCGTGGTCTCGATCTCCTGACCTTGTGATCCGCCCGCCTCGGCCTCCCAAAGTGCTGGGATTACAGGTGTGAGCCACCGCGCCCGGCCTAATTTATCCCTATTAACTAGCCTGCCGATGGCCCCCTGTTGATCCCACTTCTGGTGTCCACACCCTTGAGCTATCTCCTCCCGCCATGTACCACGGTTGTCCTGTGTCCTGTGTGACCAAACGCAGAGGTGATGCCATTTGAGAACAAACTGGGCTCTGGCTCTCTTGGGTCATTTGCTTTTGGAGAGGCAAGCTGCCATGTTACAAACAGCTCTGTGGAGAGGCTCACTTGATAAGGAATTAAAGTCTCTTGCCAATAGCCAGGGAGAAACTGTGGCCTGTCAACAAGCATTGAGGGAAGTTGGAAGCATATTTCATCCTCAGTTGAGCCTAGAGATGACGTCGGCCTCAGAAACCTTGAGCTGGAATCAATTCACGAGTCTCGGAAATGGATAATAATTTTTTTTTTTTCTTTGAGACAGGTCTTACTTGGTCACCCAGGCTGGAAGGCAGTGGCGTGATCTCGGCTCACTGCAACTTCCGACTCCTAGGTTCAGGCAATTCTCCTATCTCAGCCTCCTGAGTAGCTGGGACTATAGGTGCGCACCACCACGCCTGGCTAATTTTTGTATTTTAGTAGAGATGGGGTTTCGCTGTGTTGGCCGGGCTGGTCTGAAATCCCCGACCTCAGGTGATTCACCTGCCTCGGCCTCTGAAAATGCTGGGATTACAGGTGTGAGCTACGACGCCCAGCCGAATATTTTCAATTTTCAATAGTTTGTTGCTAGTGTGCGGAAATACAATTTATCTTTGTATAATGACCTTGTGTCTTGTGGCCTCACTAAACACATTTATTAGCTCTACTAACTTTCTTGTAGACTATTTGGGATTTTCTAAGTCAACGGTCATGCTGTCTATGAACAGAATCACTTTTCTTTCTTCCTTTCTAATGTCTACGTCTTTTATTTACTAGACATGCTGCGCTGACGACGACGTTGAATGGATTGTTAAACAGACGTGGCAGAGGCACACATCCCCGCCTTCTTTCAGTCTTGGAGGAGAGCATTCCGTTTTTCCCAAGTAAGGATAAAGTCAGCTGTCGAGTTTTTAGACGGTCATTAGAATGAGGAATTCCCCTTCTATTCCTCGTGTGCTGAGTTTTTATCATGAAACAGATGTTAAGTTTTGTCAAATGCTTTTCTTGCTTCTGTTGAGAAGACCACATGGTTCTTCTTCTTTTCTGTTGACATGGTGAATCATGCTGAGTTAGAACGCTGAACCAGACTTGCATCTTAAGCCTTTTATTCTGGTCATATGCCTCACATGGTTTCTGATGAGAAATTGGCAGTCATTCTTATCTTTTTCTTTTGTTCTTCTGCATGCAATTTCCTTTCCCTTCCTAGTCGCTTTTTAAAAATTATTATTATTATTTGTATTGATGGGGTCCTACTATGTTGCCCTATCTGGGACCAATCCTTCCACCTTAGCCTGTGACTAGCTGGCACCACAGGCGCCACCACTGCGTACGGCTCTTCCGGATGCTTTATTTATTTATTTATTTATTTAGAGAGGAGTCTCGTTCTGTGGCCCAGGCTGGAGTGCAGTGGCGCGATCTCAGCTCACTGCAAGCTCTGCCTCCCAGGTTCACACCATTCTCCTGCCTCAGCCTCCCAAGTAGCTGGGACTACAGGCACCCGCCACCACGCCTGGCTAATTTTTTGTATTTTTAGTAGAGTCGGGGTTTCACCACGTTAGCCAGGATGGTCTCGGTCTCCTGACCTCGTGACCCGCCCGTCTCGGCCTCCCAAAGTGCTGGGATTACAGGCGTGAGCCACCGTGCCCAGCCTAATATTTCTTTTTTTTTTTTGAGACAGGGTCTCTGTTGCCCTGGCTGCAGTGCAGTGGTGTGATCATGGCTCACTGCAGCCTCCACCTCCTGAGTTCAGGTGATCCTCCCGCCTCAGCCTCCTGAGTAGTTGGGACCACAGGTAGGCACTACCATGCCCGGCTAATTTTGTATTATTTATAGAGACGGGGGTCTCGCTATATTGCCCAGGCTGGTCTTGAACTCCTGGGCTCAAGCGATCTGCCCACCTCAGCCTCCCAAAGTGCTGGGATCTCGGGCAGGAGCCACCGTGCCCGGCCTTTTGGTCATATTTCTGTATTCTCTTCCCCACTATTTTCTGGAACCTCAAATACGTTAGACCACATGATATTATCTCCTTGAAGCTCGGCTAAGTTTTTGCAGTCCTTTTTCTCTCTGTACGTCACTGTGGATAGTTTCCATTGCTTTTAATTCGGGAATCTTTTCTTCGGAAGTTTCTAATGTTTTGTCAAACCACTGCGGTGAATCTGAAGAACCACCTTTTTACTTTAGAATACATGCCCTACACCAGTGTCCCCCGTCGTTAACATCATGCCTTTGTGTGGTGCATTTGTCTCAAGAACATTAGACACATTGTTAACTAGGGCCCATATTCTATTTAGATTCCTTAGGTTTTCACCCAATCCTTCCTCTGCTCCAGGACGTCATCCAAGATCCATCCAGTTGTCACATCTCCTTCAGTTCCACCGGCTCTGACAACTTCCAGACTTGCCTAATTTTTGAGAACCTTGACAATTTTGAGGACTCGTCAAATAGTTTGCGGAATGTCTCTCAGTTTGGATTTGTTTGATGTTTTTTCATGATTAGCTGGGGTTACGTATGTTTCTGGGAGGAAGATCAAAGAGGTAGAGTGCTGTTCTCATCATCCTATCAAGTATACAACAGGCCAGGCGCGGTGGCTCATGCCTGTAATCCCAGCACTTTGGGAGGCTGAGGCGGGCGGATCACCGGGTCAGGAGATCGAGACCATTCTGGCTAACACGGTGAAACCCCATCTCTACCAAAAATACAAAAAAATTTGCTGGACGTGGTGGCGGGCGCCTGTAGTCCCAGCTACTCGGGAGGCTGAGGTGGGAGAATTGCTTGGACGCGGAAGGCAGAGGTTGCAGTGAGCTGAGACCGCGCCGCCGCACTCCAGCCTGGCAACAGAGCGAGACTCCGTCTCAAAAAAATAAATAAAATAAAGAGTATACAACAGGGATACGATGTCACTGCTGATGGTGACCGTGACCCCTGGTGAGGCTGTGCTGCTGGAGGTCCCCACTGGAAAGCTGCTCCTCCGGCTTCTGTGCTCTGCTCTCTGGAAGGGGTCACCAGGTGCGGCCCAGGCTTCCGGAGTGAGGAGGTAAGCGTCACCTCCTCCAAGGGGAACTCTCTCAGTAAACAACGTGGAATTCTTCTACGTGGGAGATTAGTTCCAGTGACGTTTCGTCCAACTTGCTTCTTTTCTGTATCTTCCATTTCTCAGTCATTTTTTTTTTTGAGACGGAGTCTTATTCTGTCGCCCAGGCTGGAGTACAGTGGCGTGATCTCGGCTCACTGCAAGCTCCGCCTCCTGGGTTCACACCATTCTCTTGCCTCAGCCTCCCCAGTAGCTGGGACTACAGGCACCCACCACCATGCCTGGCTAATTTTTTGTATTTTTAGTAGAGACGGGGTTTCACCGGGTTAGGCAGGATGGTCTCGAACTCCTGACCTTGTGATCCGCCCGTCTCGGCCTCCCAAAGTGCTGGTATTACAGGCGTGAGCCACCGCCCCGCCCTCAGTCATGTTTTTGCGTTATTTCCTTGAGCACACAGAATGTTTTTATAATTGTTTACTCTTTGTTGGCTAATCCTATCAAAACCAGTCCTACTACTGGACTATCCCCCTCCAGTGACAAGTCCATTTTCCTGCCTTGGCTTGTCTGCCAGTTATTGATTAGATTCTGGATGTGAATTTTTTTTTTTTTTTTTGAGATGGAGTCTTGCTCTGTTGCCCAGGCTGGAGTGCAGTGATGTGATCTCGGCTCACTGTAGCCTCCGCCTCCCAGGCTCGTGTGATTCTCTTGCCTCAGCCTCCCAAGTAGCTGGGACTACAGGCGCCCATCACCACATATGGCTAATTTACTGTAGTAGAGACGGGGTTTCGCCATGTTGGCCAGGCTGGTCTTGAACTCCTGACCTCAGATGATCCCCATTTCGGCCTCCCAAAGTGCCGGGATTACAGGTGTGAGCCACTTCGCCTGGCTTCTGTCTTCAAGAGTGCTGTGCGTACCCCGTGCTAGCAGGCAGTGGTGTCTCCACTGCACTTGTTTCCGTGGCATTTGGAGTGGCCTTTCCTTTCCAGCTTATTCTGCGCCACTTCAAGCTGTGGTTCCTCTAAGGTCTCAGGAATGCTCTGTGTATTTAAAGTGGCTTCTACACTCCAGCTGGTGGGAACTGAAATAACCATGGCCCCGTGTGAGTCCTGTCCCCTTACACTTACTCTTCCCCTTCAAGTTGCTCTTGGTCCAGCTTCACGAGGTTTCACTTTGCACCAGCAAATCAGATCCAGCCCAAGATGCAAGCAGGCTCACGCGCAGACTGCCGGAGCTCTTTCTTTTGGGCACAACTCCTTCCTTTCTGGTACCATACCCCACAAATTCTGGCTGCCTCAGCTTCCCCAAAGTTTGGGTTTTGTTGGGTTCTCTGCTTGTGAGTCTGCAAATTGCCTCCACGCAGAAAGCCTGGACAATCTTGTGGTTTACCTCAGTGTTCACCAGTTTTCTTTTTCCTTTTCTTTTTTTTTTGAGACAGATTCTCACTCTGTGGCCCAGGATGGAGTGCAGTGGCGCAATCTCAGCTCACTGCAACCTCCATATCCAGGGTTCAAGTATCTCCTGCCTCAGCCTCCCGCGTAGCTGGGATTACAGGCGTGTGTCACCACACCCAACCTTTTTTTGTATTTTTAGTAGAGATGGGGTTCACCACGTTGGCCAGACCGGTCTCAAACTCCTGACTCTAAGTGATCCGCCCGCTTTGGCCTCCCAAAGTGCTGGGATGACAGGAGTCAGCCACCGCACCTGGCCCTAGTTTTCTAATGTCTGAATGTTGTTTAGTGGTTTCTTATGCCTTAAGGGTTAAATCCAAGTTGAACATGTCAGGCAACCCCTACCTTAGGGGCCATTATGAATTTCACAGGGTCTGCTGGTGAACCCATCAGAGAACCCAGTGTCTCATCTTCCTGCCTCAGTGGAACAAGGTTCCTCCTCTGCTGACCACAGGCACCTCCTTTCCTTGGACAGCCTCCCCTCCACCTGCCAGGCCATAACTGGGTGTCACGAAAACCTGCCACAGGAAATGGGAGGCCCCTGGCTACTGTGAGATGCCACACGCTGAGAAGTGTAGGCGTCAGCAAACCCTGAAGCTTGCAGTAAACTCGGAGCCTGTGGCCTCATTTTCCGTAGCACTGTGAAGGACCTGAAACGTGTGTGAGATCCTGCCTGCAGGGACACCTTACATAGCAAGTGTCTGTGTCTCTGAGTATCTTCTCAAAGGGCTCCCTGGCCCAAAACGTGAACAGTGCCGTATTCTACAAGATGGCCGCGCAGCCCAGGTCACAAGCCTCTTGTTCCAGCCTCCTGCCAAGTCTAAGCTATATCTGCTGATGGGTGTTCTGGGCTCCTGGACTCGGCTGGCTGGCTTCTCCCTCTCTGGGTCATGGGAGTGTGGGCTTTAGAAGTAGCGGGAACGCACGTGTGAGTAGCTGCAGCCCACGTGTGGGGAGCGGGGACCACTCGAGTCAGGGCATGGAAGCAGTGAGGCAGGTAGGAAGCGCGAGCAGGTGCAGAGAAAGTGGCTTACTTTGTGGCCCCGCTCCCCGGTGTGGTTCTGTCCGCATCTGAGCCGCCCGCACCTTTCTCGTTAACGCTTTTCTTGTTTCTGCTCCGGAGGAGCTTCCAGCATGTTCTCACCACACAAGGACCAAGAGCAACACAATCGCCCTCACCTCTCATCACATCTCTCATCACCGGCTGCCCTGCACCTGTGTGGTGGTCACCGCTGCTCACCATGGCCCACAGGGTCACAGGGAGGAGGCTGAGGCAGCAGCAGCCAGTGCTGCCAGATGCCTTGAGACATCTGGGACCACCTCCTTTCCTTGGACAGCCTCCCCTCCACCTGCCAGACCTGGAGGAGACCCCGGAGCCCACAGCCCTCGATATACCCGATGGGAGCTGCTTGCTTCCTCCGGGAAGGCACTGTGAGCCCCACGACCTCTCTCCAGCTGTCCCTGCACACAGGCTGACTCCTCCAAAACTGAGACTTCCAGGGCCAGGCTGTCCATCCCTGGTCCCTCGATAAAGGACTGAGCAAACACTGGCCTGTGGAGTGGGGTGGGCGCGGGGCACTGGAGGCATCTGCCCTCCCCGCAGGAGGCTGCTGCAGCCCAGCCCTTCTGTGCCCTGGGCCCCTCCTCACTGCACCCCCCACCCCCAACACCCTCCGGGTAGAGGAAACACGGGAGGCTACAGCACAGAGCCTTTTTAGTTTTTATTTATTTTTTGAGACAGGGTCTTGCTCTGTCACCCAGGCTGGAGTGCAGGGGCTCGATCTCGGCTCACTGCAGCCTCCACCTCTGGGGCTGAAGTGATTCTTGTGCTTCAGCCTCCCAAGCAGCTGGGGTTACTGGCTGGGCCACCTGTGCTTCGGCCTCCCAAGCAGCTGGGGTTACTGGCCGTGCCACCACACCCAGCTAATTTTTGTATTTTTAGTAGAAATGAGGTTTCACCATATTGGCCAGGTTGGTCTTGAACTCCTGGCCTCATGTGATCTGCCCCTCCTCGGCCTCCCAAAGTGCTAGGATTACAGGTATGAGTCACCGCGCCCGGCCAGAGCCTGCCTTTTATAGCGTTTATAGATCTCTGCCTGTGTGTGTGTATCTGTCTATCTCTATGGAAGGGGAAGGAGAACACTTGTGGGAAAATCCAAACTACAATTCTGACTATGAACCAGAAATACCACTCACTCCCCAGGGTCTAACTCAGAAGGCTGGTGGGGGCCACCGCCCAGCCCCAAGGGCATGGGACCGGTGGGCTGTTGCTGCACAACTTGGGAAGGCACGGTGCCCTGGTGGGCGGTAAGTGAGAGCCGGACCCCTCTGGGAGGGAGCACGGACTCTGGAGTTGGTTTCACCACATTTCAGCGCTTACTTAGTGAAGCTTCTTCACATCCAGAGCCTCAGTTTTCTTATCTATAAAGTGGAAATTATGCCATCTACCTGAATGGCTACAGATGGAACATGACAAAGAGCAAGGAGGCTTAACCTCGTGCTATGCACAGAAGCTTTATGAGGACAGATGTGTGCCTTTTTTTTTTTTTTTTTTTTTAAGAGACAGAGTCTTGCTCTGTTGCCCAGGCTGGAGTGCAGTGGCGCGATCTCAGTTCACTGCAAGCTCTGCCTCCCGGGTTCGCACCATTCTTCTGCCTCAGCCTCCTGAGTAGCTGGGACTACAGGCGCCCGCCACCACGCCCGGCTAATTTTTTGTATTTTTAGTAGAGACGGGGTTTCACCGTGTTAGCCAGGATGGTCTCAATCTCTTGACCTCGTGATCTGCCCACCTCAGCCTCCCAAAGTGCTGGGATTACAGGCGTGAGCCACCGTGCCTGGCTCCAGCTGTGTGCCTTCTTATGGCCACACCGGGAGGTGCTCTGATCCGGGCACACATCAGGCCCTCCAGACCCTGCAGCACTCCTCACAGCTGCTGCTGTGGGTCCTCCAGCATCTTGGGCCAAATGCCAGATCATCCAGGGTGGGGCCAGTGGGCCTGCTAGGTCTTGGCGGCTCTCAGAACCACAGAAGCAGGGGTGGCCCTGCCTGCCGTGGGAGCTCCAGACACCATCTGTAGCCAGGGTCTGAGTTACTGGGTGTGGCCAGGTCGGCTCTGCTTCTGTAACTCCTCATGTGCTTATGAGTAGACACCCTGCCCCTGCCTCACTGCAGGGACCACTCTGCTCCCAACTGTCCACCCAGAGACCCTCCACAGCGGCCATCTGACCACTGGCTTTCAATGGACCTCTCCCCTGGGATAGGCCGAGGGCCTTGGTGACCTCCGGCTCACTCAGTCTCAGGGAGCCCCAGGGTCTCAGCACATCCTTCTAGAGTCCTTCCTGCTGCCAAAGAGAAGGGAGCTGCACCCATGAGGCTGGGGCCAGGTGAAGACAGTGAAGCATGCAGGAGCCCATGTCTAAGGAGGCCCCGACTCTCAGTGCCATCCAAATGCAGGGTGGGTCTTAAACGAATGCCTCAGGGCCAGGTGCGGTGGCTCAGGCCCGTAATCCCAGCACTTTGGGAGGCTGAGGTAGGAGGACAGCTTGAGTCCATAAGTTCCAGACTAGCTCGGGCAATACGGCGAGACCCTGTGAGACCCTGTCTCTACTAAATCCTTTAAAAAAAAAAAAAAAAAAAAAAAAAAAAAAAAAAAAAGCCAGGTCTGGTGGTGCGAGCCTGTAGCCCCAGTGACTCAGCTGAGGTGACTGGATTACTTGAGCCTGGGAAGTAGAGGCTGCAGTGAGCTGCAATCATAGCCCTGCACTCTAGCCTGGGCAACAGAGCAAGATCGTGGCTTAAGGAGAAAAAAAAAAAAAAAAAAAAGTGCTTCCTTAAATTTTGCACCCAGGTGCCCCTCAGGTGCCCCCTCTGGTCTCACCCTGATCCTGAGGCCTCTATCTACCTGGGTTCATTCTAACCTGCATGACCATCATTCTAGCATTTGTCTAGCACAGGTCGTGTGGCTGTGCCTTGTTCTCAGGCCTCAGCCTGGAGTCCACAGCTGCCCAGGGCAGCCACAGTTAGCCCTGCAGGGCAGGGGGACGTAGGGCTGGGCTGGTCTCTTTTTAGAACATGATCAGGTTTGAAAACATTTTCTGCTCTCGCTTATGAAATATATGTTCACTTTTTTAGCCGGGCGTGGTGGCTCACGCCTGTAATCCCAGCACTTTGGGAGGCTGAGGTGGGTGGATCACTAGGTCAGGAGTTCGAGACCAGCCTGTCCAATATGGTGAAACCCTATCTGTACTAAAAAATACAAAAATGAGCCGGGTGTGGCCTCGGTGACAGAGTGAGACTCTGTCTCAAAAAAACAAAACAAAACAAAAACTCAACAACAACAAAAAAATGAAGTATATGTTCATTTTTTTAAAAAAGTATTTTAGAAAAATATAAGTATAAAAATTATCTGGGCTGGGTACAGTGGCTCACATCTGTAATCCCAGCACTTTGAGAGACTGAGGCAGGCGGATCACAAGGTCAGGAGTACTAGCCCAGCCTGACAAACATGGTGAAACCCTGTCTCTACTAAAAATACAAAAAAAATTAGTCGGGTGTCGTGGTGGGTGCCTGTAATCCCATACTCAGGAGGCTGAAGCAGGAGAATCACTTGAACCCCGGAGACAGAGGTTAAAGTGAGCCGAGATCGTGTCATTGTACTCCAGCCTGGGCAACTCCATCTCAAAAAAAAAAAAAAAAATCCGTAATCTCACCATCTCAGATGTCAAGATTACTTTTCATACTTCCTTATTTTGTTAATAAAGGTGGGACAAAATCATAGCTTGTAAAAAACTGACATGATGGTGAACCCAGTCCTGAGGCTTCACTTTCTGCTTCTGTTTGGGTCTCCACGCTGTCAAATTCTCTGAAGAGGCTGCTGCCCTCCTGAGTCAGCTGCACCCAGCAAGGCCCTAGAAGAGCCTCCGCTGGTGGACAGAGGAGCTGCTGCATGCAGAGGAGGAAGCTGGGCTGAGGGCTGGCACCAGGGCACGGGGCAGGGAGGCTGCGGGTCCCTGGTCTCACGGGTCTCAGTTCTATGGAGCTGCCTGTCAGTCCAGGTATTCAGTCCCCCAACCCCGTCTTTGGGTCTCAGTGGTACTGGATCCAGGCACACCTTTGGGATAAGCTGTTAAAAAGCTGGCTGAGGGAGGACCACCCACTTCCATGCCCATGCTCCTATGTGGATCTCCCGGGATCATAACCTTGTGGCTGACACGTTTCCTCTCCTAGGCAGATGGGGCTGTGCTGTCCTCCACGACTTGCTGGGTCCCCTCAAGGCCTCTGCCTGTGTGGGTGGGGTGCTCATGGGAATGAGGGTCTGGGGGGTGGGAAATCGAACACCACAGGGATGGGGCCATAGTCCCCACCAAATGGGCTCTCCTGGACAGTGACCCGGCATTCTGCCTCCAGTGGCTGCAGTGGGAGTCCCGATCTCAGGCCAGGGAGGGGAAGTGCAATGGTTGTCCAGAGCTGGTCCCATTCCTGGCCAGGCTCAGTAAAGTCACTGGCCAGTTTCTGGGCCTCAGTCTCCCCCAAGTTATTCAGCCTGGAGAATTAGTCACCATGCCTGTGATTCTGCCTCATCTTCTTGTGTCAAACAGGGAGGGTTTTTCTTGGCAGAATGGTGGTAAGACTTTGAGCCAGGAGACTGTCCCAGAGAAGGCAGCAGAGCGCAAGAGCACCAGGGCCTTCTCAAGGCCTCCGAGAGCCAGCTGGGCCTGGGCAGTAGATTTGTGGGAGGGTCCCCTGTTGGGACTCTGCCGACATGGAGTCCTCAGGGCTTGTGTGAGTGCTCTCAAAGCCACAGGATGGGACGATCACCTCCTTTCTCCAGGCCACACAGCCAGCGCCAGAAAGCTCTGCAGCTCCCTGCACAGTCTGGAGAAGGGCTTCCTTCCAGTTTGAAGTCAGTGTTTCTATCTCATTGCCATGCTCGCCCCCACTGCTACATCCTGCACCAACCATTGCCACTTTATACTGACCAGGTGGAACCAAACACTGACATTCCACACGGCTCCCCATCCCTCCCCAGGGAGAACAGGCCCACAGGTGGTGCACCTGTGAGGAGAGTGGAGGCTGGCCACAGGCCTCATCAAATCTGCCTCCCTTGCTCAAAAGCCCTGCCCAGAACATGCCTCGGTCTCAAAAAAGAGTACACTGGGACCTAACCCACATGCCTCATAATCTTTTAAGCAGAAACAGCAAGCAGATTATGGGACAGGACAGATCATGCTAGTAGGATTAAGCTTAGAATATCCCAGATAATCTCAGATGCCCCTCCCCCAATGGGGCAAGAGAGTACTTCTGAGGGTTAAGGGGAATAAGAAAAAGAAGGAAGGGCTGGGTGCAGTGGCTCACACCTGTAATCCCAGCACTTAGGGAGGCCAAGGCAGGTGGATAACTTGAGGTCAGGAGTTCCAGACCAGGCTGGCTGATGTGGTGAAACCCCGTCTCTACTAAAAATACAACAATCAGCCAGGTGTGGTGGCGTGCATCTGTAGTCCTGGCTACTCGGGAGGCTGAGGCAGGAGAATTGCTTGAACCTGGGAGGTGGAGGTCGTAGTGAGACAAGATCGCACCACTGCACTCCAACCTGGGTGACAGAGCGAGAAGCCGTCTCAAAAAAAAAAAAAAAAAAAAAAAAAAAAAAGAAAGAAAACGAAAGACGGATAAAAGAAAACAGAAACATGGGAATACTTCCTTTGCACAAAAATGCCAAGGTCTAGAATGAAGAGATGGTGAAATGAAGTCAGCCTGCAGGAAGGCGCACTGCGCCGTAATGGGACTTGGGGATGGGAAGGCCGACACAGACAGAGGTGTCAGCAGGACAAATACAAAGTGTTTCTGAAAAGAGCAAAGATTTCCAGTCCTCTCTTTATTCCCAAACACTCTGTAGGTAAAGCAGGGCCTCAGTAAACCCGAGAAGCAGAAGGCCTGGCCTCCTGCCTGGAGCAGCTTCAGTTCAGACTTTTCTTCATTCCTAACAGCAGAAAGAGGCTGTGCAAATGGGAGGCCCTCAGCAGAGCCTGAGGAACTCTGGGGTCTTAGCTCCTGGGAGGCCACACATGCTTGGTGGCATCCCGCCTGTCACGGTCCCTCCAAAAGCTCCCAGAGATCAGTGGCCTTTCTTTTTTCTTTTTTTTCTTAAGACAGGGTCTCATTCTTTGCCAGGCTGGAGTGCAGTGGTGGAATCTCGGTTCAGTGCAACCTCTGCCTCCCAGGTTCAGGGGATCCTCCTATCTCAGCCTCCCAAGTAGCTAGGACCACAGGCAAGCACCACCACCCCAGGCTAATTTTTTGTATTTTTAGTAGAGTCGGGGTTTTGCCATATTGTCTTGGCTGGTCTCGAACTCCTGGCCTCAAGTGATCTACCCGCCGCCACCTCCCAAAGTGCTGCTTTCACAGCAAAGAGTCACCCCGCTCGGCCAGTGTGGCCTTTCTTCAGGCCATCACTTGCCAGCCACAGGCTGTGGCTCTGCCCCTCACCGGACACGACGTCACAGCCGGGATGTGAACAGCAGATTTTGATCTCCAACTCCAGACAATCACTGATTTACTTCTGCAAACCGGAGCTGTCCGGTCTTGCAGGGTCGGACCGTGTAAACAAGCCTGCTGCCAGGCAACTGAAGACAGAGACACGAGTAAAGACGCCCCACAAGGAATGAAAAACAAAACTCCTCCTGGGAAACCCAGATTTGGGATTCGGAAACGGGCTTGAGATCAACCTGAAGCTTCATGACGTCTTACTTTCTGTTTCCACTGCCTTTCCTTTTCCACTACAGCGACGCCCTCCGCTTCACGTGCCAAGTCCTGACTTTCTCCGAATAGTTGCCGACCCAGCACCCCGTAGGCCGTCCCCCGGGGACGCCGATGTCCTCTGGAGCACAGCGTCCGCTGGCGAAGCCGGGTGCTTGCCCTAAGCGCGGACACTTCCGCAACCGCCCAACAGTTAGCAGAAGCCCGATGCAAGGGACGCCCCATTCTCCCATCCCAGGGAAACTTCGCTGGGGCAGCGGTTCAATCGGGTGTGGGTCTCGCAGCCGCTCTCCCAACTTAAGGCTCTGCGTTTGGGCAGGCTCGGGACCCGCCGCCCTTCCTGGCGGGGGCAGGGCAGGCTCCCCGCGCGTAAGCCGAGGTGTGGCAGGGCCCCTCCCCGCAGCCCTCCCGCGCCGTCCACCGCGGCCCTGCTCCCTCCCGGTCCCCACGGGCCCCGCGCCCGCGCGCTGCCCTCACCGGGCTCCAGCAGATGAGCGCGTCGGTGTCCGGGTCGCTCACGAGGGTCCACAGCTTGGTCAGGAAGGCCGGGACGTTGCTGGGCCCCGCCGCACCGGGGCCCACGGGCAGATCCATCTCGGGCAAGGCGGGAATAGGCGGAGGGAGCGGCCGCGAAGAGGGGCCGAGGGCCGGGCTAACGCCGTTGCCGCGCCAGCCGTCCGGGCCGAGCCGCCGCCCGCTGCGCACACACAGCCCCAAGGCCCAGCATGGCCGCCGCCATCTTGCAACGGGCGCGCTCCCGCCGCTGCCGCCGCCGCTGCCGCCCTCTCGCGTCCCCCCCCGGCGCGAGCACGCAGGCCCCGACCCCGCCCCGGCCCCCCGGCCCCGCCGCGCGCCTGCGCGTGTTGGTCCCGCCCCCCCCCCCCGCCCGCCAATCGGGGCCGGGCTGGGCGGGGCGCGTCCTCCTGCGCACGCGGCCGTGTCGCTGCCGGAAGCGGCTGTTCGGGTCGCGGCCGGCGCGCGGCGGGACATGGCGGGTTCGCGGGGCGCGGGGCGCACGGCGGCGCCAAGCGTGCGGCCGGAGAAGCGGCGGTCGGAGCCCGAACTGGAGCCTGAGCCCGAGCCAGAGGTGACTGCGGCAATGCGGGGCGGCGAGGCGCGTCCCTAGAAGGCCCAGCGGGCACGTGGCCGCGCTGGGGCGGGTGGGCCCGGCTGCTGTCACCTGGGCGCCCGTGCCCAGTGAATCGGCCTTGGGCGTGGGCGCAGCTCCTCTATCGGGGGGTCTTAGGCAGAGCAGACTGCAGGGTGAAGGACGGCGTCCGGGAAGCAAAGAAACGGGGGTGCAGGGAGTGGGGATAAGCGCCCCTTGCAGCAGCCTCTCCGGCCGTTCCATTTGTGCGTCCTGCCAGTAAAAGGGCTCGGCTTGCGCCCCCAGTAAATGCTTAACCTACTTATACGCTAGTTAATCACGTTTTTATGCTCATGGGATAGACGTGAGAATAAGAAAACCTGAATAGAACCCAGAGTCTGCTGCGTTTGTTGTATCAGAACTCACTGTTGCCCTCTGCCAGCTCAGCCCCGTCTTGGTTGTGGGGATCGTCAAATTGGGTGGTGGAGGGAATGGACAGCCAGCCTCTCACAGCCCCCTCGGCCGCGTTGGGTTGTTGAAACTGCCCCATTGCTTTGTGAAGCGAACTCAACTAATCCTGGTTCCCATGGGCTGAACGGCCCGCAGGCCGCTCTAGGCGCCAGGTTCTGCTGCTTGCACCCTTGAGTTAAATGGTCTTCAGGAGCCAGTTGTTTGTGCTCAGGCCATGCATGCCATTTCCACTAGTTATTGTGGTTGTGTAGCTGACTGAGTACCAAGACACATCATGACTGTGTGAGAGAGGCATTGTGTGAACACTCAGTATGCAATAGCTAATACATCCAGGTCGTTCCTTAAGTGAGACTTGTGAACTATTAGGAAAGCAGTAAAATCTAGAATTCTACATTCAACTGCTTCCATTTTCTTTTCTTTCCTTTTTCTTTTTCTTTCTTTTCTTTTTTTTTTTTTTGAGATAGAGCCTTGCTCTGTTGCTCAGACTGGAGTGCAGTGGCACAATCTTGGCTCACTGCAGCTTCCATCTCGCGGGTACCTCAGCCTCCTGAGTAGCTGGGATTACAGGTACCTGCCACCACCAGCTAATTTTTGTATTTTTAGTAGAGATGGTTTCACCATGTTGGCCAGGCTGGTCTTGAACTCCTGACCTCAGGTGATCCACCCCCCTCGGCCTCCCAAAGTGTTGGGATTATAGGCATGAGCTACTGTCCCTGGCCTTCAGCTGCTTCCTGAGTCTAAGTTCTTGTTCCACTTTTTAAGGCCAGTGAAGGACCTAAACACTGTGTGTGCTGGTGTCACGCAGCCAGCAGGGCTCTGCTCAGAGAGAGGAATGGGTGGGTTGGTGTGTGGTTGCAATTGGAGTCTGTCATTCCTGTGACTTGTCAGCCAGTCCTTTCATTTTGCTGATCAATGGTTGGTCCCAATCTGGTTAAAGAGGAGGCTTCTGCTGCAGGTGGTAAAAGCCCTTCGGGGACCCCGGTTCTCTTCCAGCCCCCAGCACCTTTTCTAGTGACCTCATGACTCTGGGGCGTTGGATGCCAGGGTGAGGTGTGGAGAGGGCTTAGGCAGGCTGTGTGAGGGAACCAGTGGAGTCCAGCCCAGCCTGACCCCACAGGGCCTCGGCAGTGGGCGGTAGAGAGCAGTGTGAGTTCTGTGCTGAGAGCTGAGCTCCAAGAGGAGGAGGTTGTCCTTGAAAAGCCCCTTCCCCGTGAGGTGCTAGAAATTAAAATGTCGATGCCAAAGGCAGGAGTCTGTCTTATCAGTGGAGGTAGAAGATGAGGAAGGCTCAGGTTGGGTGGATGGTTTTGGTGGAAGTTTGTGACTAGAGGGATGTGGTCCTGGAGGCTGCATGGAGCTGCTGGTGGGTGCCTGGAGGGGTGAGAGGCAGCTCTTCCTGCAGTGTTCAGCGCCCCATGCCTGGAGGGGCAGTTGTCACCAACCCAGTGTTTCCTTGCAGCCTCCTCTCCTCTGCACCTCTCCGCTCAGCCACGGCACCGGCAGCGATTCTGGCGTCTCCGACAGCGAGGAGAGTGTGTTCTCAGGCCTGGAAGATTCCGGCAGTGACAGCAGTGAGGATGATGACGAAGGCAACGAGGAGGGAGAGGACGGAGCCCTCAGTGACGAGGGCCACAGTGGGATGGAGAAGACCACTGAGGAGCAGGTGCAGGTGGGTGAGCGAGGAGCCCCCTCGAGGGCTCACCCCCATGTGCAGGTGGCCTTGGGCTTTCTGAGGCTGCCACCACACTGCCTTCTCCACGGTCCCTCAGAACCCCAAGGCCCGCGTCCCTCCTTCGCTGCAGCTGGGGCACACTTGGGCTCTAGGACGCTGGTTTCCATCCCCAGTTGTGTGCCGTTCCCAGGAACTCTGAAAATCCACATGCCTAGGCCCTCAGATGATGCTTGGGCAACCCTCCTGGCAACAGGCTGGGTTTGCTTGAGGCGGGGATTTTGCTGCCTGGGATCCAGTGGCAGGACCCAGCCGAGGAGGGAGCTGAGCAGTGTGGCAGGGCTCAAGCAGGCGGCATGGGGGCCCCAATGGAACTCTCCTGGGCCTGACCCCACAGGGCTTCAGGGGCCTGAGCAGCCCGTGGGTGGAGAGTTTGACATTGTACTTGTTGCAGCTGTGGTGGGGAGAGTGCACCCTACTCTTATTGAGAACAACAGGAGAAAAGCATAATTTAACTAAAACACAGCATTTGTTAGTTTTTACTTATTTTTTTGAGACAGAGTCTCGCTCTGTCGCCCAGGCTGGGTGCAGTGGGGTGACCTTGGCTCACCGCAGCCTCCATCCCCTGGGTTCAAGCAATTCTCCTGCCTCAGCCTCTCTAGTAGCTGGGATGACAGGCATACGCCACCACACCCGGCTAATTTTGTATTGTTAGTAGAGACAGGGTTTTGCCACGTTGGCCAGGCTGGTCTCGATCTCCTGACCTCAGGTGAGCCACCATGCCGTGCCTTTTTTTTTTTTTTCCCCCCTAGACGGAGTCTCGTTCTTGTCGCCCAGGCTGGAGTGCAGTGGGGTGATCTTGGCTCACTGCATCTTCTGCCTCCCGGGTTCAAACAAGTCTCCTGTCTCAGCCTCCCGAGTAGCTGGGATTACAGGCGCCTGCCACCACGCTCGGCTAATTTTTTTTGTATGTGTAGTAGAGACGGGGTTTTGCCATGTTGGCCAGGCTGGTCTCGAACTCCTGACCTCAAGTGATCTGCCTGCCTCGGCCCCCCAAAGTGCTGGGATTATAGCTGCGAGCCATTGCACCTGACCCAGGATTTGTTATTCTAAACATTCTGGAAATTATTTGCAAGGATTTCCTCTCCCAGTAGTTTTGGTGTTCTGGAAGTTATGGCCTTGGCAGAGGCTCCCGTGGGAGAAACCGAAGAGCCGTGGCTTGTTCATTGTGTGCTGGCTGTGTTGGGCTGGCTTGTTTACTAGGAAGAAAAGATTCAAAATCACACTTGATTCAGGGTTTAATTGTAACACTAACATAGAGAGAAAATGATGTGCTCTGTTGACAGTGGTTTGTAAGATTACAGACAACTATGTTACCCCTTCTTGAGTTTTTAAAATGACACAATACTGGGCCAGGCACAGTGGCTCATACCTGCAATCCCAGCAGCTCGAGAGGCCAAAGTGGGAGGATCGCCTGAGCCCAGGAATCCAGGCTGCAGTGAGCTATATGATAGAGTCACTGCACTCCAGCCTGGGCAACAAACAAGACCCTGTTTCAAAATAAATTATAAGCTACAATATCCTGGAAAATAATTTAGATATTGCAGCAGCACCGTTCAGTAGGGTGGAAGCTCCCACTCAAGGCCCTCACTCCTAACCAGTGAGCACAGTTAGTGCCCTGAGGTACGTCTTTCAGGGCTTCTGTCCCTTTTTAAATTAAGGATTTACACATTTACATGTTAACGATTTTCTTTCTTTTTTTTTTTTTTTGAGCCGGAGTCTTGCTCTGTCGCCCAGGCTGGAGTGCAGTGGCCGGATCTCAGCTCACTGCAAGCTCCGCCTCCCGGGTTTACACCATTCTCCGGCCTCAGCCTCCTGAGTAGCTGGGACTACAGGCGCCCGCCACCTCGCCTGGCTAGTTTTTTGTATTTTTTAGTAGAGACAGGGTTTCACCGTGTTAGCCAGGATAGTCTCGATCTCCTGACCTCGTGATCCACCCATCTCGGCCTCCCAAAGTGCTGGGATTACAGGCTTGAGCCACCGCGCCTGGCCATGTTAACGATTTTCTTATTAAATTCTTTCAGCCGGGTGTGGTGGCTCACGCCTGCAATCCCAGCACTTTGGGAGGACAAGGTGGATGGATCACCTGAGGTCAGGAGTTCAAGACCAGCCTGGCCAACATGGTGAAACCCTGTCTCTACTAAAAATACAAAAATTAGCTAGATGTGGTGGCACGTGCCTGTAATCCCAGCTACTCGGGAGGCTGAGGCATTAGAATCACTTGAACCCAGGAGGCAGAGGTTTCAGTGAGCTGAGATTGCGCCACTGCACTCCAGCCTGGGTGACAGAGCGTGACTCTGTCTCAAAAACCAAAAAAATTTTTTCACATAATAACATATCCAAGTACCTGAAAGGTACTAGAGGTCCTGCGGAGTCCGGGGAGGCGCCATCTTCTCACTGCTTGTCTCCTGGCCCCCGGAGCTCTAGGTCCTCTGCACTGCCAAGTGCGTGCTTGCCTGCCCATTGCCCTGCTCAGGTTTCTGTGACCACGGAACTGGCTGCCCCACGCAGGGTGTTTTCCAAAGCAACGCTGTCTGTGGTCTGTGTGCTCCGTCATCCAGCAGGGCCTGAGGCGGCAAGTCCGGCCAGGCTGGTGGGGCGTTCTTCAGAGTTCCCCACACCACTGGCTGCTGGCTGGCCCGAGGCCCCGCCCTGCTGTGGCGCCCATGCATCTGCCTGTGCATCCTGTGCTTTAGCTGAGGGGCCGAGGCCCCGCCCTGCTGTGGCGCCCATGCATCTGCCTGTGCGTCCTGTGCTTTAGCTGAGGGGCACATTGGGCCCTGTTGGGGTGTTTTCAGTTCTAAAGTGTGATCCTCATGACTGAGTTTAAATTATTCCAGGCTTCTTAGTGGGAACCCCTCCCTTGTCCCCCGTTTTCCCACC
The DNA here is from genome assembly GCF_043159975.1 of Macaca nemestrina. NCBI lineage: Eukaryota > Metazoa > Chordata > Mammalia > Primates > Cercopithecidae > Macaca > Macaca nemestrina. Next base: position 971,731 of record NC_092132.1, read on the forward strand.
CATTCATCAGAAGCCACCTAGGCACCTCGGCCTGCTGAGCGACTGCTCCCTCCTGCCTCCCGTCTGTGCCCCTCTTGAATGGTGGGAGTCCTTTCCCATCGTGCCCCCCTGCAGGTGGAAACGCAGCTGGCAGCCCGGTGCTGCTTCCTGCGTGTTCTCTTGGCCGTGAGTGTGGCCACGTGAGGCCTCCCAGGGTGCCTCCAGGATGGTCCCGTCATGCCCAGTTGTTGGCCTCAGGTTAGGCGTGTTTCTCTGTCATCCTGAAGCAGTCCAGGGCTCCTGACGCCTGTAACCCGCCACCTCCCACTCATGTCGTGGGTCCACGGGGCCGGGCCACCTGGGGCTCTGCCAGCCACGCTCGCCTGCCACAGCCATCTGGAGGAGTCTGCCCCCGATGCCCCTCCCCTGATGCCCCTGCCAGTGGTTGTGGGTCCTCAACCCAAGAACCCTTCCATTGAGCGGCTTCTAGAGTCAGTGCCCCTTGGTCCTGGGAATACACACCACAGTGACATAGCACCTTCTCCTGCACCGCTGCGAAGTGTCCTTGCTGTGCCGTGGGCGTGCCCAGATTCTGTGATCCTGGCCACGGCCACTCGTGTGGTCTTGCAGACGGTTCCTGTCTCCCTCCTGTCGCTGTTTCCTCCATAGTGGTTGGCAAGACATGGCCCCTGTGGCCTCTGCCTCGTGCGTCTGAAGGACACCCCAGCCACAGCGTCACGTCAGACTGGAGCAGTGGCGGGATGGGGCTGGGCGTCAGGCAACACGCGTGTGTCACGTCACGGACACTCAGGCAGCGTCACGTCAGACTGGAGCAGTGGCGGGTTGGGGCTGGGCGTCAGGCAACACGCGTGTGTCACGTCACGGACACTCAGGCAGCGTCACGTCAGACTGGAGCAGTGGCGGGTTGGGGCTGGGCGTCACGCAACATGCGTGTGTCACGTCACGGACACCTCAGGGACACATGAAGTCGGGCCGGGCGAGGGCCTCACTCCCCAGGCCACCCAGCCTTCAGTGGATGTACCTGGCCTAGATGGTGCTGTGAGGAAGGGGATATGTGACTGGCATGGGAGGGAGCTGGGGCTTTGTCTCTGCCATCCTGGCAGCAATGTGGCTGATGGGTCACCTTCAGAGAGCCTCCTTCATAAATCTGATTCCAAGTGTGTGCCCCATGCCAACCCAGACAGGCCAGGGGCACCCTGCGGAGCACCCCACGGTGGGAGGCCCTTGTAGCAGGGAACCCGGTGACTGCTGGGGGTCAACTGCTGGCAGCCCCTGTGGAGACCTGGTCTGGGTGGACCAAGGGTGGGCGTGCGTCTGGCTTCAGTGCCAGGCCACAGGCTTCCCTCTGGTTTTCTGCCCTCAGACCTTTAGCGTTGACACGCCCACGAGCCTGCCTTCTTGTGAAGGGCTGTGCAATTACACAGTGTTCATGGAGCAGGCGCACTTGGCATTGTAGGGCCCCGTGGATGCTCAGGTGATCCTAAGGGGCATGCCAGGGATGAGTCTCGCACGCTTCCCTCCTGGCTCCTGTTGCTGCATCCAGGCAGCTACTGTTTCCAGGGCTGAAGTCTCTTTCCAGAATGTTCTAGACACATGCCGGCTCGCACAGGTTTTGAATGGTGGTTTCCTAAGAGAAAGGGCAGCCGTGCGCTGTCTCAGGACGGTTCTGTCCGGGAGGCCGTGGCTCTGCTATGCACAGTGCTTGGTGCCCGCAGAGTGGCTGGCAGCTCGGCCTCACCAGCTCCCGTGGGTGGGCAGTTGCAGGCTTCTGCTCTTACAGTTGACCCGACAATAACGTGCTGTTTCTCACATGTGCACACCATTCTTGGGATAAATTCCAAGAGAATTTCTAGGTCAAAGGCTAAATGCTTTTTTTTTTTTTTTTTTTTTTTTTTGAGACAGGGTCTCACTCTGTCACTCGGGCTGGAGGGCAGTGGTGCGATCTTGGCTCACCAAAACCTCAACTTCCTGGGCTCAAGGGATCCTCCTGCCTCAGCCTCCCTCGTAGCTGGACTACAGGCTCCCGCTACCATGCCTGGCTAGTTTTGTTTTTTTTTTTGGAGACAGAGTCTCACTCTGTTGCCCAGGCTGGAGTGCAGTGGTGCAATCCCGGCTCACTGCAAGCTACGCCTCTCAGGTTCACACCATTCTCCTGCCTCAGCTTCTAGAGAGGCAGGGATTGGCCGGGCGCGGTGGCTCAAGCCTGTAATCCCAGCACTTTGGGAGGCCGAGACGGGCGGATCACGAGTTCAGGAGATCAAGACCATCCTGGCTAACACGGTGAAACCCCGTCTCTACTAAAATACAAAAAAAAAAAATTAGCCGGGCGAGGTGGCGGGCGCCTGTACTCCCAGCTACTCAGGAGGCTGAGGCAGGAGAATGGCATGAACCCGGGAGGCGGAGCTTGCAGTGAGCTGAGATCCGGCCACTGCGCTCCAGCCTGGGCGACAGAGCCAGACTCCGTCTCAAAAAAAAAAAAAAAAAAAGAGAGAGGCAGGGATTACAGGCAGCTGTCACCATGCCCGGCTAATGTTTGTATTTTTTGTTTGTTTTTTGAGACCGGAGTCTTGCTGTGTCACCCAGGCTGGAGTGTGGTGGCACGATCTTGGCTCACTGCAAGCTCTGCCTCCCGGGTTCACGCCATTCTCCTGTCTCAGCCTCCCGAGTAGCTGGGACTATAGGCGCCCGCCACCACGCGCGGCTAATTTTTCTATTTTTAGTAGAGACGGGGTTTCACCGGGTTAGCTAGGATGGTCTCGATCTCCTGACCTTGTGATCCGCCCACCTTGGCCTCCCAAAGTGCTGGGGTTACAGGTGTGGGCCACCGCGCCCAGCCTAATGTTTGTATTTTTAGGAGAGACGGGGTTTCACCATGTTGGCTGGGCTGGTCTCGAACTCCTGACCTCAAGTGATCCACCTGCTGTGGCCTCCCGAAGTGCTGGGATGACAGGGTGAGCCGCCGCGCCCAGCTGTCAATGCATTTAATTTTTTTTTTTTTTTTTTTTTTTTGAGACGGAGTCTCACGCTGTTGCCCAGGCTGGAGTGCAGTGGCGCGATCTCGGCTCACTGCAAGCTCCGCCTCCTGGGTTCACGCCATTCTCCTGCCTCAGCCTCCTGAGTAGCTAGGACTACAGGCACCCGCCACTGCTCCCGGCTAATTTTTTGTATTTTTAGTAGAGACGGGGTTTCACTGTGGTCTCGATCTCCTGACCTTGTGATCCGCCCGCCTCGGCCTCCCAAAGTGCTGGGATTACAGGCTTGAGCCACCGCGCCCGGCCTGCATTTAATTTTGAACGTGCTTGGAGCGTCCCTCCGTGAGGCGGTGATGCCATGTCCTCCTGCCGCTGCCCCTCAGCTGCTTTCCCGCCACCAGCATCCTTCATGATGTTGCTTCTTCATCTTTTCCTCTTGTTTAGTGATGTTTTTCTTTCATTAAGAATGAGGCTGACACAGCTGGGCTTAACTGAAAAAATAAAAATAAAAAGAATGAGTCACAGGCCGGGCCCAGTGGCTCACACCTGTAATCCCAGCACTTTGGGAGGCCAAGGCAGGTGGATCTCTTGAGCCCAGAAGTTCAAGACCAGCCTGTGCCATATTGTGAGACCCCATTTTTACAGAAAATTTGATAAATGAGCCGGGCATGGCGATGCGTGCCCGTGGTCCCAGTCCCGGAAGCCCTTCTGTCTTCCCTTTGGTGGGATCATCCGTGTACTTACCTGGCTGGAAACCCTCATGGCTGTTGCCCAAGGGCAGGACAGCTAGCTGGTTCCTGTCGTTTTGGTCTGAGCTCCCTGGGCCAGGAGCCCTTTGCTGTTTTCTGTCTGTCTGTCTGTTATCTGCCGCCATAACAAACTGCCCCAAACCATAGAGCCTTTCTTTTTTTTTTTTTTTTTTTTTTTTTTAGAGACAGAGTTTTTTGCTCTTGTCGCCCAGGCTGGAGTGCAGTGGCGCGATCTCAGCTCACTGCAACCTCCGCCTCCTGGGTTCAAGCGATTCTTGTGCCTCAGCCTCCTGAGTAGCTGGGATTACAGGTGCCCGCCACCACTCTTGGGTAATTTTTTTTTTTTTTTTTTGTAGAGAGGGGGTGTCGCCGTGTTGGCCAGGCTGGTCTTGAACTCCTGACCTCAGGTGATCTGCCTGCCTCGGCCTCCCAAAGTGTTGAGATTATAGGCGTGAGCCACCGTGCCCGGCCACTGTAGTGCCTTTCAACAACAAGCATTTGCTGTCTGTTTCTGGGGTCAGGAGTCCTGGCGTTTTGTGCAGTTCACTTGAGGAACAGCGCCTGGCTGTGCCCTTCCCAGCTCCTCCCCTGACTGTTGGCACGAGGAGCTCAGGAGTGAAGGTGAAGCAGGGTGCTATGTGTCTGGGGGGTGGTCAGTGGATAGGGATGAGGGCAGGGACAGGGCCCGAGAAGATGGGGTGGGTGCTGTACCTCCCCCTTCCCTTCCTGGGGTATCCGGTCTTGGCCACGGCAGGGCCCACAGCTGCAGCCTGCTTGGGGCCAGTGGGTTTGGTTTATTTTTGTGTATGCGGTTTGGGGGCACCCCTTCCCGCCCCTCACGTCCCTGCTACAGTGACCCCTCTTTCTGGGTCCACCTGCTCTGGCCCGAGTTTGCTGGGCCAGCCTCACCCTGGTGCCCACCCCATCTCCAGCCTCCCTGCCTGGGGCATGGTAGTCCTGCCTCTTAATTGTGTTCTGTGCTACCTGCATGACCTGAGAGTTCTGTCTCCTGGCCTGGTTCCTACTCCCTGGGACCTTCTCCAGCCCCTGCCCTTCCTGCTGTTGACCGTGTCTGTGAGCCGTCCCACTGGAGGGCCATCTCACTGGAGGGCCGTCCCACTGGAGGGCGTCCCACTGGAGGGCCGTCTTACTGGAGGGCGTCCCACTGGAGGGCGTCCCACTGGAGGGCGTCCCACTGGAGGGGCGCCCTGGGCTGGGTGCTCCCAGCTCTCCACTGACCAGTTGGGGAGGAACCTACCTCCTGCCGGCCTGTGCCTCGCTCCCTGTGCCCCCTCCAGCAGTGCACGGCAGCGATTGGTCCAGAGTGAGGACTGGCTGCAGTGCCTTCTCTTCATCGCTGGTGTCTGGTGGATGTGTGGGATCCGTGCGCTCAGAGCTGCTTTGTCCCTTCTGTGCTCATTTTGATTCATTTTTTTTTCCCACCTGTGCTTGGCTTTGTCTTTTTATTTACCTGAGTTTTTTCTTTTCACTCTGTTGTGCAGAAGTTTCTGTTTTTATCAATTTAGTCTGCTTGCCACAGTCAAGAATGTGAGAAAAGACGGCCAGGCGCGGTGGCTCAAGCCTGCAATCCCAGCACTTTGGGAGGCCGACACGGGCGGATCACAAGGTCAGAAGATCGAGACCATCCTGGCTAACACGGTGAAACCCCGTCTCTACTAAAAAATACAAAAAACTAGCCGAGCGAGGTGGCGGGTGCCTGTAGTCCCAGCTACTCAGGAGGCTGAGGCAGGAGAATGGCGTAAACCCGGGAGGCGGAGCTTGCAGTGAGCTGAGATCTGGCCACTGCACTCCAGCTTGGGCGACAGAGCGAGACTCCGTCTCAAAAAAAAAAAAAAAAAGAATGTGAGAAAAGACTGGGTGTGGTGAGCCAAACCTGTAATCCCAGCACTTTGGGAGGCTGAGGCGGGTGGATCGCTTGAGGAGTTCAAGACCAGCCTGGCCGACATGGTGAAACCTTGTGTGAATCGCTTGAGCCTGGGAGGTGGAAGTTGGAGAAAGCTGAGATCATGCCACTGCACTCCATCCGGGGTGACAGTGAGTGAGACTGTCTTGAAAGAAAAAAACATGAGAGAAAGCCTAAGACCTAGTATTAAAGTGACAATTCCAGATTTGTGTTTTTTTTTGTTTTGTTTTTTTTGTTTTTTTGTTTTTTTTGCGATGGGTCTGTCTGTTGCCCAGGCTGGAGTGCAGTAGCCTGATCTTGGCTCACTGCAGTCTCCACCTCCCGAATTCAAGCAGTTCTCCTGCCTCAACCTCCCGCTGGGATTACAGGTGAGTGCCACCACGCCCAGCTAATTTTTTGCATTTTTAGTAGAGACGGGGTTTTCCATGTTGGCCAGTCTGGTCTCGAACTCTGAATCTCAACTGATCCGCCTGCTTAGGTCTCCCAAAGTGCTGGGGTGACAGGCGTGAGCCACCGGGCCCGGCCTTCCCAGATAATTTAAGGATTGTTCGGCCTGTGCTGGAGCATAATGCAGACTCTTGGTTGGCGGATCCCACCAGCGTCTCGGCGAGGGGTCCCGCCAGCGTCTCAGCGAAGGCAGGCTCTGGGAACGGCACCCTGCAGGGCGTGTTGCCGCAGTGTGGGAACCCTGGACTCAGGCCCCCTGTTGCTGGGGTTCTGGGGTCTGGGCGCTGGTGCTGTCTGCTGGAGAGTGGTCTGGAGCTGCAGCTCTGTGGAGTCTGGGAAAGGGCTGCCCAGTGGCTCTCACCAGCTGGTTCGTGGAGTCCGCCTTGGGCGAAGTTGCCTGGGTGTGGACCCCAGAGCTGGGGATGGGACCAGGGCCCAGGGCTGGTGGTGAACTCCGCCCATGGCCTTGCTTTGGGTTCTTTTGAAGGCTGCTGGCTCCAAGCTTCGTGGCCCCCACGGGGGAGTCAGGCAGCTGTTTGCCACCTGTCCTGGCACTTTGCAGCATCGAACAGATACTTTGTAGCATTGTAGATTCGAGGGGTCAGAGTTCAGGCCGAAAGCAGTAGGGTCAGTACACCCCTAGTACAGTGTCACGCCGAGGGGCCGGCGAGCCCCAGAGGGTTCTGGTACCTTCCACCTGAGGAAGATTGACACAGCTCACGTCCTGTGCTCCGGGCCTTGGGTGAGGATCTCAGGTGAGCACAGCCAGGCCTCTTGTGCATCCAGACCGCCCCTGACAGCCAGTTCACGAAGGGTACCCCTCCCAGGGCTCTGGGCTGCAAGGACACTGTCTCCTGTGATGGGCAGAGCAGCACGGCCCTCACGACCTCAGCCCAGAATCCTGCGGCGTCAGTGTGGGCTGCTTCCCTTGGGTGGGTAAAGCAGCCACAAGCCCACCCAGATTTGCGGGGAGGGGGGACATAGACTCTGTCTCTTGATGTGATGAAAATCAAAGGTTTGTGGCTATGTTTCAAAATGGTCACAGTCACCCTTATGCTTGCCAAATACTGTTCCCCCAAGGCTCCTCAGAACCTCATTCCACAGCCAGGGTCCCATCTAAACCAGGCCTGGCAGATAGGGGTCCTTGGGCCCTCCTCTGCACAGCTGTCTGCAGTGGGGCACCAAGTCACAGTGGAGTGGTCTCTGGTCTGTGGTGGTCCTAAGGTGGCTGGGCACATGGCTGGTGGTCTTGGCCTTGGTGGTCTTGGCCCATGGTGGTCTTGGCCCATGGTGGTCGTGGCCTGTGATGGTCAGGGCCCCTGGTGGTCTAAGGGGCCTGTGGCAGTTGTGACCTCTGGTGGTCTTGGCCCCCAGTGGTCTTGGGGCCTGTGGTGGTCTTGAGGCCCGTGGTGGTCTTGAGGCCCGTGGTGGTCATGGCCTATGGTGGTCTTGGGGCCCGTGGTGGTCTTGGGGCCTGTGGTGGTCGTGGCCCGTGGTGGTCTTGGGGCCCGTGGTGGTCTTGGGGCCCGTGGTCGTTGTGGCCCATGGTGGTCTTGGGGCCGCTGGTGGCAGCACACATGGCCAGTGCCTCATGCAGGGTTGGTCTCCATGCCTGGGAACAACCCTGCCACTCTTGGGCTCTTACCCTTGGTTACCTTCCTTTTCTCTGAGATAAAAAGGGATGTTTTTCGGCGTGTATTTTCTCTGGGCTTTTCAGTTCCTGGTGGTGTACTTTCTTTAAAACAAAATGTGGGTTTCCTAGGTACCTGTTGATGAATCGTTGCTGTCAGATGAGCCATCAGCACAGAGCTCTTGGATACCAGGCGTCTCTGTGCTGGGCACCCTGCGGCTAGCGTGGGCAGGGCCCTGGAGATCCTTGGCAGTGCTGAGGTGCCGGGTGTGGGGTCTGTGGTGCAGCGCGGGGTTCTCTTGGTCTCCTTGGCACCCCGACAGCGATGTTGTGGCTCTGGTCTCCTGGCACGTTGGGACTGCTTCCCTCCTGCCGCCCACGTCCCCAGCAGAACCCTCTTGTGGGCGGCCCTGGGAGCAGAGTTGTCTTCCCACCGACCCAGGACACCGCAGCTCCGTCGCCGTCCTCTCCCAGGAAGTGAAGGCAGAGCCCGTGTCACATGCCTGGTTAGTGACAGTGGGGCATGGCCTGACTGGCCTGATGCTGGGCAGGGGAGGCTCTGGTGCAGTCACAGCAGGGGACTCCTGCGCTTGGACACCGTTTCTGGCTGGCTGAGCCCGCTGTGGGTTTCTCCCTTTGGTCCTCTTGGTGACATTCTAGCCCTTGGGCTGGGCAGAGGCCATACAGGGTTCAGGGACTGCAGCAGCCTTTCCTGGGCCCCAGCGGCCCTGGCACCGTCCTGCGCTCCCTGTCAGCAGCTCCCTGCCCACCGGTCAGTCCTTCTGACCCACCTGCCTCTGCCCAGTGGCACTCGCCTGCCCTCTCTCTCAGCTTTGCTTCACCCTCACACGACTCTCGGGCTCCATCAGGCCCAACCCCTCCTCGGGAACCCCTGCACGTGGACCCCGCATCCCTTGTGTCCCCCAGCAGCGGAGGTCCTCAGTCAGGCGGCACACCACTGTGGGTGGTGCTGGAGGCCCTGGAGGACCTGGGCTGACTCCAAGCATGGGCCTGGCGGGAGGAGGTCATGTCCCCGGAAGTCCGGAGCATGGCATGGGCTCGTGTTCTGTTGTCTGTGTCGTTAGGGTTTTAGTGGCCTTTTCCTCGAATTTTTACGTTTAAAAAAATATGTTCAATGCCCCACAGCATTTGCCTCCAAAATCTGAAGGGGCCTTCTAGGTCAGGCAGTTCCCAGCAGAGGCTGCCCCTGCCCATGTCGCCCCTGCCCGCACCGCACGGCCCCTGCCCGCACCGCACCGCCCCTGCCCTTCGGGCGCTGGGCCTGGCTGAGCGCTGTCGCCCCCTGGTGGACTGAGTGTGCCCCACAGCTGTCCCACGGGGATGCCGTGCCCCTGGGAACCCAGCACTTCCCAAGGGCGCCTCTGCCCCCTGCCCAGAGCCTGCCTGTGCCGTGGCCTGTCCACATCCAGCACAGGGGCTACGGGGCACAGAGTGCTGGGTGACAAGTCTTTTGTCCACCTGCCAGCACCCTGGGACTGTGGCCCATGAGCACCGAGCTGGGACTCCGGGGTGTGGTGCTTCAGCCCTGGCCACGGCGAGCGGTCGGAAGCCCAGCCCGATACCCGTGCAGCAGAGGCCAGGTGGGGGCAGCTGACTGCCGCCTGGTGTGGAACTGCCCTTGTGCAGGTCTGGGGCTTGGGGCCGGGGTCTCGTGTCTGCCGTGGCAGGGGCAAGAGCTCAGTGTCACTGGGTGCCCCAGGCCACTGTCAGCGGCAGGGGAGACGTGGAATCTGAATCCTTCCTTGTTCCTGGCCTGGGAAAAAACTTAGTCTCCCACCTCTCTATATTGAAGGAAAAAACAGGCAGGGGAGGGGCCCGGGCCGGAGGGAAGAGGGGCTCGCGGTGGGGGTGGGGGCGTGCCCGCCCTGGCTCTGGGGTTCCTGCGCCCGAGCACTTTACTGCCCCCACGGGTGAGAGGTGGCCTGTTTTCCCCATCAACCTTGGTTCCGCCAGTAAACCCGATCCGGTTGGAGCCATCCTCACCTCCACAGTTGAGGGCAGAATCTGTTTTCCAGCTTGGGACGTGAATTCTCAGTGGCGCCCACTCTGACCCGGTGGGATGGGGTCGGCCTAGGCTGTGGACGTGGTGGGTGGGAGGATGCTGGGCGCCAGGGAGCCTGTGGGGGCTGCAGGCCTTCTGAGTGTTTGGGGCCCTGTCTGGGCCCTTTGCCGGCTGGACTGGGCTGGACATGGCCCCCGAGATGGGTGGGCAATGTATGTCCCCCGCCCCTTCAAGGGCACTGCCCCGGTGACGCTGCTGTGACGGCTGTGTCTGCTCCTTCCCCCCAACCATGTTGCCCCCGTCCCAGGCGGGGCTGGGCAGGAGCCCCATGTGGGGCCTCAGGGAGGAGTCCTGTGGCTTTGACATGAATAGGGGTACGGGGTGGTTGGTGGTGGGTGGGGGTCTTAGTCCTCAGCTGGAGGCTTTGCTGCTGACTGCCCCAGTGGCCTCCGTGTCTAGCCTGACCCGGTCAGCCTAGGGACAGAGGGCTGGGGAGGCTGCAGTCCAGCCGTTGTAGAGGACAGGGCCGTGGTGCCGGGTGCCAGCCACAGCCCCAGAGGCCCCCTTAGAGCTGGGTGTTCTTGGCCTTGCGCTGAGGCCTGGGCCGGGCTGGAGCCGCTCGGAGATTTGGGGTGGGGGTGGGCTTCCGGGGTCTGGGATCCCCGCAAGGTCAAAGGGCACCCTGTATCCCCTGAAGTAACCGTTTTCCCCCTCTCTCTGCAGGACGGCAGCCCTGGCCCGAGGACAGAGGTGGCGAGCGCCCGGATTGGGGATGAGTACGCGGAGGACAGCTCTGATGAGGAGGTGGGGCTGGGGCTGCTTTCCCACTGGGCAGGGTGGGGCATCGTCCATCACAGCCTAGCAGGTGCTGGGCGTTGGGGCCGGGGTTGCCCTGGGGGGTGCTGGGACCTGCCCGCAGGTGGGCCACACTGTTGGGGCCGCAGCAAGGCTCCCGAGGCCCGCGTGGGCGTCCTGGCTTGGGGCCCTGTTCCCCGTCTGCAAGAGCGATTTCAGGGTCTGGGACACAAGACTGCAATGTATGTGTGTCATCGTTGCCTGTGAAGGGGAAGGACCTGGGTGTGGCTCCGTGCCCCTGTGTCGGCCCTGGCCTGTGGACAGGCCCCGGGGCTCCTGTGTCTTCCGCAGGGTGGCTGGGGGCTCCCTGGAGGCAGTGTACATGGTCTGGGTGGGGGTCATGGGCACGGGTGGTGCTCCTGTCGTGTGTGCTGTGTGGGGAGCCACAGGTTGGCTGTGGGCCAGGCGGGCAGGACAGGGCCATGGCTGCCCCCTGATGTCCTGATGTTCTGGCAGCGGTGGCCCTTCCCTTCCCCTGGAGTCTCCCCCGCCCCTGGTGGTGGCTGATGTGGGCTGGGGTCATTGCCTCTGGACCTCTGAGTGAGTCCCAGGAGCACATCTCAGGAGGGGTTGGAGGTCGGCTGTTGCTCGTAAGGAGCTTGCAGGCGAAGGGGGACGCATGCTGCCAGCCTGGGCTCTGCTGGCATGGAGAGGCTGGCACTGGGCTGGGCTCTGCCGGCGTGGAGAGGCTGGGATGGGCTGTGTCCAGGATCAGATTTGGCTGTGGGGGGCTGCCCTCATTTGGGAGGGTCTGGAAGCTCTGAGAAGCTCTGAGGCCGGAGGCAGTGCCTGCCTGTACCCTCCTCAGTGTGGCCTGGCCCCAGGGTAGGACTGTGGTCCCCGTGGAGCACCTGGGTGTGAGGCGGAGGCCCCTTTGGGCCCTGGGGGCTGCGGGGGAAGGAGGAGGCTTTGGTGTAGGGCCTTCCCGATGGAGCTCTTCCTCCCTCCCTGTCAGGGGCTGTCCCCTTGGGGCCTGGGGGAGACACGCGCCCCCCTCCCCCCAGGTTCCTCCCCCATCCTTCGCTCTCTTGGCTGTGGCTGCAGGAGCCTTGGCCGCCCGCCCGATCCGGTCTCTGCTGCGCGTTCAGAGAACAGAGACAAAACAAAATAAATTGGTTTCCTGGCCGGAGCAGCGGGCTCACTCAGAGAGGGGGGGCCACGCTGCGCGCTCCCTGCCTGTCTCCCCTCCCCCTCCCAGGGGCTCTGGCTGTCGGCAGCCACATCCTGTCGGCTACTTTTTTATATTTGGTATTTTGAGAAATCGATGATGATTGTAAACGGAGTGCAGAGGCCGGGGGAAGGGCCTCGGCAGGGCCTGTGGGACCCTGCTGCCCCGGGGGTGCTCTGCCAGGCCTGTCCCGTGCCACCGCCGCCTGCCGGGTGGGCAGGCCCCTGCTGTGCCGGGAGGAAGCCGGCCAGGGGTGTGGGGGCTGCTTCCTCCAGTGATGACTATCCCACATGTTGGTCTGAGTGACGGCGAGGGAGCCGGGGTGCCGCCCGGTGCTCCTGCCAGCACAGCCGGCCAGCGGCTCGAGGGGGCGGCAGAGCTCAGCTTTCAGGAGCCAGGCCAGGCCAGGACAGATGCCTCCCGTCCAGAGAAGTCCGCATCTGCCTGGGCCTCCTTCCCTTTGGAGCAAAGTGGGGTGGCCCTAGGGGAGTGATTTGGGGCCACAGGTGGGCAGGAAAGAGGCTTGGGAGGTGGGAGACAGCCTGCAGCTCTGCGATAAGACAGTGGGGTGAGGAGAGCAGGGCCCGTCCGGCAGCCCCGTGTCCTTGGAGGTGGCCGTGGTACCAGGACCATGGTCCTCCTCGGCACTGGGCAGAGCTGGCTGGGAGAAGGCCGACCTCCCTGCCAGGGCCCTTCAGGACTTTGGGGAGGGCCCCTGGCAGCAGGGCAGGGAGGGTGCCGCAGCGGCGTGTGCTCCTGCGAGCCGCGATCTCAGCTGGAGCGCGAGAGTGGCAGTGGCTGAGAAGGTCGGGCCAAGCTCCTGCTGGCGGGAGGTGCCTCCCTGCCACCCCTACCCACCTGCCTCCCCTACCCGCCTGCCTCCCCTTCTCCTCAGGCCACTTCCCTGCCCTTCCTGGGTCTGGGTGACACCAGGGCCTCGCACCGCTTCAGGGACCCCCTGCTGGGTGCTGACTTTTGAAGACCAGAGCAGCCTCTCTGTGCCCCAGCTCTTGGTCTCCTTATTCCCCTCCCCCAGGTGCGCAGGCAGAGGGAGGCGGGCGGAATCCTGGAGGAGGCGCTGGGCCTGGCTGGGGTCCTGCCGCCCGGCAGTGGGGGGCCCCCAGGAGCCGGCTGAGCCGCGGCTGCCCCGCCCCCGCATGGCCACCTCACCCCTCTCCCACCGCGCCTGGAGCTTCACAGACGTGATCTCATCCAGCCGCTGGGACCCCCGGGGAGGTGGGCCGGGGTGGAGGGGCGGGGCGAGGGGTTGCTTGGCCTTTACAGAAGCAACCCCTCCACTTTGATTTGAGCCGTTGGGAGAAACTGAGGCCGGGCAGCTGCTCAGGCAGAGGATGCAGCCACCCACCCTTCCCCTGCCTGTGGCCATGTTTGTCAGGAAAGTGTGTCAGGCTGAGGGGTCAGGGTGGCCGTCAACTCTGGCCGGAGGAGCCCGCCCTCTGCTGTCCCTTTCCCGTGCCTGTGGTGCTGGCCTGGGGCCGTCCCCCGCAAGGCCTCCACTGGGGTCTGGAGTCTGGGGCTGGGGTGCAGCCTTGCCGGCTCCCCGGTGCCCCCGACCCTGCCTGGGCTGTGAGTTCGGTTCCCCCAGGGATGCAGCCGGGCCTGTCTGCGTCCAGAGCCCGTGGTCCCCTCTGCTCTCGCGCCAAGCGCCGTTAATGGCTTCTCCTAGCTACTGAACCGGCAGCTGCCTCCAGCGCTGGCGGCCTCCCGCTCCTCCGGGCCGCCCCCGCCCCCGCGTCCTGGCCCCGCGTACTCAGGCTTGCGTCGCTGCTGGCAGTGCGGCCTCGGCTCAGGTTTCCCGGCGAGTGAACGGCCCTCCCCACGCTGCTTGTGGAGGGCGCCCAGGCCTGCAGACCGCCCCAATCTCCCTGGCGTCCGTCCACCCCGCGGCCGCCTGCATGCCTGCCTCCCAGGGGGCTGCTGACTGTGCTGAGGCTGGCCCTTGGGTCTGGTCCCTTTCCACTGAGGAGGGAAACGGGCGCGCCCTGCTACCCAGGCTGTGGGTGGGTGTGTGTAGCCTGACTGCTGCGTGCCCCTTGGCCAGCTTGAAGGCCCTCCTAGGCCTGGCCTGCTGCACTCGGTTGTCCTGTTTGGGAGAGGAGAGACGCTGGGGTCAGTGAGGAGGGGCAGGGAAGCCAGGGCCCTCATGGGGCACCTGGGGCTCTCTGATGAAGCAGCCCGGGCAGTGGCTGGCAGGTGGGTGTGGCTTTTCGAAGCCGCGTCCTCCTGCTTGTGGGCTGCAAGGGTGGTGGAGGCCCTGGCCTGCTGTGCCCACTCGGGGCCAGCGTCCTTGGCAGCTAGAACCTGGGTGGGCAGGTGGGGTTCTCTACCGGGTTCTGGCAGAGGCTTTGTCCTGGGGCTTGCAGAGCAGCCTGTGGAGCGGAGCTGGGGAAGGCATTGGAGGGCAAGGCCTGTCGGGCAGGTGGTGACGGCTGCAGGCTCTGGGCCTTCTGGGGAGGTTGGCTGTGGAGAGCTGGGTCTGGGTGTGTGTCCCAAGGCTGGGGCTGTTCTGCAGGGGATGGGAGTCCCAGGTGCGTGTGTGTGCATGGATCAGGACTGGGGGAAAAGTCTCCAGAATGAGATTTTGGAGGTGTCCAGAGTTGGGGGCTGAGCGGGTGTGGACCTCTGGAGCCCTGTTCCCACCTCACCTGGAAGCTGCAGCTCTGAGTTGTGGGACTCGGAGCAGGCCGAGGAGTGGTGAGCACTGGGAGGTGTCGGGGGTTGTTGGGGGTGTCATGCCCCAAGCCTGTGCCCCACCCCCAGCATCCTGCAGGAGTTTCTGGAGCCCCTGCTTATGAGACACCAGGCATTGGGGTGCTCTGCCTGAGAACAGCCATTGTCCCTGGGCCATTCCCAGCAGAGACTGAGGCAGGCCAGGTCTGGAGGAACCCCTGGGTCAGTAGTGGCCTCTCTCTAGCCTGCAGACCCCCAGGGGGTGACTTGCTGCCCTCCCAGCTGTGGAGGTGCCAGGACGCCTGGGTCAGCAGTGGCTTCTCTCCAGTGGTGGAGGTGCCGGGAGGAGGCCGAGCTGTGTGCCCAGCCTCTGGAAGGGCAGATGTGTGGTTGGCGGGAGCAGGGCCAGAGGTGAGGGCCTCTGGGCTGGCGGCTTCTCCTGCCTGGGACCCCACCTTGGGCTGGGGTCTGCTCAGCTGGTTTGGACTTTGAGGAGGAGACCAAGCAGGGCCTGGCTTTCTCCCCTCTGGCCCCGGCGCCAGGGCCCAGCACCCCTGCTGGAACCTTCAGTAGGGTGAGATGCAGCAGGTGAGCCTCCTGCCCTGGCCTTGCCCTGAGCAGTTTGACAGATAAAACCCTGAGGAAGAGGAGGAGGAGGAGGCGGTGACGGCCTCATGTCGCACAGGAAGGCCGTGTGGCGCTCAGACAGGCGGGCGTTTTGTGCAGGGAGCGGCGCGAGCGCTGAACACTGCTCCCATTGTAATCGGAGAGGGGCTGGGGAAGAGAGAGACGGAGCGAGGGCGGCTGACCCCACGCTCCCGGGGGACAGGTGGGAGAGGCGGAACGAGGAGAGAGTGAAGGATTCCAGAGGTGGGCCGGCTTCCTCTCTCGCAGACAGACACGGGAGGAGGCGGGCAGCGGGCCAGCCCATACCTGCAGTTCCAATCTGTGGTCCTGACAGCTGCAGCCACTTTGGGGAGGGGGAGGGAGGGGGCTCATCGAGAGCGGAAAAATCCCAGCCGACACATCAGCCGGTTGCGGCCTGTGTCCGGTGCAGTCTGGGCTGGGGGCCTGTCCTTGGGGCTGGCGGCCCCCGGGAGAGCCCTGATGCTGGGTCTGCGTGTGCCCCCGGCCGGCCGGGCTCTCAGGGCCTGACCCAGAGGGTCACATGTGTTTCCTGGCAGCCCACAGGTGCTGCGCAGGGCGGGGCGGGCGGTGGGCGCAGGCGGCCCTGATGAATCATGTGTCCCGCCAGCAGCTCGTTCCCCAGGCCGGGGACAGGAGCTGACAGCTGAGGCCCAGCAGAACGTTTCCAGCCCAGCTCGGCTCACAGGGGCGGCTGCTGGCCCAGGGTGCAGGCTGGGGCCCCTTCCGTCCCAGCTGCCTCTGTGGGGCACAGGCAGAGGGAGCCCCGGGTCTCTGTGGAGGTGAGGCCAGCACTCTGGGAAGGGAGCCAGGGGCTGTGGTGGGCAGGGGGCACCTGCCACTCCTCTGCCTGGCGGCTGTGAGCTGCGAGTGGATTCGGGTGGGCCACCGCGGGCCTGGGGGGTCAGCCCACGCCACCCCCGGTCTGGTTTGAATTTCTGGAGCAGTGGAGGGTGACGGAGTGTTCCTCCCCCGCCCCTCCCTTCTTGCTGGCTGGCGGGCCGGGCCCTCGGCCGCTGCTACCGGTGCAGCTCAGGGAGCGGCTGGGCTGGCTGCCCAGGCCTGAGGCTGGCCAAGCTGCAGCCGCGGTCGGAGTCAGGCCTGCAGCGGAGGGCCTGGCTGTGAGTACTGCACCCCAACCAGCCGGGCCCTGGGGATCCTTTCAGCTCTGAGGCCTCCGGGTGGCTGTTCCCTGTTCCCTTCTGGCCTCATTAGACACCCCAAACTCTGACCCCAGTCCACGGGGGCTCTGACGTCCTTTTCCCCAGCACTCCCTCTTGACCCTGCCCAGACCTCCCTACCCAGGCCCACACCTTCCCACCTGCTCACGTCTGGCCTCCTGCATTCCCGCTCCCAGCTGGCTCTGCCCTGTCCTTGGTGCCGGCCGCCGAGGCCCCGCACCTGCCTGCTCAGGCCAGCAGCCCCGGGTGTCCCCGCCCTGGGGACTTTCAGTATCTTCCATCAGATTTGTCCCCAACACTGACCGGCCACTGAGGTAGGGGGTTGATGTAGAGTTTTGCAACCCCCACCAGGCCCAGGTCTGGAAATGGGAGGCCTGGAGGTGAGGAGCAGGTGGGCCATGGACCCTCCCTACAGATGTACACCCAGTGCCCAGTGGAGGGAGGGCCGATGTGGGCGCCACGGGCCTTAGGGTGCTATGCAGAGTGCCGGTCTTGGCCATGCTCCTGGGTCCACCCTGCTCCTCACTCACCAGCGCCTTGGTGCCTGGGAGGGTGGCGGGGCGGGGGTGTGAGGAAAGCTCCCGAGAAGGGAAGGGGCTGCCTCAGCCCCTCGCTGCATCCCCATGTCCCCCGGGCCCTGGCTCCCCGGCGGGTGGGGGCCTCTGCAGTGACTGAGCTTGTCCTCTCCTCCCTCCCTCTGGCCAGCTGTGGGCTCCTGCAGGATTAGGGAGAGGAAATTTGGGGTTGGGTTTCTCTCTGAACGAAACCTGCCGTTGCGACTTTTTATCCTGTTATATTTCTATCAGATTGGACGCAGCCCCCCTCTAGCCCTTAATGGCTCTGGCTTTGAGAATTTCCTCCAAAATTACACCACTGCTTCCTGCTCTGCCGTTCCCTGGAGCCTGTCTTTGCAGAGGAGGGGCAGTCCTGGGCCAGCCCTGCACTGATGCCCACGTGGGCCACAGCACCTGGTCTGCCCCGGCGGGGGTGCGTCCGTGCCTGTGCTAGGGAGGGAACTGTGGCCAGCTGCCGCCCTGACGCCCGCACCTGGGACCGTCAGCCATTGTCCACCCAGCCGGAAGTTAGGCTGTGGCCTGGCAGGGTTGGGGGGACGTGGTCCACACAGCACCGCCTGCCTTTCTTCTCTCTGTGCCCACTGAGCTCACACCACTGAACGGTAATTGTCACCTGCAGGGTTTTAATGGCCGGCCAGCTGTGCGCAGAGCTGTGGGGGCTCAACCCACCTCCTGTGGTGGGTGGGGTCTTCAGGGGGCTGGGTGGGACGTGGTGGTGGGAGGAGGATGGCCAGGGGTCCTCCTTCCCGTGTGGGCAGAGCTTCCAGGGGCCAAATGGCCCTGGTGCATGAGGAGACGCCCCTCTCTCCAGTCAAGACTCATGGAGGCACAGCGCCCACTGCCCTTGCTGGGGCTGGGAGTCCACCCCCTCTGCCGGGCAGCACAGCTTGCTTCACTCCTTGTGACCACTCCTTGGAGCTCCGAGGCCAGATGCAGCACCCTCCTCACCCTCAGGGCCCCTGGGTGCCTGGCAGGCCCGAGAGTGGGGCACCCCTGCCCTGCTGCTGCCTCCCTGTCCCTGCCTTATGGCGTATCTGCCTTGTGCCTCACCCTCCCCATCTTCTGCCATGCAGCTCCTCCCTCACCCTCTCTCCCTGCGTGGCTCTCTCATCCCCACCCTGCAGCTTCCCAATAGGCGGCTCTGTGGGTGAGCTAAGCCTGTCCTCACCGCCTCAGCCCAGGGAGGGGTGGCCCTGAGCCTGTAAAGTGGGGGCTTCCCAGGGAGCCGGGGTACTTGGCCCAAGGAGGATGGGACCACCAAGGGTGGGAATGGAGGCTCAGGCTGGGGGTGAATTCTGAACCTCTCATGAGGACAGTTGGCCTCCATACTTGGAAGATACTGTTTTGTTTTTAATTATACAAAATTTTCAGACTTTATATTATCATATCAAAAACACAAGACGCCAACACACAGTGGCCGGAAGAAAAGCCAGCGCAGAAAGTTCCAGTGGGCCCGGGCAGGTGCTGGGGCCAGCGCAGAGTCCCGCTGCCGGCGCCTGTCTGTACGTCCATCTGTCCCTTGGCCCCGCTTGCAGCTAGGGCTAGCCTGGGGCATGCTTGTGGCGGGCCTTGCCCAGCTCAGGTCCAAGGTGGGGGCTGTCTGCGGTCACCCCGGGTGTTCACCTCCCCCAGCAGCGTCTGCCTCCTGGCTGCTGCCGGACACCTCCTAACTGCGAATCGCTGTCTTTCTGTCACGGTCCTTGCTCTGCAGAGGGGAGGGAGGAGTGTCAGGCCCCAGCAGAGTCCAGCGCCAATCTGCGCCTCTCCGGCCTCCCTGCTGGGTGCCATCTCAGGTGGCCAGCACCAAGGCACCTCCTTCCCGGCTCTCCCCAGCTTCCCTCAAGCGTTTTGGGGAGGGGAGCATACTGCTGCACAGCCGAAATTGTAAAATTAAATTTCCCAGATGTTCAGGCCCCAGGAGCTCGCGCGTGCTGTCTGGAGAGGAAATGGGGATTGGGAAAAGCCGTGCCGTATTTTCTCCCTGCTCACCCTGCTTTTCCGGTGCCACCAAGCACAGCAGGAGCTGTAAATCACAGCTGGCCAGCGTCTCCTGCAGGGCCCTCATCCCCAGCCCCCACGCCTCCTGCCAGCCTCTGCCTTCGTGTCCCATGGCCCACATCTCGGGCAGCCCTACAGGACCTGGTGTCTTGGTGTGCAGCCTAGGTAGGGGACGGACAGCAGGTGCCCAAGGTGGCTTTGGCCAGTGGTGGGCCGCAGGGGCTGAGACCCCGGGGTCCTTCCTCTCTTGCCTTGCAGCCTCTTTTCTGAACTCAGCTCTTTTCACTCCACCTTTCAGCTTGCTGAAAAGGGAAGCTTGCAGCGGCCTGGTCCAGCTCCCCAGCCTCCCCGCCCTGGGTGGGCCCCTTTGGGCATCCCTAGCTGTTACCCCTCATGCATCTCCCTGGGGGTGACTCCACACCCCACTGGGAGCCGGGTGTCCTAGGGCTGCCCTGGAGAGGAGCCCCAAGAGAAGGCCCCAGCCCCCGGCAGACCTGTGTTACAGGTGTGCCTGCCTGTGCCCTGTTGGGGAGCCCTGCCCGCGTGGCCTCGCCGCCTCTGCCTGGCAGGTGTGGGCTGAGGGGCGCGTTGGAGGCCCCCTCGGCGCCCCACGGCCCGTGCTCACCAACTTTCTCTGGTTGCTGAGGCAGAAGGTGCAGATCTGTTTGGGCTGGGTGTTCTCGCCGTCGCGGGCGGGAGGCGGCGGGGGCGGTGGCGGGGGGCTGCCGGCGCGCGCCGCGTGGAAGAAGGCGGGCCCGGAGTGGCAGGGCTGTCCGTCGCCGCAGGCCTCGCCTGCCAGCAGCACGTTGCCCAGGTGCGAGATGTAGCTGGAGGCCAGGCGTAGCGTCTCGATCTTGGAGAGCTTGCGGTCGGCGGGCTCGGTGGGGATCAGCGTGCGAAGCGCCGTGAAGGCCGTGTTCACGCTGTTGGTGCGGTCCCGCTCGCGCGCGTTCGCCGTGTGCCGCTGCCGGGGCTCACGGCCTGGCCGGCCCCCCGGCCCCCCGCCCCCGGCCCGTCGGCCCCCCGCCCTCCGCCGGGCGCCCTGGAGGCCGCAGCGCGCCGCGTGCACGCGACAGGGTTTCTCGTCGGAGCCCGAGCTGTCGCTGCCGCGGTCCTCGTCCTCCGACAGCGGGCTCACCTCGGGGTACAGGTAGCGGCCCGGCGGTGCCGGGCGCAGCGTGGCGAAGGACATGGGGCCGGCGGGGGCGCGGCGTCAGCTCTGTCGCGCGCTGCTCATGCCGCCTCCTGCGGCCACCGCGGGCCTCGCGGGCCGGCCGGGGCGAGGTGCAGGGTCTCGGCTGCGCCCCGCGGTGGCAGCTGCCGGGCGCCGCGCGCACATGTGCGTCCCGGGCTGGAGCGGGGCCCCGAGCCGCGCCTTTATAGCGGCGTCCCGGCCCCTCCCCCGCGCACGCCCCGCCCCTCCCAGCCTGGAGGCTCCTCGAGCAGCGCCCGCCGCACCCCCTGGCCTTCTGTGGCCACGCTTGGTTGGGGGCGGGGGGGGGTCTTTGGGGCATCGTTCTGTCTCTGGGGATGCGGAGGAAGCGGGAGGTTGCTTCTGGGCTGTAGTTACTCGGGGCCCCAAGACTGCAGTGCCCCCTTCCCCGGGAGAGGGGAGGAAGGTCAGCGGGACCCACCACCCCGTTTTCTCCCGTGGCACAACTGAGTTAACCCAGCCGCCCTGGCCCTGCTGCTTGACCGCACCCTGTCTGTCTCTGCCTCCCATGTGCGCCAGCGCCTGCTTGTGCCAGGCTGTGTGCAGGGGGCGGGCACAGGCGAGTATTCAGGGGCCTAGAGCTCAGTCTCTGCCTGTCTGTCTTGCACCTGCCTCTCCAGGCTTGGCACAGACTGTGCCTCCTGCTAGACTCTGGCCAGGTCCCCTGTTCCTGTGCTGTGTGGACCTCTCACCCCGTGGGTCTCCTTCTTGCCCCCTCCTCCTTCCCCTGTTCTTCTCTAGGGCCGCCAGGCCCCTCAGGAAACACACACATACCCCCATTATCCAGTTTGGGGATGGCCCCTTTTCTCCATGGGGAGAAGAGGGAAGGACCCTCAGCAGGGGACAGGGCCCAAGGGGTCCCTCCTGCGGCAGGGACCCCACAGGCTCCCAGCTGTGCTCTGTCTTGCCTGGGCCCCTCCCCGTGGCTACTGTTGCAGGAAGCAGCCGCCTGGGCAGCGGTCCCCAGGCTGGAAGGAGCGAGGGTGGCGGCTGGCAGGGGCTGCAACCAGGAATGTGTGTCCAGGAGCGTGGCTGTTCTGCCTGTGGAGGGGCCGAGGGCAGATGGTGGGGGGCCCCCGCAGAGAGGTCTTGGCTTCTGCCTCTCTGTGGAATGGGTCAGTTGGGGTCTTCCCTGAGTCCTCATCTGACAGCTGCCCACTTCTGCCTAAGGCCCCTGCCAGGGGAGGGAGCCCGCGGGTGATGAGGTCATCCCTGTCTGTGGCTGCCCAGAGCCCTGGCCAAGGAATCCAGTGAGGGGGGAGCTCTGGGGTTGGCACCACTTCAGTGGAAAATGTGAAGGTGCAGCTCCGGCGCCTCCGAGGGCGGGGGTGGGGGCAGCGTGGCCACCGTGCCACGTCAGACCCCAGGGCTGGGGAAAGGGCGTAGGTCAGGGCCAGTGACCTCCGGGCACTTGAGGCTGGGCCTGCACTCACCCTGCAACCTCCTCACCTGCTCCCCTGGGCGGCCCGAAGAGGGGCTGGGCCTTGTAGGGTCAGATGCTGACATGGTGACCCCCGGCCGCAGGACATCCGGAACACGGTGGGCAACGTGCCCTTGGAGTGGTACGACAACTTCCCCCATGTGGGCTACGACCTGGATGGCAGGCGCATCTACAAGCCCCTGCGGACCCGGGATGAGCTGGACCAGTTCCTGGACAAGATGGACGACCCTGACTACTGGTGAGGGCCGGCGGGCAGGGCCAGCAGCCAGGGGGGGCCCGAGGGATGGGGCAGGGCTGGCGGGGTCTGACTGGCGGTCTCCAGGCGCACTGTGCAGGACCCGATGACAGGGCAGGACCTGAGGCTGACAGATGAGCAGGTGGCCCTGGTGCGGCGGCTGCAGAGTGGCCAGTTTGGGGACATGGGCTTCAACCCCTATGAGGTAGGTGGCAGCAGGTGGCCCTGTTGGGGGGGGGGTCCTGGAGGCACGAGCAGGGCCTCAGCCACTCTGGCCCACACGCCCACATCTTTTCCCCCAGCCGGCTGTCGACTTCTTCAGCGGGGACGTCATGATCCACCCGGTGACCAACCGCCCGGCCGACAAGCGCAGCTTCATCCCCTCCCTGGTGGAGAAGGAGAAGGTGGGGCCCCGTGCCCCTGGGGCTTGGCCTGGGCTGCCTGCCCCACGCTGCTTGTCCTGACCCGGCTGTCTGTGCAGGTCTCTCGCATGGTGCACGCCATCAAGATGGGCTGGATCCAGCCTCGCCGGCCCCGAGACCCCACCCCCAGCTTCTATGACCTGTGGGCCCAGGAGGACCCCAACGCCGTGCTGGGGCGCCACAAGATGCACGTGCCTGCACCCAAGCTGGCCCTGCCAGGCCACGCCGAGTCGTACAACCCACCCCCTGAATACCTTCTCAGCGAGGAGGAGGTGGGCCTGCATCCTGGGGGGTTGGGGCCCTGTCCCCATGCTCCCCTGTGACCCTCCCCACCCGTCTCGGTCTCCACAGCGCTTGGTGTGGGAACAGCAGGAGCCGGGTGAGAGGAAGCTGAGCTTTTTGCCACGCAAGTTCCCGAGCCTGCGGGCTGTGCCTGCCTACGGACGCTTCATCCAGGAACGCTTCGAGCGCTGCCTTGACCTGTACCTGTGCCCACGGCAGCGCAAGATGAGGGTGTGTGGGGGCGGCACACCGGGGGACGGCACAGGGGGCAAAGCTGACCTGGCGTTCTCCTGCCAAGATGAGGGTGTGTGGGGGCGGCACACTGGGAGGTGGCACAGGGGGCAAGGCTGACCTGGCGTTCTCCTGCTCCAGGTGAATGTAGACCCTGAGGACCTCATCCCCAAGCTGCCTCGGCCGAGGGACCTGCAGCCCTTCCCCACGTGCCAGGCCCTGGTAAGTGGAGACTAGGGGCTGGGGTTGTACCCTCTGAGTCTGGCTCCTCACCGCCACCTCCTCCTCCTCAGGTCTACAGGGGCCACAGTGACCTTGTCCGGTGCCTCAGTGTCTCTCCTGGGGGCCAGTGGCTGGTTTCAGGTGGGTCCAAGCTGGGGGCAGCCTTGAGCTGTAGGGGCAGGTGGGATGGCCAGGTGCTGAGAGCTGCCTCTTCTGCATCCAGGCTCTGACGACGGTTCCCTGCGGTTCTGGGAGGTGGCCACTGCCCGCTGTGTGAGGACTGTGCCCGTGGGGGGTGTGGTGAAGAGTGTGGCCTGGAACCCCAGCCCTGCTGTCTGCCTGGTGGCTGCGGCCGTGTAAGTGGAGGCCCTGGAGGCTGGGGAGCCAGGGGTGGCACTGTGCTTAGGGGCTCTGTCTGGGCCTGGCTCACAGGGAGGACTCGGTGCTGCTGCTGAACCCAGCTCTGGGGGACCGGCTGGTGGCGGGCAGCACAGATCAGCTGTTGAGCGCCTTTGTCCCGCCTGAGGAGCCCCCCTTGCAGCCAGCCCGCTGGCTGGAGGCCTCAGAGGAGGAGTGCCAAGTGGGCCTGCGGCTGCGGGTCTGCCACAGCAAGGTGCGTGGGGTGCGCTGGGGGTGAGGCTGCAGTGGGAGGGGCCTGGCTCAGCCAATCAGCCAGCCTTGCCCTTCTGCAGCCAGTGACGCAGGTGACCTGGCACGGGCGTGGGGACTACCTGGCCGTGGTGCTGGCCACCCAAGGCCACACCCAGGTGCTGATTCACCAGCTGAGCCGTCGTCGCAGCCAGAGCCCGTTCCGCCGCAGCCACGGACAGGTGCAGCGAGTGGCCTTCCACCCTGCCCGGCCCTTCTTGTTGGTGGCATCCCAGCGCAGCGTCCGCCTCTACCACCTGCTGCGCCAGGAGCTCACCAAGAAGCTGATGCCCAACTGCAAGTGGGTGTCCAGCCTGGCAGTGCACCCTGCAGGTGAGGGGTGGGGGGGGCTGTGCACCCTGCAGGTGAGGGGTGCAGGTGAGGAGGGGGGTGGCGGTGTGCCCTGTAGATGAGGGGGGCAGGTGAGGGGTTGGGGGGCGGTGCGCCCTGTAGATGAGGGGTGCAGGTGAGGGGTTGGGGGGGCGGTGCACCCTGTAGATGAGGGGTGCAGGTGAGGGGTTGGGGGGCGGTGCGCCCTGTAGATGAGGGGTGCAGGTGAGGAGTGGGGGAGCGGTGCACCCTGCAGGTGAGAGTGAGAACACCTGCATCACAGCCTTTGGCCCTAGGTGACAACGTCATCTGTGGGAGCTACGACAGCAAGCTGGTGTGGTTTGACCTGGATCTTTCCACCAAGCCATACAGGATGCTGAGGTGAGGAGAGCTGAGGGTGGAGGCGGCCAGCAGAGCCCCTCCCTCGAGCCTGCCTTCAACCTGGTTCCCTTCTCCCAGACACCACAAGAAGGCTCTGCGGGCTGTGGCCTTCCACCCCCGGTACCCACTCTTCGCATCAGGCTCGGACGACGGCAGCGTCATTGTCTGCCATGGTATGGTGTACAAGTGAGTGCTGACCCTGCCTGGCCCCCTCCCCAGGGCAGTAGTGTCTGTCCATGTCCTGAGCCCTCCTCGTCCCCACAGTGACCTTCTGCAGAACCCCCTGCTGGTGCCCGTCAAGGTGCTGAAGGGACACGCACTGACACGAGACCTGGGAGTGCTGGACGTCGTCTTCCACCCCACCCAGCCATGGGTCTTCTCCTCGGGGGCAGACGGGACCATCCGCCTCTTCACCTAGCTGTCCCGCCTACGTGAGGCCGGGGCGGTTGTGCTGAAGTCAATAGAGCCTTACCCTGCGCTGCCTGGTGCTCCCACCCTCTTGAATTGGGGTTGCCAACAAAGCCGCCCCCACCACAGCGCCGAGCCTTCCCCTCACTCAATTTTGCAAAAACAGTGGGGATAACACACCCAGCCCAGGGCACCCTCTGGCCCATCCTCTAAGAGGCCGCGGCACTGCATCCTGTCAGTCACTCGCTGGGGGCAGATGAGTTTATTGGGCACACAGACTCCCACACCCTGTCTGGCCTCACTGAGGGGCTGCGGTTTGGTCCCTGGCAGGGCCTGTTCTGGGGCCAGGCCCCTCCAGCTGTGTGCCCAGGCTGGGGTCCTCGGGAGGCCCTGTCTTGGAGCTCAGGCACAGGTCTGGGTGCGTACTCCTTGCTGGGGGTGCTGGCTGGAGCCTCAGGCGAGCTTCACCAGGCGGCCCAGGGCCTCAGCAGCCCTGGTCCGCACCTCGGGGGCCGGGTCCTTCAGCAGGATCTGGAGCGCTGGGGGCAGAGGGAGGGGCTGCCTGGGGGGCTGTGACCTCGGCGTGCCCAAGCTTGTGCGTGGGCCACGCTCTCCTGACAGCCTCTGCTGGGAGGCTCAGGAGCCAACGGAAAGATAGTTTTTCCTTTTTTAGTGTTTTTTAAGCTCTTTTGGAACAGTTAAGAAGTTTCCGTGAATTACTAGAGACGATGAGGTCACCAGTGACAGGGAAAAAATCCTGAAATCCAGGAAAATCACTTAGTCCCTGCGGGTGCCTACAGGGTCAGCAGGGCCCAGCGGAGGGGCCCCGTGGAGGGGGTGCTCACCCGAAATGAGCTGATCCAGGTCCACCTGCGGCTGCTGCCTGGGCTCCGCGTGCAGCACCAGGAACCCTGTGAAGTGGGGGCATCAGGCAGGGCTGCTGGGCGGCCTGGGGGCGGGGCAGGGGGTGCTGCTCACCAGTGAACAGTGGTGCAGCAGCTCGGACGTCCTCCCAGCTGCTCTTGAAGTAGAACAGGCAGGTGGTCAGCAGGCGGCCCAGGAGGTCTGGGAAATGGTGCATCTGGGGAGAGGCCTGGTCAGCGCCGCCTGGCCCCGCCCCATACCTGGCCCCGCCCCATACCTGGCCCCGCCCCACCTGACCCCGCCCCTCACCAGGTGCTTGCAGGTGGTGTTGAGGAACTCCCCGAAGTGCAGGGCCCGTCCCTCCTGCAGGTGTTTCTGGAAAGCGGCTGAGAGGTCTTCACACGCCAGGTTGGGGCCACACATGCGCAGGGCAAACCTGCAGGCCTAAGGGATGCGGCACTGAGGCCGAGTCCAGTTGAGGCCACTCACCCCATTCCACCCACCCCCTGGCTACTCACGCTGGCCACGGCGGCCTGAGGGTCCTGCAGGTGCAGCAGCAGGGGCGCCAGCCCGCCCACCACCTGGTCCAGGAAGACGTCCTCACAGTCTCCATGGCAGACTTGGTTAAGGTGCCCAAAGAGGCGGATGGATGCTGTCCGGAACTCCATCTTCTCCTGGGAAGGACATGCAGCATATGGCTCCTCACAGGCTGTGGGTGTCCTTGCCTGACACAGGCCAGGAAACCCCCTGACGGGTGGGGGCTTGATGGGTGGGGACTGCCAGGCCCAGCAAAGCAGCACCCCTGCAGGTCCGTGCTCTCCACGGTCACCGGGCCGCGGTGGGAGAGACAGGGAGAAGGGTGGGGCTGGGGCTAAAGCTCAGAGCAAGAGGCAGGAAGGGCCGGGGTCCCCTCCCCTCCCTACCCCTCCCCGCCCCGCCTACACTGTCGAAGAAAGGCCGGATGCGGATGGCCACGTGCAGCAGCCCGGAGCGCAGGTCCCAGGCCTCCACCAGGTGCACCAGCCTTGCAAGGCCCAGCATGGCCTCCAGGGCCACCGGGCTGTGAGGGCTGTCCCCGTCGTCCAGCCCGCCAATCATGGCTGTGAGGAGCTGGGGGCCGTGGGCTCGCACCTGAGGACACCCTACACTCAGCCTGGGCCCCAGAGTTATCGTCTGCCACCCCACAAGACAGGGTGACCTCCATGCACAGCCCCCCACCCACGCTGCCTGGGCCCCAGAGGGACTGGTGGCCACCCCACCTTGTCAGGGCAGCCGGAGGCCAGGTTGGCCAGGCCGCGGAGCACCAGCCTTCGCACACTGGCGCATGTGTCCTTCTGGCGAGCCACCAGGCTCTCCAGCAGCGAGTCCAAGAGCATCAGGTCGTTGGCCACGTTGCTGTTCAGCAGCTGCAGGCAGAGGTTCTGTGGCTTCCCCCTCCCCGCTGACCCCAGGGCCCAACCCACCAGCCCAGGCCCAGAACACGCCAGTGTGGCAGACAGAGGTGGTGGACCTACTCCCTGGGTCTCAGATCAGTGGCAACCCTCCCTGTTGTGCGGCTGGGGCCTGCTCTGTCGCTCACCCTGCTCTCTTGCATGGCCTTGGGCAAGATGTTGGCATCTTTGGCCACAAGGGCCAAGACGACATTGCCAAGGGCACCTGGGGCCCCAGGGACCAGCCCTGTCCAGCTACAGATGGACCCAGCAGGACTTGGGGATACAGGCTGCAGGAAGCCTGGGTCGTCCTCTCACCAGACACAGGGGGTGTCCCTGGGCGGGACTGAGTTCTGGCATGGGGGAGGAGGTGGCTAGCATCCACGTCCCCTCCTCGCAGGCTGCGGTCGAGGGGGCCTTTTAGGGGTAAGAAAAGGGCATCCCAGGCCTGTCCTGAGCAGAAGCCCCACCCTGGTGCCCAGCAACCCTCCCTGGAACGGCCTACCTCGGCCAGGAAGGCGGTGGTGGTCACCCGCTGGTTCTCATATGCACTGCTGTGTGTGCAAGCCAGCGTCTTCAGCACCAGGGGGAGCCGGGGCCCTGCGTGCTCAGCCATGGCCCTGGGAAAGGGGGCCGCTGAGGGTGCAGGGGCTGTTGATGTGCTGCACCCTACCCAGGCACCTTCCACCCTGCACAGCCCTGGTCCACTCCACCACCAGCTACCAGGTTCTGGGAGTTATCGGTCTCAGAGATGCCTCCCAACTTGCCTTGCCAGGCCTCTGCACGGGTCCCTCCCCACCCCTGCCCAGAGACCAAATAGGCAGGAGCTCAGGCTGCCACTGGCCTGACACACATGGGGCTCCCACCTGATCCTGGTCACGTCCTGGGCCCCAGAGATATTGTGGAGCCCAGCTAGTGCTGGAGCCACAGTGGGCTGGGCCCGCTCAGCTCACCTGGCCAACCTGGTGGCCCCCTCCTCATGCCCCGCCGAGGTCCTGAGCAGCTCCCAGCCTCCCTCTAGGTCCATGCGCTGTGCCACGTCCTCGCTGCCACTGCGGAGCAGCACGGCCCGCAGGGTGTCCACTGCAGAGCTGCAGGATTGCCAGGGTGCTCAGCTGGTGGGGCACACACGCCCACCTCCCTTCCCAATGAGCCCCTGATGTCTGCACCCAACGTGTGCTGCCCACCTGGTGCCTAGCCCTATCCCTGCTAGAGCCACCCTCCAGGAAGCAGGCTCTGGAGGGCCCCCCATTTTCCCCACCCAACGCAAGGATGCAGATGTTGGCTTGGAGGTGAGCTAGTAGCAAGGTCAGCCTGTGGCCACCCGGCCACCAGCCTGAGAGCTGAGCACAGGCAAAGCCCTCTGGCTGCAGCTGCCTGCCTTTCTGGACACCCAGATGCTGCTGGGCACCCACACCACAGGCACCCCATCCCTGGGCCTGTTCCTGCCTGGAACTTTGGGCTCTCACACCTGTACCCCCAGGAGACTCCATAGGCCTCTGGGAGGCGGACAGACCCCGATCTACTCCCAGTGTTGGCTGAGGGAGGCTGGCTGGCAAGTGAGCAGGAGGTTGGTGCCAAGAGCTGGAGGGGCTGCAGGGGTGCTGAAGAGC
The DNA here is from genome assembly GCF_043159975.1 of Macaca nemestrina. Lineage (NCBI taxonomy): Eukaryota > Metazoa > Chordata > Mammalia > Primates > Cercopithecidae > Macaca > Macaca nemestrina. The sequence goes on from NC_092132.1 coordinate 1,000,309, forward strand.
AGGTGCCGTGGGGTCAACCTGGCCAACTCTCCGTCTCTCCTGACTCCCCAGAGCCCCACCAGGCAAGCACCTTGCCCTCTGGTCTCCCTGGCAGTGGGAGGCAGGCCTAGGACTCAGGCCAGAAACTGGCAGGGAGAGTCTGATGTTGAAGCTAATGCCGGGTCCAGCTTGAGCCTGGCATCGACCATCAGCTCAGATGAGCCCTTCCCTGCTGAGGCTGCCCCACTCCTGGCTGCCAGTGGGTGGGGCATAGTGTGCAACCCAACAGGCAAGGTCTGGGGCAGAGGATGCCCAGCACCAGCGTCCCCACCCAGCAGGACCCTCCCTTGCAACTTCACAGCCCCCTGCCATGTGCTTTCCGGTGCCCACTGCACCTCACACTTAGACCTTCACTGCCTTTGGACCTCTGCCCCCACAAGGCTTTGTCTTCAGGAGCACCTGCCCAAAAGCAGACAACCCCTGAGCAGCATGGGCCATGTGGTGACCGCTGGTTGTGGTGACAGTGCCACTGCCCTGGTCACCTCCTGCCAGGTGTCCCAAAGGCCCCCTGGTGTGCCGGGGTGGGCCTAGCAGGGAGCAAGTGGCCACTCCAAACTGGGGGCCAGGCCCTGCTCACCTGGATGGTGTGAGAGGCCCTCATGCAGGGGGGATCTAGGAGGAGGGTGTGGTGGGCACGGGAGCATGGGACAAGCTTGTTAGAGATCTGGTGATGGGTTCCATGAGGCTTCTGGGCAGTTGGGCACACAGGGCCGGTGATGCCGGCAGGACTGAGGCAGCCTGAGAGCTGGACAGGGGCTATAGGAGCTGAGAGCCATGGGGGTCTTGGAAGCCCAGGAAGGAGGTGCTGGGGGCCTGCTCCCAGTCTACCACTGTCTCCATGGGTGTGCCTGGGTGGTCTGGTGCTGACCAACAGCAGGGCCAGCCCATCACACAGCCCCTGATGAGAGTCCCCAGGCTTCTCTCTCTCAGGGGTTCCCTCCCCAAGGTAGGACATGCTAGAAGGCAGCTCTGGGTGAGACGGGAGTCCCATGGTTCCAGTGTTAGGCCCTGATCTTTGAGCCCAGGTAGCCTGGGTGCCAAGGGGACTTCCAGCCCTGGGAACAGCACTGACCACAGGCAGAGGAGAGCACACCAGTCACCACGGTTCCTGGGAGATGCCCTTGACACGTACAGGCCGGACCAGCCACAGTCGGAGGGAGGACCCACAGGGCCACAGTTCAGCTGGGCCTCATGGTCTGAGCCAGGGCCCAGCTTGAGTGCAGCTCTGCCTCCAGCTCCACACCCTGCTCCAGGCCTTGAGGCTTGCAAGGCGCCATCTGGACCAGGGGCTGCACTCCAGGCTGCAAATGGCGCAGGCGCAGCAATTCACAACCAACTTTGACAAATCTAACGGGAAGCATGTGTTTGGCTCAGAAATGTGTTAGTGATTTAGATGAGGGTGCCTCCCTTGCTTGTGTGCCCAGGACATTTAAGAATGTGGCACCCACAAGGGTCTGACCCACTGGAGGACAGCCTGTAGGCCAGGCTCTGCAGTCGTCCCGTGGAGGGGTACCTGGGGGTGGGCGTGGGGCCTGCAGAGGCACTGACTCGCAGCAGGCCAGGCCCAGGGGCTGGTGACTGCCCCATCCCATTGACATTTTCCACTCAGTTTGCTAGGGGCAGAGCAGCCCTGGCAGCTGGCCCCACTGGGGTTTACGAGCTGGCCTGTGGTGGAGCAGCCTGTGGTGCTGGGGCAGGGGGAGGGGGGTGAAGTGAGGCTGTCCCCCTGGTGTGTCCTGGCCAAGGTGCACACCCAAACCTGGGCACCGGGGTGGGACGGAACCAGAGCCCTCCTGGGCAGGCAGGGCATGGCGGCCCAGCATTCACACGGGCTGGTGGTCCTGGGGTCAGGCCACACAGCCACGCCTGCCCAGGGTGTCAGCTTCCTCTGTGCTATGGCCCCAGGCAGGTGCGTAGGACCTGAAATGCTGTCATGTCGGGCACCTTGGCAGCTCTCACGCGTGGGGCTGTGAGCACATGCCAGAGGCCCCTCTGCTGGGGCAGTTTCAGGGACAAAGCTGGTCCTGCCATGGTTGGCCCCAGCCTATACCCCAAAGACTCCCCACAACCCCACTCCCAAGAGATGGCACCACCCTGATCCTGCCTGAGCTGCCACGCGAAGCCCCCATCACCTGCCTGTGTTGAGCAGCGCTGCGCAGACTGCCCGCAAAGGCGAGGAGGGAGGCCTTCACAGCCAGTGTGAGAAGGGAGGCCATGGATGTCACCACTGACGGCTCAGCCCTGCACCTGGGTGAGGCGCCAGTTCCCTGGGAGCAGAGTCACTCCCACGCTCCCCATGGTTCAGATCTGCCACCCGCCCCCACCATGCACATGCGTGCACACACATGCCTGTGCTTGCAAATTAGTACTGGGGGTGGGAAGTGGGGACCCAGATACCTGCAGGGTTCCAGGTTCCTGGCGGCTAGGGCTGGACTGGCACCCCTCCTTTCCTGGGCCTGCAGGTTCCGGGGCAGCTGGACACCCACGGTGCAGCTGACACGCAGCAGAAGTGCCACGAACAGCTGGGGGTAGAGCTCTAGCACCGCGGGCCCCGCTGCAGGCGTGGACAGGACCTCGAATAGTGCACAGGTAGCCTGGGGGAGATGTCACCACAGGGCCATGCCTCCCTCCAGGCCACACGAGATCTGAGCCCGCACCCTGTGTGCTCCCATGCATCCCATGGGCAGAGCCCCAGGGAGCTGCAACACAGGAAGGGCGAGGTACACCACTGCATGGCTTGGCCCTCAGGGTAGAGGCAGGACACAGGGACAGAAGGGCAGCCAGCCTTCACAGGACAGACCTCAGGCCATCTGTTCTCAGCTCCTCAGAAGGGAGGAGGAGGGAGTTCTCACAGCTGCTTTACTGCTTAAAACATTGCCAAGCTGGGTTTATTTTTTTTCCGCAGGATAAAACATGAAGTGGTCTCCCCTGGGGGCCCACACCTGTGAGGCCTTTACGAGCCTGAGCTCAGAGCTCCCGGCCTGGTGCTGCCGCCAGGTGCCCGTGGGGTGGCGTCCAGGCCACCTCATTGAGAGGCCTCCCCCTGGGCACCCAGGCAAGCGGGGCAGGGACAGAGTGTCAGCGTGGCTCTGAGAGCCCGACTCACCGAGAGAGGCAGCAGCGTGGCCACACGGTCTGGGGTGCGGCCCAGCAGGAAGGCCCGGCTCTCCTTGAATGGGACGTCCCTACTCATCTTCTCCAGCAGTAGTCCCAGGACCTGAGCAGCCAGGCGAGGCTCCACCGCCAGCGCCCGCCACAGCATGGAGGTGTGGCTGAAGCAGGGCAGGAAGAGAGTCACCTTGAGGTCATGGCTGGTCACAGTGCTGCCGGCACCGGGGCTGGGCATCCCTGCCCACCGCCGCCTGGGTGCCGTGGACCCTGGCTCCACGACGCTCAGACATGGCCACCAGGCTCAGCTACAGCCAGCTGGGAAATGGCCTCTTGGCCTCAGACCTGAGCTCACCCCTTCCTCTGACTCCAGGGGTCTGTAAACAGCTGGCAACAAAGGACACAGAGAAAAGTCTGGGCCTGTACACAGAGGGCCCAGGGCAGTGGTGTGGGAGGTCCCTGGGGAGCTGCTGGGAGGGAGAACAAATCTTCCCTGGAGGAAGCAGCATCTGGCCCAGGCCTCAGAATGGCACAAGGTCAAAGAGCGCAGCTCCCAAGGAGACCTGCCAAGAACACCCGGACGCCGCTGCAGACACATGGTGAGGCAGCTATGCTCGGCGTTTGCAGAAATAAACAACAAACTTTAAATATGATGGGAACTGGAAATTCTAAACAGATACAGCAAATTTAAAAGAAAACCAAACAGCCCTTTTAGAAATGAAACACTAATGTACTCAGTGGACATATTTGGTGCCAGTCTAGATACAGTAGAAGAGAGAAACGGTAAATAGGAAAATAAGGAAATTACTCAGTGAATAGGAAGGTAAAAACATTTCAGATAAATTATTACAGAGAAAGAATAACATGGGAAGGCAGAGGACAGAAGAAGAGACGCAGAAGATGGAATGAGGGCTAACATACATTTGATGGATGTCCCCGAGGCAGAGTAAACAGAATGGCTGACAAGGAGGAGGCTGGGTTTTTCAGAACGGATGAAATATACTGACCTACAGACAGCCTCGAAGCCGCCTGGCAGAACAAATGAAAAGCAACCCCCACCTGCAAACTGCAGATGAGCCACAAGCAGGAAGTGGCCTCCTCGACAGACGCAATGCTCGGAGACTTCACCTGGCTCCCAAGAGTAAGGACAGAAGCCAGAAACAGTGATGCGCTGTCACACACCTGAGCAAACGCACTGAACTAGGACACTGAGCCACAGAAAGAACAGTCACAAGGAATGGCCAAATAAAGACATTCTCAAGTAAACAAAAGCAGGCAGTGTGTCCCTGATCCTCGTGAAGGGAATTCCAGGAAACGTCCTTCAGGCAGAAGGCAAGCAGCAGAGGGCTGGGCATGAGCGTGGGGAGCAAATGACCTGGCAGGAACGTGGACAAACGCACAGGAGGGCAGGCACACGGCATGCGCCAGCAAGGACGTGGTGGCCATCGCTGAGGCGCCAGGAGGCCACAGACTCAGCCGCGGTGGGCCCCCACAAGGCTGTATATGACAGTCAAGCCAACCTGTGCCCAGGGCAGGGCTGGCAAGCTTCTGACCAGGACAGTGGCTCAGGCATTGGGGGCCAGGTGGCCTCTGGCAGCTCATCAAGCTTGCCGCTGTAGTGCGAGAGCAGCCACAGACAGCGTGGAAGTGGATGAGGCGGCTGCTTCCAGAAGCTTTAACTCATGGACACTGGAATCAGAATTTCCTATCATTTTCATGTGTCATGAAATATTCTTTTGGTCTTTTTCTGACCATTTATGGATGCAGAACACATCCTTAGCTCAGGGGGTGGCAGGGTAGAGACGGCCACAGTAACTCCACTCCTTTTTTTTTTGAGACAGAGTCTTGCTCTGTCACCCAGGCTGGAGTGCAATGGCGCGATTTCAGCTCACTGAAACCTTCACATCCCGGGTTCAAGCAATTCTCCTGCCTTGGCCTCCCAAGTAGCTGGGACTACAGACAGCCTGCTGCCCAGGCTGGAGTGCAATGGCCCAATCATGGTTCACCGCAACCTCCGCCTCCTGGGTTCAAGCGATTCTTCTGCCTCAGCCTCCCGAGTAGCTGTGATTACAGGCAGGCACCATCACGCCCAGCTAATTTTATTTTTAGTAGAGACGGAGTTTTACCATGTTGGTCAGGCTGGTCACAAACTCCCAACCTCAGGTGGTCCGCCTCTCAAAGTGTTGGGATTACAGGCGTGAGCCACCGCGCCCGGCCAATTTTTTTTTTTTTTTTTTTGAGACGGAGTCTTGCTCTGTCACCCAGGCTGGAGTGCAGTGGCCGGATCTCAGCTCACTGCAAGCTCCGCCTCCCGGGTTTATGCCGTTCTCCTGCCTCAGCCTCCCGAGTAGCTGGGACTACAGGCGCCCGCCACCTCGCCCGGCTAGTTTTTTTGTATTTTTTTTTAGTAGAGACGGGGTTTCACCGTGTTAGCCGGGATCGTCTCTCGATCTCCTGGCCTCATGATCCGCCCGTCTCGGCCTCCCAAAGTGCTGGGATTACAGGCTTGAGCCACCGCGCCCGGCCCAATTTTTTTTTTTGAGATGGAGTCTCGCTCTGTCGCCCAGGCTGGAGTGCAGTGGCGCAATCTCAGCTCACTGCAAGCTCCGCCTCCCGGGTTCACACCATTCTCCTGCCTCAGCCTCTGGAGTAGCTGGGATTACAGGCACACACTACCTTGCCCGGCTAATTTTTTGTATTTTTAGTAGAGACGGGGTTTCACCATGTTGGCCAGGATGGTTTGATCTCCTGACCTTGTGATCCACCCACCTGGGCCTCCCAAAGTGCTGGGATTACAGGCGTGAGCCACTGCACCTGGCCATGCCCGGCCAATTTTTATATTTTTAGGAGAGACAGGGTTTCACCATGTTGGCCAGGCTGGTAGCAAACTCCTGACCTCAGGTGATCCTCCTGCCTCAGCCTCCCACATTGCTGGGATTACAGGTGTGAGCCACAGTACCCAGCCTCAGTTCCACTCTTATACGCACACCTGAAAGAGAAATGCATGCCCTGCCCACCAACAGACACTCCCCAGAACATTCAAAGCATCGCCATCCCCAGCAGCCCCAAACCAAAAACAACCTGAGTGTCCATCACCTAGAAACAGATACACGGTGCAGCCCACGTGGCACCCAACACTGCCCGGCAAGGAGAAAAGATGAGCAACAGCACCGCCGTGCTGAGCAGAGGCTGGGACAACCCAGCACACAGCACAATTGCCAAAACCTCTAGTGGCGGCGTTCAGGTGGCCCTGACCCTCTAGGGGACTGAGGGGCACACGGGCCTGCTGGGGACCAGACATCTCCTTTGCCTCGACCTGGAAAGTCCCGCAGGGCCCAGTGGCTCCGTGCTTGCCCTTTGTGTGAGCCACGCCTCCACGGAAAATTAAAACTGACTGATGAGCCAGGCGGTAACCACAGAGGAAAGACAAGTCAATGCTGACTGTGCCCAAGAGCAACGGTCATGATGACTCGGGCGCCCAGCAGCCCAGCCAGACCCAGACCTCAGCCTACGTTCGGGGCCCATGCCGGACTTCAGTAAGGACACGTGCAGCCACCTTTAGGGCAAACGCTAAAAGAAAAGGAACAGACTGCAGGATTGCAAACTGAGTGGAGAAAGTGAGGTAAGAGGGACACTGTGAATCTGAAAAAGGACAAGAAAGAAGATTTTTAAAAAACAAAATGCGTAACAAAGAGGCAAAAGATTTGACAGTGGATTTAAACTCACTCTATCAGTAACAAAATGCAGCTATTTACCATACAAAAGGTTTAAACACACAGAAAGGTCAACAGTACCAGGAAAGAGCAGGGCCACCAGACAAGTGTACCTCTGAGCAGAAGTGCCTGCGGGTCCCCCCCTGCCAGGAGGAAGCGGACATTGCAGCTTGGATGTACTTAATGGGAGGGCCTTAGAGCACATGAAAAAAAGCAAAGCTGACAGGCTGAAGGGCCAGGTGCAAGGAAACCTGCGTCCCCACAGTAGCCTCGTGCCCCCACCTGCCAGGGTAAGGGTCACTCTGCCTTGCCCAGCGGAGTCTCCAGGCGGTCACAGGCAGCCAGGTACCCCTGGGCCAGCCTCTGTCCACGACTAAGATGGCAAAGACAGAAAGGGCCAGCAGACCCATGCTCTGGAGGCCTCAGCGAGGACAGGGGACCCCAGTGGGCTGGGGGGTGGTAGACACACCCTGCCCTTTGCTGGCAGCTGGGAGGTGTGTTTGGGAAGACATAGTGATGTATGGCACAGACAGGCTTGTCCTTGGGCTCCTGAGGGGCTTAGATCAGGCATTTTCTGGGGGTCTGCTCACAGGCAGTAGTGGACGCCCTGCGGAGGACAAGGCTTGGGGCAGCTGGAACCAAGACGCAGGGCGAGGGGCAGCCTCCAGTGTCTGCTGGAGCCCGGGGCCTTAGAGGAGGGCGGAAACAGCGGCTTCCCTGTGGCGGTGCTGTGCAAGGCCCACCGGGGCCAGTGAGGATCCCGAGACGCCTAGAGGAGTGGTCCCCATGGGTACCTGAGAGACTGGGGCCTGTCTCGATGGCACTTTCTGTCCCACGTGGCCTAGAGCCATGGGAACTCATGCAGAAAGCTGGGCTACAGAGCCGAGGTGCAGAAAGCCAGGGTGCGGAGGCGGGTGGAGGGCTTGGGGAGCAGCATTCCAGAGGAACCCCTAAGCCTGGAGTCTGGACTAGGTACCTGTCCAAGGGCAGGGGGCTGCCCAGGAGGCTGGACACCACGGCCGCACAGTGCTGGGTGGCCAGGAGGTACATGCTGTGCTGGGCAGCCGGCAGGACGTGCTCTCCCTGGGCCTCCTGAAGCTTGGAGCGCAGCACGCTCACGATCTCAGGCACCTGTAGATGAGCAGGACATGGCGGTCAGGCCACGCGTGGGGGACAGCCATGGGCACACCTATGCCAACCCAAGGGGGTGGGGCCATGAGGGAGGCCCCATGAGACGCAGAGCTCTGTACTGCTGGTGCCAGCCTGAGGCAGGACCCGGATCCCCCGTGGCCACGGACAGCCCAGAAGCCAAGGAACTGGAGCCATGACCTGGATTCCTCTTGCAAAGTGGCTAGTGCCCTGGGAGGTAGAGGAAGTGCCGAGGACACACGTGGCCCAGAGGCTGGTGTGGAGCTGGGCAGGCAGCCAACAGAGCCAGCGGCCCCATGCCCTCACAGCATGTCTGCTGGGTCCAATTCTCAGGCTCCCCTGGCAGGCCCACCAGAGGCAGGACCCACACAGCTGCCAACTGCACCCATGCAGAAGTTGGGCTGGGAACCTGGGCGGACAGGGAGGAGGAGACAGATTCCCAGACCGAGGCTGGAGCTGGGCCTGCCATGGAAGGTTGGGACTTGGGGGGCTGTGAGTTTGCCACTGTCCTGCTGCTCCAGAAAGCAGGTGAACGGAACATGGGCAGGAGGACGCTGGCCCTGGGACCCCCAGGCCCACCACAAGTCCAGCAGCAGCATAGCATGTGAGCCTCACTCTGGGGGACAGCCATGTCATGAGGGGGCTCCCTGCCCATGGTGAGTATTGGCCCGGGAGTCTCCTCTCCAGCCTCAGCCATGGTGACCCCTACTGCCAAATGCCTGCTGCACAGCTAGAAAATACCACGATCTGGGGTGAAAACAAACAAAGCAATGGGCCATGAGGTCAGGCTTGCCTCGCCCTGGAGGATGGCTGACACACTGTGGGCTCCACCCACCCCAGCGTTCCCGGGCCACGGCTAGGGTCCTCCTTCCTGGCTGTGGCTGAGGGACCCGCCTGGGTAGCTGGAAAGGAGAAGGGGCTGGTGCAAAGCACAACAGCAGGTGGAGCTGGAGGAGATTCTGACGGCAGAAACTTCCGGGCCGGGCCAGGCCCACACCACTCACGTGGTGAGGCCACAGCACGGTGTGGGGAGACACGGCTGGTGAGGGGTGCAGGAGCCATGCCCAGGGGAAGCCGCACAGGCACAGGCTGGTCCTTCCTGGTCACTGTCGCTCTCAAAGGAGCTGCAGACCTCCTGACGCCGCTTTCATTCCAAGACCTGTGCGGAGCTGAGCGCCCAGCCCCTGCAGGAGCAGCGCGTTCTGATGACCTGTGTTTCTCTGCCTTTTTCTTCACCTGTCCTAGCCCAGGCGCTTCCCTGACAAGACGGCTGCAGGGGCTGCAGACGCCGCCTGCTGCCCGCCCATTGGTTTCCTCTGCACTCCTGGCTTTTGGCAAGTTTTGACAGTGAGGAGGTGCTGAACTCCAAGCAAATATTTTTCCACACCAGGTCTTGCTCCTCAGCCCTCCAGGGAGTGACTCTCACAGACGGGCTTGCTTCAAAGCCAAGACCAACCTGGCACCCCGCGATGCCATCTGAGCCGCTGGGCTGTGCCGTCTACACTGGCAGCTGACCAGCCTCTGCATTCTCCTGAGCGCTGTGAGGGGCCGGCTGCGCCACCTACACTGGCAGCTGACCAGCCTCTGCATTCTCCCGAGCGCTGTGAGGGGCAGTGACCCCCCTGCTGACGCACAGCCTGGGTGACACCAGCGGGTGCCCAGAGCGACCACTTCCACCACTTTAGCAGTTATGGGTCCACTGGACCCGCCCACCTCCTTCCCATCCATGCTGGCATTTTTTCAGAAATCTGTTGCTTTGGTGACAGCTCTCCAGGTGTTTTGGAACACAGCTGTTCGTGGACATATACTCTGCTAACCAAACGTATTTTTCCTCTTTCACTTCACTTTTTGCTTTTATCGATGTCGGCTCTTTTCCCGTGACTTGTCTCACAAGAGGTTTGTCTTGCTGTCTCAGTGGGTTTACTTATCTTCTCTAATATTTCTTTACTTTTGCATATTTATTTCTTCAACAACTCGAACCCATTGGTGCACATGTACACTTGAATCTATGCTTTTTTTGAACTTTAGGAACAGCCCGGGTGCGCTGGGTTGTGGTGGAGGGCTTGCAGGGTGGAGGCAATTTCCACAGTCACCTCTTAGCTGAGAATCCCCGAGTGTGGACCCTCACACCCAGTCCTGAGCAGGCTCCTGCTTCCGCGGACTGCTGGGCAAAATCCATGTGGTCCCAGGACGCGGGGCAGCATTCCAGCTGCCCGCTGTGTGAGGCTCAGCTGCGCCCTACACCTTCCAGGTTATTCTGCCGGTCTCTGGATTGTGGCTCCTCCCTCAATGGTGAGCCCCTGTGCAGGGTCCTCTCCCTTCCTGTCATGCTTGGCCTGGGTCACTGAGACATAATTCAGAGCTCCAGAGCCCACCTATTCACTGTTAAGTGCACAGTTCCAGGATTCCAGTGCACTCAGGATGTACAACCATCACCCCCAAAAGAAACCCGTCACAGCCTGGGCAACATGGCAAAACCCTGTCTCTAAGAAAAATACAAAAAATTAGCTGGGCGTGGTGGTGCACACCAGTAGTCCCAGCTGCTCAGGAGGCTGAGGCTGGAGGATCACCTGAGCCCAGGAGATCGAGCCTGCAGTAAGCCATGATCACATCACAGCACTTCAGCCTGGGCAACAGAGTAAGACCATCTCTCTCTCTCTCTCACACACACACACACACACACCCCCCATCTCCATCAGCAGTCACTAATTTGCTCCCCAGCCCTATTCCACTGTCTGTCGCGACGGATTTGCCTGTTCTGGACACTTCATGAAAATGGGCTCATGTGATTGTGGCTTTTAGTGTCTGCTTTTGTTGTTGTTGCTTATTTGTTTTTGAGATGGAGTCTTCCTCTGTCCCTCAGGCTGGAGTCCAATGGCACAATCTCAGCTCACAGTAACCTCCGCCTCCTGGGTTCAAGTGATTCTCCAGCCTCAGCCTCCTGAGTAGCTGGGATTACAGGCTCCCAACACCATGTCCAGCTAATTTTTGCATTTTTAGTAGAGATGGGGTTTCACCGTGTTGGTCAGGCTGGTCTTGAACACCCGACCTCGTGATCCGCCCGCCTTGGCCTCCCAAAGTGCTGGGATTACAGGCGTGAACCACCACGCCTGGGCAGTGTCTGCTGCTTTCACTGAGCACGATGTTTTCAACATGCATCTGCCTCACAGCCTGTGTCAGGGCTTCATGCCCCTTTATGACCCAGTAATATTCTGTCGTACGGATGGACCACATTTCCTCTACCCATTTGCAAAGTGATGGGCCCCTGGGATGCTTCCCAGATGGCATGAGCGGTGCTGCTGGCTGTGGGTCGCTGCGTGCTTCATGCTGTGTTCTTAGGAAGATACCTGGGTGGGACAGCTGAGTCACTTGGCAACTCTGAGTTTGACCTTCCTGAGGTGGCAGCGCCACTTCCACCCCCACCTGTTTGTTTCATGTGGAATTTCCTCCTCTCCTGTCCCCTCCTTGGCCCCCCGCACACCACCTCAACCCTGGGAAGGCTGCCTCCTCCGTCGGACACGCCCGGCCTCAGGAGAGCCTGTTGTTCTCCGTCATGCTCTCTGCGCTCTCTACTTCATGGTCATCTCACACTGGGGGAGGTCGCATGTCACCCCCTAGGGCCACAGGTTCTGATTCAACGTCAGAGGAACTCAAAGCCCAACAGTATCAGCCTGCCTCAAAGAGGTCCCCCACCAGGATCTCAGGGCGGGGAAGAACGCAGAGGTTCACCATGATGGCTGGGTACATGGCACCGGCGGCAGGTGTGCCTGCTGGGCTGTGCTGTGGGCCTGCTCAAAGCCTTAGCCAGGGGTCAGCAATGCCCCTGCCCAGCTGGGCTGTGGCAAGTGATGTGTATGCAAACCTGGGCTGGGAAGAAAATAGCTGGACAGCTCCGCTTTGCAAAAAGCAGCCCTCTCAGAGCCCAGCCACAGCCTCAGTGTGATCCAGCCACTCTACTTCTTGATATGTCCCCAAATGAACTGAAAGTAGGGACTTGATGAGAAATTACACACCCACATTCAGGAGAATCTGCCCAAGTGTCCATGTACAGACACACTGAAAAGCACAACATGGCACATCCCACACTGAGGCCAACCCCAGCACCCAGGCCGCCACTGCCAGCCCTGTCCATCCCACGCTGGGGCCGACCCCAGCACCCTGGCCGCCACCACCAGCCTGGTCCTTCTCTCACCATCTGCACAGGTGGCCAGGGTACCTCACTACCCTCAGATCTGAGCTGGGGCCCCACTGCCTGCACAATAAAACCCAAGCCTTCAAATGGCCAGCACTGAGCCGCCACCCTCTGGCCCCTTGTTCCTCCCAGGGCCCGATGCCAGCATCTCTACCCTCAACCTCTTCCTCCTGCCATGCAGTAGCACTGGACTTGCCCTTCCAGAAACCACACCGTGTGCAGTCCTTGGCACGAGCCCTCCACCAACACTTTCCTTTTCTCCACTGCTGCATTCCTGTTCATGCCTCTCCAAGGAGCTCTGTGCAGTGTATGTAAAGCCAATGGAGAAACTGTATCCAGGACACAGAAAGCACCCCTACCAGCTGGGCGAGGTGGCTCATGCCTATGATCCCAGCACTTTGGGAGGCTGAGGTGGGTGGATCACCTGAGGTCAGGAGTTCAAAAGCAGCCTGGCCAACATGGTGAAACTCCGTCTCAACTAAAAATACAAAAATTAGCTGGGCGTAGTGGCACACGCCTGTAATCCCAGCTACCCCAGAGGCTGCGGCAGACTTGCTTGAATCCGGGAGGGGGCAGAGGTTGCAATGAGCCGAGATCGTGCCACTGCACTCCAGCCTGAGTGACAGAACAACACTTCGTCTAGGGGTTGCGGGGGCGGGGAAGCACTCCTACTAATCAAGAAGAAAAGCGCAGGCAAAAGACTGGTACCCTGTCAAAGCAACACAGCCGAGTACCCAGTAAACATATAAACACGTGTTCACCTTCACCCATCACTGAGAAACACACATGAAACTCTAGCATGAAGCCGCTGCAAACTCATTTGAAGAGTGGGAAACACAGCAATGGGCAAGACAGTGGCACCCAGAGCCAGCCGGCCTCCTGCGGGAGGGAGAGGGCCCCACCCAGGGACAGTGGCTGGCAGCCCTGGGATACACACCAGGGCCTGGCCTTCAAGCCTTGTTGCTATTGTGGGCCTATCCCCCGCTGCAGTGTGTCCTCAGCTCCAAAGGACCTGGACCCTGTGACAGCCCCAACTGGGAACTGCCCAGGTGTTCACGGAGACAGATGAACAAACGTGACACATCCGCAGCTCAGTGCAGGAAAGGGGCACGTGTAGTGACAACAGGGACAACCTCACATACATGTTCACGCCAAAGGACCACAGGACGGGCACCGGCTTCCACGCATACAACGCGCACACCAAGCCACAGTGGTCTGCGCTGTGGGGCAGTGGTGGTGGCCCAAAGGGTGACAACTGGAGCTTGAGGGGAGGACGTAGGAGTGGGTAGGATGCTCCACTTGTGGGTGCCCCTGCAGCTTTCTGACACCCCACACTCCGATGCTTCACTTTAATACAGAGCTTGAGAATTCCGTCGTGCAGAGACTGGGTCCCCGGCCATGGGCCTCTCGAGGACTCATGAGCACCCACTCCAGCTGGCCCATGGGAGCCCTCTGGACCCAAAAGGATCTGAGAACAGGGATGTGCATTTCTGCTGTCGCGTCACAGGCATCTGTGCGGAACGACTGCCTCTGCACGTTTGGCAACAACTGCACGGAGACTGCACAGTGAGAAGCGGCGGTGGGGCTGGGACGGCCCCAGACACGGGAGCAAAGGGAATGAGAGGTCGGGCAGCACGAGAGCGTCCCGCGTAGTGCCAGACCCTGGAATCCACGGCTGGGCAGCCTCTGCGGACCCGGGGAGCCCCGCGTCCATGTCCACGCCAGCAATGTGAGCAGGGGGCCCAACCAGGGCTCGGGGAACCATTAGTGCTTTCACCCGCCTTTCCATTTCCTTTTCCCCCCTTATTCTCTCAGCACTTGTTTTTGCCAGATTCTAACCCCCGTCTTCAGACATAAGAGAAAGATTTGTCCACAGTAGTCCTGTAGGGAGAGGCGGCAGAGCAGTGAGGGTCACACCTGAGGAGGCCCGGGCAGGGTGGTCCAGGCCAGGGCAGGGCCAGCCTCACTGTTTTCACCCGTGGTGCCACCTCTCCAAGAGCCCGCCGCCCCGCCCTTGCCTTGCCGCCCCACCCCACCGCACCCCCTCCCGCCTTCCCCTGGAGCCGCCGCCCCGCCCCCTCCCGCCTTCCCCTGGAGCCGCCGCCCCGCCCCCTCCCGCCTTCCCCTGGAGCCGCCGCCCCGCCCCCTCCCACCTTCCCCTGGAGCCACCGCCCCGCTGCCCCGCCCTCTCCCACCTTCTCCCGCAGCCGCCGCCCCGCCCTCTCCCGGAGCTGCCACCCCGCCCTCTCCCGGAGCCACCTCCCCGCCCTCTCCCACCTTCTCCTGGAGCCACCGCCCCGCCTCCCCGCCCCCTCCCGCCCCCTCCCGCCTTCTCCCGGAGCCACCTCCCCGCCCTCTCCCACCTTCTCCTGGAGCACGCCGCCCCGCTCCTGCAGCAGGCAGTTGATCATGACGGTAGCTGCTCGGGAGCAGTTCTTTTCGGGGTCTCCCAGGGCCTCAAACATGGTTAGCAAGAGGCTGATGAGCTGGTCAGGTGGGAGGCGCTTGGCAATAATCTAGGAGGAAAGCGATGCCAGAGGTTAAGGAGGGAAGGGGGGGCACCCCCAACGCCACTTCTCCGAGGCATCGAGTCTCAGGGGCTCGCGTTAGGGTGGGAGGCCACGCCCATCTCGCAGCCCCGCCCCAGCCGCCCCGCCCTGTGACTTCAGTGAGCTCGCTGCGTGGGGGTGGGGTCTCCTTCTCCAGAGCCTGTCAGGGCCTGCTGGAGCCTGGGCGGGCTCCTGGAAGGTGGTGCCTGGGCAGCTGCAGGGCTGAGGTCACAGCCCCCTCCTCGGGCTCCTTCTGACTAGTGAAGTGGGCTGGGAGCAGCCCTGTGGTGCAGTCGCCCTGGAGCTCTCTACAACACGGGGTCAAGGGCAGATAGGCCTTAGCTCACCCCTGTGATCCCAGCACCAGAAAGGGCCCTCGTGACCTACCCCTCCTTCCTTTGTAGGAGACACAGTCTCTGGACCTGGAAGGCCTTTCCTAAGCACCAAATGGAGACAGGCAGTGTTCCAGCTTGGGGACCCACATGAGAGCACGGAGGGAGGGGCAGCTTTCTTACCCCCTTGGAGGGACTTTTTTTCCCCCCTGAAATGCAATACTTTAAATACTCAAGTTTGTCTTCTAATATGCTGAGCCTCGGGGTGGACCTGGCAGGCATGGGTCATGGGGGGTGGGGGACGCAGTGCCCAGGGCCATCATCCTCCCTTCAGATGGCAGTAGACAAAGCACCTTGACCCGCTGGAACCAAAGGCAGGGCCCGCCCCTGGCCCCTTGGCAAGAGGGCTAGAGCCCGCTGCACCCTGCAGGCGATGACCCTAGCCCCCCACATGGCTCTTGGGTAGGCTTTGGGGACAACACCACACAGGGCAGCCGCTGGAGATTCTGTTCCAGAAACCTGCATTTTCATGAGAGCAGGCCAGGGTGTCAGTGGCAGGCAGAGAGCGGCTGGGCCTCATGGCACCCCATTCCCTCCTCGGCCTCTGCCAGGTCTCAAGACAAACAGCACCTTCCTCTCGTATGGACTGCACTGCCCCAGCGTAGGCGGGTGTGGGTGATGGGGCCAGTGCAGGGCAGCGCCAGCAACTAATGCAAACACCCAGGCCCTGCCCCGTGCCCACTGGCCATGGGTGGCACTTACAGAGGCTAGGGGAGGCCAGGTGCTGCCTCGGAAGTCCCTGTTAGCCCCAGACAGTGCCAGCCTGCCTTCTGGCCGCGGAGCTCCCAGCTGGTACCTGGCCTATGCTGTGGCAGGTGTGGAAGAGAATGGTGGGGTCAGGGTGCACGAGGCCATCCTTGAGGCTGAGGAGCCGCTCCGCCACGTCATCGCGGTAGTCCCGGGAGAAGCCTGAGAGGCGGCAGGAACGAGCAGTCCGGCTGAGGCCCTCCCTGGCGATCCCGAAGCCTGGACTCTGCACCTCATCCCTCCCGGCACCCCTGAACGACCAGGGGCCCCCACACTCCTGATGAGGGCTCACCCTCATAGCCGAGCTGGAGGTAGAGCAGGGAGTAGACGCAGTCAACGGCCTCCTGGCGGGTGGCAGGCCACAGGTCTGCGCACCGTGGGGAGAAGAGGCCAACGAGAAGGCCCAGGTTGTGGAAGGGCACCAGGGCCTGGAGGAGGAGATGCCTGGGCTATTGGAATGCTGGGGATGAGTGGATGCCACCTATGCCACCTGCACCCAGGGGAGGGCTGGAGTGTGGCCAGGAGTGCTGCTGGTGTCCATGAAACCCTGGGCCCTCACTGTGGCCAACATAGCCCCCAGTGAGTTCCTCCCTCCCCTCCCGCTGCAGCGTGGGTGCTGCTCAGCTCAGCTCTGACCACACCTCGTCTACACCAGGGCCACACAGGCTCCCAGGTTGGGCCCCTACAAGAAGGAAGGCCAGGTCATGCCGACATGGGCACACAGGCGTGTGCAGGCAGACGGACAACTGGGGTGCGGAGGGGGCCCCAAATGGGAGGAGTGCACGGGCTCTGCCAATCTGGGTGAGGGGCAGGACTGTACAAGACCCTCTCACACCCTGACTCGTCCTGGTCCTTCCTTCCAGAGCCTTTCTGCTCCCCTCAGTCCTGCCCCTCCCATGCTCCTATAGTCAAACACCTTCCTTCTACTTCCACACCTCCTCCCCAGCAGATGCACCTGTCCCCCTCCCACCACCTAGCTCCCTTCTCAGCCCCTACATGCGAGGCCTTCCTGGGAGGTGCTCCCACCCTGCCCTTGCACAGGATCCTGGGCTCAGACGCTCCTATCAGATGGAAACCTGGTATCTGCTTGGGCGCCGCTGAAACTCCTCATCCCCAAAATCACCACTGATGAGAAAGAATTTCAAGTCAGAAGGGAAAGGCTGGAACGTTAGAGAAAGACTGCA
This sequence comes from Macaca nemestrina, assembly GCF_043159975.1. NCBI lineage: Eukaryota > Metazoa > Chordata > Mammalia > Primates > Cercopithecidae > Macaca > Macaca nemestrina. The sequence continues at coordinate 1,017,382 of NC_092132.1, forward strand.
GGTGACCAGCCACTGTTCTTAGGCTAGGCATCCATCACACCATGCACCAAGGTAAGCTTCTGCCAGACCAGGGTTATGTGATGAGCAGGCCATGAAAGCATGAGGTGGGAAGAGCCCTGAACACACAAGATTTGGCCACATAAAGAATGAAAGTTTTGGGCACGGTCGCTCATGCCTGTAATCCCAGCACTTTGGGAGGCCGAGGCAGGCAGATCACTTGAGGTCAGGAGTTCAAGACCAGCCTGGCCAACATGATGAAACTCTGTCTCTACTAAAAATACACAAATTAGCTGGGAGTGGTGGTGGGCGCCTGTAATCCCAGCTACTCGGGAGGCTAGAGCAGGAGAATTGCTTAAACCCAGGAGGCAGAGGTTGCTGTGAGCCAAGATCGCACCACTGCACTCCAGCCTGGGCGAGAACAAGAGACTCAGTCTCAAAAAAGAAAGAAAGGAAGGAAAGGAAGGAAAGGAGGGAGGGAGGGAAGGAGGCAGGGACGGAGGGAAAGAAAAGAAAAGAAAAGAAAAAAGGAGAAAGTTAGTTTTGGTGCATTAACAAAAGGCCAGGTGCAGTGGCTCACGTCTGTAACCCCAGCATCTGTAATCCCAGCACTTTGGGAGCCACAGACAGGAGGATCACTTGAGCCCAAGAGTTCAAGACCAGCCTGGGCAATGTAGCAAGACCCCATCTCTACAAAACAAAAAAAGAAAATTAGTTGGGTGTGGTGGCATGCACTGTAGTCTCAGCTACTCGGGAGGCCAAGGCAGGACGATCACTTGAGTCCAGGACTTCCAGGCTGCAGTGAGCTGTGTTTGTACCATTGCCCTCCAGCCTGGACAACAGAGTGAGACCTTGTCTCAGGGTAAAAAAGAGAGAGAGAGAAAAGAAAGCCTAGAATAATCCTGATAGATGACAAAAAGATATTTAGCAAAATCTAGTATCTGTTCCTGATAAAAGTTTTCATTAAAACAAACAGATGCTTGTGGAGCATGATAAAAAAAAAAATATCGTGAACCAAATCCAGCACCGCGCTGAACAGTGAAGCCCTGGAGACCAGAGGCGCACGTTCCTCCCGGCTAATGGTGGGCCCCTGATGACAACGGACTCGACTCTGAGCAGCCATCCCTGACAACTGCTGGCCCTGACAGGCCCTCAATCCACGTCTCAAGGAAGAGGACTGTGGCCTGAGCTGGGGTGGCGGCCAGAGGAAGCCAGGAAGGCAGCTCACACTCTGGGTCATGAGTGCCACAGGCAGCAGCGTCCGGGCCGGGGACCCAGGTACTCACGCTGACACGCAGCTGCTCCAGGAAGTGGCGCAGCAGGAGGGCGCTCAGGCCCAGGGCCCGCGCCCGCTCGTGACCTCTTGGGGACTTGATCCATGGGCTCAGGTGCTGAGGAAGAGGGGGCTTCACACAGGTACTGCTCAGAGGGCAGCCCTGGGAGCAGGAGCCTTGTGCATCGTGGGCCAGCTCAGTGTCCCTGCCAGGCCATCCTTCCCGGGCTACAGGGGGCCAAGCCAGAGACCCAGAGTGGTGCCAGCCTCAGGCCACCATAGCTCCTCTGGCCCTGCCACTCTGTCCTCCAGTCTGGTCACAGACACAACCCAGCCCAAGTGGAGCCGGGGCCAGCCAGGACTGTGGAAGGACAGGGTGGAGGCCGCCCTGGTCCTAGAAGAACACACTGAGCATGGGGGTCAGCCCTACCCTCGCCCACCACAGTGCCACCCTGGTCGCGGCCCCCAGTCAGGAGCCATGGGTACCTGTGGGCCCCTCCATCCCTGTGCCATGCAGTGGTGGGAGAGGACAGGCTCCAGAGGTCCCACCTGGGTCAGGGCCTCCCCATCTGCTTGCTGGCCCAGATGGGAGGGGGTGCACCTGCCTGTTCATAAACCACCCCCAACTGTAGAGAGCACCAAACTGTCCCTAGGGCGCCCCCATGCGGAGAGAGGGCCAGCAGCCAGGTGGAGTGCCCTCTGTGCCCCCACCCCATCCCCATGACAGTCCCCCGCACACCTCAATCATGATCTGCAGGCCTTGGGGGGTCATGTTCCGCTGCAGGAGGCTCGTCAGCAGACCCTCAAGGGCGTGCAGTGTCTCCAGATACAGGGACTGGAAGGAGAGCCAGGCCGTGCGGCCCCACCAGTGACTCTGCCGCCTACAGCGGCCTTCCTGCCGCTCTCATGGGTGTGAACACAGGCAAGGGAAACATGGGGATACCTTCTGGCAGCCGCCGTCCTCCTCCTCGGGCTCAGGCAGCAGGGCCATGACGCTGTGCAGGCAGCCACGGATCACATCCGCCCGGGCCTGCTCGTCCAGCGCCGGCTCCACAGAGCTGACAGGCAAGTTAAGGGCCCCAGACAATGATCCTGAGGCTGAGGCCCAGACACCCAGCAACCCAGGCCTGTGTGGGCAGCACAGCCACTGCCATGTTTACTCTGCTCCAGACCACGGCGGCACCTCACGCACACGCACACACATGTAAGCACGCACACACACACACGGCACACACACATGCGCACGGACGTGCACACGCACGCACACACGCATACACACACGTGCTCACGCATGCACGCGCCCAAAGGCGCTCGCACACGCACACACACACGCATGCACACATGCACACACAGGCACACGCACACACATACACACACGCACACACGCAGATGCACGGGCCTGTGCAGAGGCAGGAAAGGATACACCAAGTAAGTGCAGGTGAGCATGGCCTTCTTCCGAATAGGTGTCCTAAGGGAGTCTGGGGGCTCTGCCCTGATGAACTCCTGGGTGAGGCAGGTGCATGACTCAGCCCTTGGAGGAAACCCCAGCCCTCCTCCCTGGTCAAGCTCTGTCCCCCAGCCTAAGTGACAAGCGGGGCCCGAGGAACAGAGCCCCATCTGTCCCTACATGGCCCCTCCCATGTTCCCAGGCTGTCTTCATGTTATCACCCTCGGCGCCCCCAATCCCCACCTTGCCTCAGTCTCCCAGGAACACGCCTGAGGACCCACCAGGCCACGGCCATGCTCACCATCATCTGTGCCACCAGCTCTGCTTTCCGGGTGAAGTGGAAGGAGCCAGCCTGGGTGCTGCTGCAGATGGCGCGGCTGACCATGCACACACTCTGGACGAGGCACAGCTTCAAGGCTGGGTCCTGCAGGGACGCAGGGCTACAGGAGACGCCCACACCCGCCCTCCAGGGCTGAACCCGCACACACCCCCTTTTCCTTCCTCCGAAGCCAGACGTGCTGCACTCTGCTCTCACAGGAGCTCTCCAGTCAGCTCTCCTGCTTATCAAAGTCCGTGTGGAAGAAGCAGGGGGCCACCCAGGGGTTCCCCCGTGTCACACTCCAGAGAAGACAGGCCACAGAGCAGACGCTGTGTGGTGTGACCAGAGGGCCCCCCACAGTAGGAGGAGAGTCCTCCGGGGAGCGCTAAAGGGCTGGGAAAAGAACCTCTGAGAACAGCCCTACCCTCCCAGCCACCGCAGGAGAACCAGAGGGCCTGTTTTTCAAGGAGGGGCTGACTGTCCTGAGAGAGGGGCTTGTCAGGTTAGTGCCAGGAGGGCCAGAAGGGAAACTTGTTAGTGAGGCTGGGGTGAGGCCTTGGGGGCCAGTGGAGCCTCCACTGCCACTTCTACTGGCTTTGGGCCTTGTCCCCTCTCCTAGGTGGTCACTGGGGTCCAGGGAGGTACAGCTCCCACGAGCACTGGGGAGCAGAGCCAGAGGAGGTTCCAGCCGTCCTGGGATGGGTGGGGCTGGCTGAACTCCTGGGGGGTGACAGCCCACGACCCGGCCCCTCGGAGGCACAGACGCCTCCCTTCTTCCCACTGCCGTCCAGGGCCCAGGCCAGGGCAGGAGCCCTGGTGATGCTCTCGAATGCCCTGTGGGGACCAAGATCAGGAAGCCCCAGCAAGCTCCCCTCCAGCCTCTGCCCACGAAGCTCAACCCGCCCAGAGGAGAGCTGAGAGGGGAGAAGCCAGTCCAGCACTTAATTCCTACACACTGTACCTTGGTTTCTACCTTTACTCCCAGAACCTGAACAACAAAAAGTGAAATGAGTTAAGATGTGAGTCCCCGGCAGCCCCAGCTCCCCTGGCGTGGCAGGCCCACTGCGATGCCCACCTTGGTGTTGAAGTGCTGGCAGATGTTCCGGAGGATGTCTGACTCCACTTTGGCCAGCACCAGCTCCTGGGGGGCCCGGGCCGCCACGTGCCCGTAGCACAGGATCAGAGCACTCTTCACCTTCTCCACCTCGTTCTCGCTTCGATCCTGAGAGGTCAGAGGAACCAGCGGGACTTCAGTTATACAATTACACTCCCCGACAGGAATCCTTGGCCTCAGAAACTCCTGAAGTCCTCCCAGAAGAAGGGCCAGAGCCAGTCAGTGACAGCAGAGGTGTGCCCCAGCCGTGCAGGGCACCACCTGAATCTGGGGAGGGGGAGAGCCTCTTTGAAAGGGGCAGGAGTATAGGCAGCCAGCCAGGCATGGGCCCACTGGGTACCGAGTAGCACAGGGCTGAGGGTCAAGGTAGCGTGGCCACGTGTGAGAGTCAGGCAGGAGGCAGCCGAGAAGAGCTCGAGGCCCCATCCTTGCTGCACTGCAGATCAGCCTCGATCCACACAGCAAGGGCTGGGAAGCCCTGCGTGCTTGGTCCCGCCCTGAGATGCTGTAATTGGGACAGTTACGGGAGACAGAAAATAGAGGGACCATGGCCGGGATGGGGCCTGCGGTAGGGGCCCACTCCTTCCTTAAACCAGGCTCAGGCTCCGCCAGCACAGCCGGTGGCTTTGGTGAGAACGTAGAATCTGCCGGCCACCAGGGGGCAGAGGCCTGCCCCGGCCGCAAGCCCCTCTCATCACCCACGCCTGGCAGAGATGCGGCCCTGGCCACAGCTACGTTTGCCTCCGGAAGGCCATTCTGCCTCCCTCCCCACTGGGAGTGCCCACGCACAGGCCCCACCCATGGAAGGAATGCAGGAGCAAAAATTGCTCCAGGGACGCAACCAGCTTCCTGGCCTACTCCAGCCTGCAGGGCACCCCCGAGCCTCAAACTTGTGGATAGACAGCTGTCCCCAGCCCTGCACGGTGTCAGCCTAACCTTAAAAATGTTGAGAATGCCGATGGATTTTCTGAAGACCTCTGACCTCACGAAGTCCTCCAGCTGGGCCAGCGTATCCTCGAGGTGGGAGATGGCACAGATCCCGAAGCAGCAGGCGAGGCCCTGGGGGGCAAGACACTTACCCCAGGCAGGGGAGAGCACACGCTGCCACACACACACGCACACGGTCACGCGTGGACACAGGGGCACACCCACATGTACACACATGCGCACACTTGCATACACATCAATAGATCGCGCACTCTGTGCATATACGCACACCACACGTGTACGCACACATGCACACACAGGCACGCAGCCTGGCCGGCTGCCTCAGAGAACAGCAGGTGACCGCCGACCTCCAGCCCTAGGGTGTCTGGGGCTTCTGCAGGGAGAGTGGCCCCACCTCACGTTCTGCCTCCTCCTGGTATCTGGCTGTTTCCAGCAGCTCTTGAAGGTGCTTCCTCACCACCTCCTTACTTGAAGCAGCACCCAAGGTGGTTCCTATGCATTTGTACAGGAAGTTCTGAAACAAAACCAGAGAACATGGCTATGCCTGACTCCTGAGTACAGGGAGACCCAGTGCTGCCACGTGGCTGCCCCTGGGGTGCACCTCCTGCCCACAAGCTGATGAGAACTGCAGAGTGAGTCCGGGGCAACATCTGAGGAATAAGGGGTGGGGCCAGTGGGCTCTCACACCTCCTGGCCCTCAGCCACCACGAGGAGGCTCTGCTAGGCCACCAGGGCCACGGGAGACAGGGCCCAGACAGCAAGTGACAGACACGAGACCCAGGAACTCAGAGCCCAAGTACCACATCGAGAATGCCAGCAGGTTCCCCACCTTCTCCTGGGGTGTCTCATCATAGCAGGGCAGCTGTCTGCACAGCTCCAGGCTCAGCTGGCAGATCCACGCGTTGTCAGAAACAATGGCCAGGGTGTCTCGCAGGAACTGCAGGCCAAGACACCACTGAGAGGCTGGGAGCCCGACCCCTCACAGGGCTGGCTGGAGCCTGGGCACATCCCCATGTGCTGTGGCTGCAGGGGCTGCAGGCCGCCTTCCAGCAGAGGCCAGGGGAGGCAGAGCCAACCCTCAGGGGACAGCCATGCCGCAGTTGGCTCACCAGGCAGGGCGAGAGGAGGACCCTGCGCTTGAGGCTGCGGCTGCTAGAGGCCGGTGCCATGTCACAGGAAGGCTGCGGGGGTCTTCAGCCTTGACGCTGCCTGCTCCTTGGCTCCCCAGCCACACCATGAGGTGAGGTTGAGGCAGGTGGCCCAGTCTCTGCCACCTCAGCACCCCCCAGGCCAGACAACACCTTAAGGCCCAGGATGGGCCCTGCCCCGACCACCTCCAGCCCTCACCATCAGCAGCTTCTCCTCCCACTCCTCCTGTGGCAGGGTCTCTTCCGTGTGCTCTGAAACGACAGCCGCGCAGGCCAGTGGGGCTCAGAGCCCAGCACCTGCCCTGGAGCCGGGGATGCTCAGCACAGACAGGCCTCACCGCCCCACCGCCCCCCACCTGCTCCCAGGAAGCACCCTGCGGGAGTGCTTTTCCTTTCTTGGACCACAGGGGAGACTGCTTTTTCCAATTACACAACCCTAGTCCCCACTGGCCACCCTAGTGCCACTTGGTAAAGGTGGGGTCAGAGCTAGCATCTCCCTACCCTGAGGCCTGCCCTCCCCACAGGGCTATGCACCCCATCCTGACCCCGGCCTCACCATCCAGGTACCCCAGCAGCAGCGGGACAGTCGTCTCCCAATGCTGACCCAGCAAAGGGTGAATGTTAGGGTGCAGAACACTGAGGAGACGCAGCGCCGCCACCCCACGTCCGTCCCCCAGGTAGGGGCTGGAAGACACAACCTGAAGAGAGGCAGCGTGGAGCCGGGTCTGAGCAGGGAGCACTGGCCGTGCCCACAAACTGCACCTGCAGGGCCACAGCACCCGACGGGGGGTCTGGCTCTTCCTGAAGCTGGGCCGCCCACATAGAGGAAAACCACGCCTGAGCCCTGACTGCGGCTGCCCACTGAGAAGGTAACCCCTTCCAAGCCTGGGTGGAGCACAGGGACACAGAGTGGGGCACCCGGGCACGCTGTGAAAGGGCAAGGCTCACCAACAGTCTTGCGGTTACAGCATAGGGAGACGGGAGGCTCGCTGGAGATGAGAGGTGGAAATAGTCAGTGGGGGGCTGCCTGCAGCCCTGGGGTGGGGGTCAGGAACTGGAGGATGGGGAAGTGGGGACAGGAGCGGGGAGGTGGGGTACGGCGCCGCACGCACCATGGGCGTCGTACTGGATGAGGAAGGCGTCCGCCCCGGCCTCCTGCCTCTTCTGCGCCAGATGCACGAGGCTCCTGCAGAGCGGAGTCAGGGCCCCGGTGAAGCGCACAGGGGTGAGGAATTGGAGCAGGTACGGCCAGAGGACCTGGGGGAGCGGAGGGCCTGGTTTCATCCACCCAGAGGGAGGTCCCATGCAGACAGGGCCCTGCCAGAGGGCCTGCACACCCTGGGCCACCGCCCTGGAGAGCTCTGCTGTCGCCAGGCAGGGACGGGTGCCGTGCACTCACGTGACTCATCCTGTCCACGGTGGTGCTGACCAGGTAGAGGGTGCGCACGCTGACGGCCCGCACACTGTCGGCCTTGGGGTCCTTGCTGCTGGGGCCTGGCTTCTCAGGCTGGAGGAAGGCAAAAGGCAAAGGTGTGCGTGGGCGGCCGTGGTTCTGGGCCTGAGGACACAGCCTGCCCGGAAGCAGGGTAGACCCTGGGCCTCGCCGCGGGACATGCAGACGTGTGCACGACCTGCCACAGACAGGAAAGGCACTCTCCGCTAAGATCACCCAAGAAAGCAGGCTCACCTGCCTCAGTTCTCATCTCCAAAACAAACAAAACCTTGAGCATTTGCTAAGCTACTGACTCCATTAAAAAATAACTGCTCATGACGTTGCAACGCCTGCAGGGGAGGAACGGGATAGCCTCTGTGGGAACATAAACCATGTCAGAAAACCTGGTTCCCACCAAGACACCACCCAGCCTCGGCAGCCACAGCGGGCTGGACGCCTGCCGTCCTCTCTGTGCGCTCAGCTGCCCGGCAGGCGTCCCCGCAAGACGACTTCTGTTTCCCACACGTTCCATGCAGGTTTTGAAATACCAAAGAGTAAAAGCTCAACGACAAAGCGGCATATTTGGAAAAATGGCAACAGTGCAGGGACTTCTAATCCCTCTCTTTCAGAAGCCAAAAGCCACACAGAAAAAAAAATAGTGATATTTAGACCTTGAACTTCAATTTTTACAGTAGGCTCTAAAAATATAGATAGAACTTTATACCAAACATGCACAAACCACTTTGAAATCCTGACCATTAGGTCAAAAATAATACTGCAACCAACACTTAGAAGCAGAAACCAACCTGGCCAGACTCAATATAACAATAAATCCACGACAACCAGGAAAACCTGTCGACCTGCAGATTTTAAAGATCATAAAAGAATCATTTGGGTTAATAAAGAAACCAAATAGAAATTGCAAAATACCCAATAACGAACATTGAGGACATACTCCAACTCCACCAGAAACACGAACCTTAGGACACAGACCGGGGACAATGCTCATGTGAAAAAATGCCCCCAGAGTACCACAACAGGGAAACAAGGTACCACTACAGGGAAATGAGGAGACAAGAACAAGGAAAATCCCAGAGACAGGGTGTGAAAAAGTATAACCATGAAATAAAGAATTCAATTCAGGAAACAAATAATGTAACGATTCACTGAGGAAGAAATTACTGACTTGGAAGAACAGGCTGCCGAAGGCTTCAAGGAAGAAGAAATTTAAAAAGAATGGAAAAAGAAAAAGCTGAAAGAGGTGAAGACAGCAGTGCTAGCCTTTGGATAACGGATACACCAGAGTCAGTGAGACACAAAAACAGGGGCAAGAAATAAGAAATAAAGGAGCGAGCTTCCCAGAAACAAGAGACCAGTGGTTCATGGAAGGGACTGCAGAGCGGAGGCACGGGCAGCCCCGGGTGAGTTGGGACGCCATCCTGCACCAGAAAGGGCAGTGGGGCCTCAGGACAGGGGCCTGTGTGCTCCAAGGGGTGCTACTGACCAAGTGTGGGACAGTTTGAACACCAAGGCCAGCAACAGGGACTGCACATGGACCCCTGTGTCAAACAGCAAACCACTAGTCCACACGGAGAGAGATGCATGCACATAAGAATAGGAGAGGCTTTGTCACAACAGAGGCCAAAGAATCAAGTACAGCAATATCACTGGAGTTAGAAAACCATCCATGGATGATAAAAAAATTGATGTTGACTAAGCATTTATTTATTTATTCATTTATTTTGAGACGGAGTCTCGCTCTGTCACCCAGGCTGGGTGCAGTGGGGTGATCTCGGCTCACTGCAACCTCCGCCTCCCGGGTTCAAGCAATTCTCCTGCCTCAGCCTCCTGAGTAGCTGGGATTACGGGTACCCACCACCATATCCAGCTAGTTTTTTTGTATTTTTAGTAGAGATGGGGTTTCACCATGTTGGCCAGGTTGGTCTTGGATACCTGACCTCAAGTGATCCACCCGCCTCAGCCTCCCAAAGTGCTGGGATTACAGGCATGAATGACGGCACGGGGCCTGATGCTGATTAATCACAAGAAGATGTTTACTTAATCCCAAAGATCTCCCTACAAACTACTCATTTATTACAAGGCAGAAACAGCAACTTTCCAGTGCCGACACCGAGCACAGACAAGTGAGCAGAACTAACAAGATCAACACTGAAACAAACCAACACTAGGACCCCCGATATGATACATTGGTGGGGACACACAAAATTCCACGAGATTCCTCCCAAAACTGCATCACCTGGGTTAAATCATGAGGAAACACCATCATACCTGAGCTATTCAACAAAATAACTGGTCTTGATTCTTTGAAAGCATCCAGGTCAACAAACACAAGGGCAGGAGGCTAACAGGGCACAGCAGCCACACAATGTATGTGTCTGGGCTGTACCCTGCGCCAGAAAGCAGCTAAAGGGACAGAACTGGGATGACCGAGGAAGTGCATGGATCAGGTGACATGATGGCCTCCATGTTGAATTTCCTGATTGCAACATCTGGACTACGGTTGTGCAGAACAAGGTCCTTATTCTTAGGAAATAAACAAGGCATTCAGTAGTCAGTAATAAAGGAACATAATGTCTCAAATTTTCTCTCAAATGAGTTGGAAGAAAATTGTGCATGTATGTACCTGTGTATGTACAAATTACACAAATATCATACAAAGGCATAAGAAAAGCATACACCATGATCTCTTATAAATATAGACATGAAAATCCTCAACAAAATACCAGCAAACTGAAGACAACAATGTATAAAAATGATTGTACACCATGACGAAGAATGCGAGTTTAACATCTGAAAATCACCTAATGAAATATACCATATCACTAAAATAAAGAAACAAAAATGACAAGCTCATTTTAGACACAGTAAAAAGCACATCAAATCTAGTACTTCTTCATGACAAAAACATTCAGCAAAGCAGGACTAGAAAGCGGCATCCATGACCTGATGAAGGCCCACAGCCGGAATCACACCTGATGGTGCCGGCCTAAATGCTTCTACACAAAGAGAAGGAACAAGACAAGGGTGCCGGCTCGCACCAATTTTATTCAACAGTATTGGACGTTCTAGCTGGGGCAGTTAAGCAAGAAAATTAAAAGGCATCCAGGTTGAAAAAAGGAAGTAAAACTATAGTTGTAGATGACACAATCCTTACAGAAGATCCTAAGAAATCCAATAAAAACTATTATAACTAATAAGCAAGTTCAACAAGGTTGCAGTATACAAGATCAATATGAAAGGATAATTGTAGGCCAGGCACAGTGGCTCATGCCTGTAATCCCAGCACTTTGGGAGGCCGAGATGGGCAGATTGCCTGAGCTCACAAGTTCGAGACCAGCCTGGCCAACATGGTGAAACCCTGTCTCTACTAAAATACAAAAACAAATCAGCTGGGCATGGTGGCAGGCACCTATAATCCCAGCTACGCAGGAGGCTGAGGCATGAGAACTGCTTGAACCCAGGAGGCAGAGGTCACAGGGAGCCGAGACCGTGCCATTGCACTCCAGCCTGGGCAACAAAGTGAAACTCTGTCTCAAAAAAAAAGAAAGAATAATTGTATTTCTATAGAGTAGCAAAGAATAAACTGAAAATGAAATTAAGAAAATAATTCAGACCGGGTGCAGTGGCTCACATCTGTGGTCCCAGCACTTAAGGAGGCCAAGGCGGGTAGATGGCTTGAGGTCAGGAGTTCAAGACCAGCCTGGTCAACATGGTGAAACCCCATCTCTACCAAAACAAGAAAAAACAAACAAAAAAACCCCCAAAATTAGCCAGGCATGGTGGTGGGCGCCTGTAATCCCAGCTACTCAGGAGGCTAAGACAGGAGAATTGCTTGAACTCGGGAAGTGGAGATTGCAATGAGCCGAGATTGTGCCACTGCACTCCAGCCTGGGAGACAGACCAAGATTCTATCTAAAAAAAAAAAAAAAAAAAAAAAAAAAGAAAATTCCATTTACAATAGCATCAAAAAGAATAAAATATTTATGAATAAATCTAACAAAAGAAGTGCAAAACTCATACTCTGAAAACTACAAAACGTTAAAATAAAGACCTAAAAATATAGAAATACATCCCATGTTCACAGATACAAAGATTTTGATATTGTTAAGATGGAACTACTCCCCAAACAGATACACAGATTCAGTGCCATCCCTATGAAAATTCCGGGTGACTTCTGTGCAAGAATTGACAAGCTGATCCTAAAACAAATTCACACGAGAATTCAAGGGACCCAAAATAGCCAAAATGATCTTGAAAAAAAACAAAGTTAGAGAACTTGTACTTCCCAATTTCAGAATTTTCTACAAAGCAACAACGTTCACAGCAGCATTATTCACAGGAGCCAGAAGGTGGCAGCACCCCAAGTGTCCAGGAAGGGACGAAAGGGTAAGCACTACGCCGTCTCCACACACGGAATACTGAGCCCTGAAGGAGGGAAATTCTGGCAGCGCTACACCATGGGAGAACATTTAGGTCCTTATGCTGAGTGGGAGAAGCCAGACACAAAAGGACAAATGCTGTTTATGTCCACTCACACGAAGTACCTTGAGTAGTGGAATTCATAAAGGTAAACGGTGGGGTGCAGGAGCTGAGCAGGAGGGAATGGGAGTTAGCATTTAATGGGGACAGTTTCTGTTTGGGAACATGGACGAGCTCTGGAGCTGGAAGATGGTGATGGCTGCACAACAATGCGAATATGCTTCATGTCGCTGAAGTGTGCACTTAAAATGGGTTGAGACAGTCAAGTTTATGTTATTTTACCATAATAAAAATGGTTTGCTAAAAAAGCAATCATGGCCAGGTGCTGTGGCTCTTGCCTGTAATCCCAGCCCTTTGGGAGGCTGAGGCAGAAAGACTGCTTGAGCCCAGGAGTTCTAGACTGGCCTGGGCAACAGAGAGACCCCATCCCTACAACAACACAACTTAGAATTAGCCAGGTGTGGTGGTGCCCACCTGTGGTCTCAGCTATTTGGGGGACTGAGGCAGGAGGACTGCTTGAGCCTGGGAGGTTGAGGCTGCAGTAAGCCACAATTGCATCACTGTACTCCAAACTGGGTAACAAAGCAAGACCCTGACTCATAAAAAAAATAAATAAAACACTCAATATAATCTACCATACTAACAGTCAAAAGAAGAAAAAATACATAATTTCACCAACAGATGCACAAAACTGTTTCAATTTTGACATCAATCCATAACATCCATAATAAAGTCTAGAAAACTAGAAATAGAAAGAAATTTCTTCGGCCGGGCGCGGTGGCTCAAGTCTGTAATCCCAGCACTTTGGGAGGCCGAGACGGGCGGATCACGAGGTCAGGAGATCGAGACCATCCTGGCTAACACAGTGAAACCCCGTCTCTACTAAAAATACAAAAAAAAAAAACTAGCCGGGCGAGGTGGTGGGCGCCTGTAGTCCCAGCTACTCGGGAGGCTGAGGCAAGAGAATGGCGTAAACCCGGGAGGCGGAGCTTGCAGTGAGCTGAGATCCGGCCACTGCACTCCAGCCTGGGCGACAAAGCGAGACTCCGTCTCAAAAAAAAAAAAAAAAAAAAAAAAAAAAGAAATTTCTTCAAGCTGATAAAGGGCGTCAATGAAAACCTGTTACAGGCGGGAGCAAAACAGTGGCTCTCATGGAGACAGACAGTAAGTAGGCTGGTGGTTACCAGAGGCCGGGAAGGGTAGAAGGTGGGGGTATGAAGAGAGGCTGATTAATGGGTACAAATATATATTCAGAAAAAAGACCTAGTATCCTATAGATCAGTAGGATGACTATAGTTTACCCTACTATAATTATAGATTATAGTATAATCTATTGTACATTTCCAAATTGCTAGAAAGGAATAATTAGAATGCTTCTAGCATAAAGAAAAAACCAACATGCAAGGTGGTGGATATCCCAGCTACCCTGATTTGATCTTTACACATAATATGAATGTATTAAATTATCATATGTACCCCAAGTATATGGACATCTATTATGTGTCAATAAAAACAAGCAAGCAAGTCCATTCAGGCGTGACCTTGTTTCACTGAGCTCTGCTTTACTGGACGTCACAGGTGCTGCATTTTAACTAAGTGGAAGGTCGGGGCAGCCCTGTGTCCAGCAAGTCTATGGCGCCTTTTTCAACAGCATGTGCTTGGTGTGTGTCTCTGTGTCACATTTTGCTAATTCTTGGAATATTTCAAACTGTTTCATTAATATTATATCTGTGATGGTGATTTGTGATTAGAGATCTCTGATGTTACTATCACAATTGTTTTGGGGTGCTATGAACTGCAATGTATAAAACTGCAGGCTTAATCAATGAATGCTGGGTGTCCTGACCCAGTGACCAGCCACTCCCCACCTGTCTCCCTCTGCTAGGGTCTCCCTGCTCCCTGAAACACAACAATGTTGAAATTAGTCCAATTAAAAGCCTACAATCGCCCCTATGTGTTCATGTGAGAGGAAGAGCCCCACATCTCTCACTTTAAATCAAAGGCCAGAACTGATTAAGCTTAGTGAGAAGGCATGTCAAAAGCTGAAACAGGCTAAAGGCCAGACCTCCTGTGCTAGTCAGTCATGTCATGAATACAGAGGAAAAGCTCTTGAAGGAAATTAAGTGTTACTCCAGTGAACACACGAATGATAAGAAAACAAAACAGCCTTACTGCTGACATTGAGAAAGTCTGGTCTGCACAGAAAATCAGACCAGCCAAACATTCCCTTAAGCCAAAGCTTAATCCAGAGCAACTCTCTGCAACTCTGTGAAGGCTGAGAGCAGTAAGGAAGCTGGAAGAGAAAAGCTGGAAGCTGGCAGAAGTTGGTTCCTGAGGGTTAAGGAAAGAAGTCTTCTCCACAACAAAAATACCACGGTGCAGCAGAAACTGCTGATGGAGAAACTGCAACAAGTTGTCCAGGAGATTAGCAAAGACATCATTATTATTATTATTATTATTATTATTGAGACAGAGTCTAGCTCTGTCGCCCAGGCTGGAGTGCAGTGGCATGATCTTGGCTCACTGCAACCTCTGCCTCCCAGGCTCCAGTGATCTTCCTGCCTCAGCCTCCCAAGTAGCTGGGACTACAGGTACGCACCACCACACCCAGCTAATTTTTGTATTTCTTGTAGAGATAGGGTTTCACCAGGTTGTCCAGGCTGGTTTTGAATTCCTGAACTCAAGGAGATTGAATGATCTGCCCACCTCAGCCTCCCAAAGTGCTGGGATTACAGGCATGAGCCACCGTGCCCGGCTGCCCCCAGCATTCTTAATAGTAAAAGGCAGTATGTTCCCCTCATGGGAACGAAGCAGGGGTGGCTGCTCTCACTAGAGACTTCACCAATGCAGTGAGTCAAGAAAAAAGAAAGGTCATCTAGATTTACAAATAAAAAAAACTGCCTATATGAAGACATGATGCTTTATGTAGAAAATCCCAAAGAATCTATAAAAAAGCAAAGCCACAGGATACACGGTAATATCTAAAAATCAATTGTATATTCTATACACTAAGAATGAACACTTAGAAATTGAAACGAACAAAACTGTACCATTACCATGGCAGTAAAAACAAAATAGCTTTTAAAATCTAACAAAATACCAGAATATACAGACTCTACATGCTGAGAATTACAAAATACTGGTGAACAAAATCGAAGAAGACCTAAATCAATGTAGAAACGTGCTGTTTTCATGGATTGGAAGACTGAATATTATCAACAAGAGGACTCTAACATTTACAGGGAAAAGCAAAGGAACTAAAATAGCCAAAACATGATCAAAAAAGACCAAAGATGGAAAACTCACATTACCTGACTCCAGAACTTACTATAAAGCATCCAGGCACAGTGGCTCACACCTGCAATCCCAGCACTTTGGGAGGCCGAGGCAGGTGGATCACTTGAGGCCAGGAGTTCGAGACCAGCCTGGCCAACACAGTGAAACTCCATCTCTACTAAAAATACAAAACTCAGATGGGCGAGGTGGTGCACGCCTGTAATCCCAGCTACTCAGGAGGCTGAGGCACGAGAATTGCTTGAACTGGGAGGTGGAGGCTGCAGTGAGCCAGCATGGCACCATTTTACTCCAGCCTGAGTAACAACAAAGCAAGACTCTGTCTCAAAAAAAAAAAAAGAATTTAACATAAAGCCATGGAAAGACAGTGGGGTACTGATGACAGATGATGACAGATTCCGCAGACGAGTGGAGCTGGAGCATTAGAGATAATCTATACAGTTGCCTGATTTTTGATGAAGATGCAAGGCAATTTGTCAATGTACAGAGAAGAGTGTTCTCAACACGTGGTGCTGGGACAACTGGACATTCACATGCAAAAAAACGAGCCTCAAGCACACCTCACTTTAACAAAAATTAACTCAAAAGGCCGGGCACGGTGGCTCACGCCTGTAATCCTACAACTTTGGGAGCCCGAGGCGGGAGGATCACCTGAGGTCAGGAGTTTGAGACCAGCCTGTCCAACATGGTGAAACCCTGTCTCTACTAAAAATATAAAAATTAGCCTGGTGTGGTGGTGCATGCCTGTAGTCCCAGCTACTTGGGAGGCTGAGGCACGAGAATTGCTTGAACCCAGGAGGTGGAGGTTGCAGTGAGCTGAGATCACACTATTGCACTCCAGCCTGGGCAATAGGAAGAGACTCCATCTCAAAAAAAAAAAAAAAAAACTAAAAATGAATCATAGACCTATATGTGAATCCTAAAACTTAAAACTTTTAGGCCAGGCGCAGTGGCTTACACCTGTAATACCAGCACTTTAGGAGGCCGGGGCAGGTGGATCACCTGAGGTCAGGAGTTCAAGAACAGCCTGGCCAACATGGTAAAATTCTGTCTCTACTAAAAAAAATTAAAAAAACAAAAAATTAGCCAGGCGTGGTAGTGCATGCCTGTGATCCCAGCTACTCGGGAGACTGAGGCAGGAGAATTGCCTGAGCCTGGGAGGTGGAGGTCGCAGTGAGCCAAGATTGCAGCACTGCACTCCAGCCTGGGCAACAGAGTGAGACTCCATCTCAAGTAAACTGGCTATTAAAAGAAAATTAAAACTTCTGCTCTCTGAAAGACAGGGTTAAGAAAGCAAAAAGACAAGAACGCAACAGACCTGTAAGACGGTATTTATGGGCAGGCGCAGTGACCCGTACCTATAATCCCAGCACTTTGGGAGGCTGAGGCAAGCGAATCACTCCAGGTCAAGAGTCAGATATCAGCCTGGGAACACAGGCTGTCTCTACTCAAGAACAAAACAGTATGTATTAAAAGTAAAAAAAAAAAAAAAAAAGAAAACAAAATATTTATAAGCCATAAATCCAACAAAGGACTTGTGCCCAGAATATAGAAAGATCTCTCAAAATTTGATAATAAGAAAACAACCCAATTTGAAAATGGGCACAAGAAGTGCCACCCATGGTGGCTGGCGCATGCCTGTGGTCCCATCTACTTGGGAGGCTGAGGCAGGAAGATCGCCTGAGCCCAGGAGTTTGAGCCTGCAAGGAGCCATTATCGTGCCACTGCACTCTAGCCTTGGCAACAGAGTGAGGCTTTGTCTCTAAAAAATTTAAAAAAAAAATTTTAAATGGAAAAAAAAATGAAAGTTAGGTGGGGTAATAGAGATAAAATGGCAAAATAATAACTAATTCTGATCTTTAACTCATGTTTCTCCAAAAACCTTGAAGGGGAATCTACATCCAGGTGAGACTCCCTGGATTTGTCTTCTCCTCCCCAGTGGCCCTGCACCTGACTGCCCCAGAATCATTTGGCCACCCCTTGGGCTGCACCACAGAGCCCAGCACCCAGTGGCACCACAGGGCCGGCCGCTGCCACTCACCCCCTCTGCAGTGTGTCTGGCGAACACCCCAAGGCCCACTTGTCTCAGAGCAACATGTCCTGCTTTGCTTTTTGAACATTTTATCACAAATAATTTGAAACATGCAAAAGCAGAAAGGTCGTTACACTGAACCCCACACAAAAAGCAATGCAGACTGAGAGGCTCCACAGAAACAGCAAGGTGCTGTGGTTAAAACACGAGTGCTGGGGTGTCGTGGCACACACCTGTCACTCTAGCACTTTTTCAGGCCAAGGTGGGAGGGCTGCTTGAGCTCAGGAGTTCAAAAGCAACCTGGGCAACATAGTGTGATCCCATCTCTACAACAAATAAAAAATTAGCCAGATGTGGAGGCATGAGCCTGTAGTCCCAGCTACCAGGAGGCTGAGGGAGGAGGATCGCTTCAGCCCAGTTCAAGGCTGCAGTGAGCTGTGATCTCGCCAGTGCACTCCAGTCTGGGTGGCAGAGCGAGACCCAGTCTCAAAGATAACAATAATTATTATTATATAGATAAAAATATTTGAGTCTGTGAGATTCCATCTATTCAAAATGGTTTTTCTTTTGGTTTTAGAAAACCTTAATAATGTTTTATAATATTCAAAGAAACCTCCAACTCCCAAACTTTGGGAACTAAAAGACTAAAACAGAGGCCTTGGCTCTCCAGGTCATGCCTAACGACCCATGGAGCTGCTGTGAAGATGCTGAGGTCAGAATCAGCTGAGCTGGTGGTGGCCCACCTGCTGGGGCCTGCAGAACAGACACGTGTGCAGCTTCCTCACTGACGACCACGCACTTAGAGGCAACATCACAGCATACTCTCCCTGAGCTCTGATGTTTCCAGATAAATTCACGTATCCCACTTGGGGCATAGCAGGCACTACAGTGATGGTCACGAGAACACAAGGAGGGCGGCCTCTCTGTTCTCAGCTGGCCTCGGTGGACAGACCAGCTTTGCCAACTTGAAGAACCAGACCCAGAGCCAGGGACTCGAGTGCAGACGTGCTCAGCAGCCAGCGGTCAGCAGTTCAGGGTGACAGAGGCTGTCTAGACCATCTGTGGGTTATTTCGCCACTTGCTCTCCTTCAAGAAGAAACTGGTATTTGTACAGTAACTTCTTAAATAGAAAAGCCCCAAACAGGACAAACTCTCTATTTCCTGCTTCTGCATTCCGAGTCCTGGGAGCTGCCGAGAGGACTGGCTCAGTGCAGAGGCTCTAACTCAGAAACCAGAGGGAGCCGGGCACAGTGGCGTGTGCCTGCAGTCTCATGGGGCTGAGGCGGGAGGGTCGCTTGATCCCAGGAGTTCCAGGCTGCAGCGTGCTATGATCACACCTGAGAATAGCCACTGCACTCCAGCCTGGACCACAGAGCAAGACCCTGTCTCTATTAACAAACAAAAGACAGCAGAGGGCACCTCCGCACGCAGACTGCAGCCCACACATCCACCCTCTGCCGGGCCAGAGGCTCCTGACGAGAGTGCCTAACACAGGTCAGGGGCAGCGTGGGCCTAGGAGGCAGGCAAGGTGGCAGCCTCTTACCTCCTGCTCGGGGGGCAGCGCGCACTGCTGCACGATGTACTCAATCATCACCTCACCTCCAGGCTGCTCCAGGTAGCCGTGGTGGGCCATGGCACTGATCACCTGCACGACTGCCCGCTTCACCTGCCCAGAACAAACAGGAGATCAGGAAGGGGATGCAGAGACTGCCATGCCAGTCCAGCCAGAAGAGAGGAACCTCACTCTTCCTCCCACCCACACCCACACATGTGCCTGCACCTGCAGCTACACTGACACCTGTACCTGGACCTACCCCCACAGCTGTACCTGGATCTACCTGCACCCACATCTGGGCCTGCACCTGTACTCACATCTGTACCTACCTGTATCCACACCTGGGCCTGTACCCACATACCTGCGCCAACACCCACACTATACCCACACCTATGCCTGCACACGCATTTGCACCTGTGCCTGCATCCATACCTGCACCCACATCCACAACTATGCCTGCTCCCACACCCATACCCATACTTACCTGCATCCACACCTAAGCCTGCACTCACACCCATATCTATACCTGCCTACCTGGGTCTGCACCCACACCTGTAGCTGGACGTACCTGTACCACCTGCGCCTGCCCTTTTCTCTGTCCCTAGGCTGTGTGGAGGCCCATTCTCCCCTGAAGGCAGTCTTCCCACAGCTTGTGGATGTGCTCAGGTCCACAGGGAAGGATTCTTTCCTCCAGTTCCCCTTCCTCCCTCCCCTGCTGCCAGAGGGGAGCATCTCTCTCACTTTCCCTCCTCTATCCACTTCCATCAAGCTGCACCCCAACTCCCAGAGCGCCTCTGCTGAGGGGTCCTCCCAAAGCCACCCTGCCCCCAACCTCCGCCTCCTGTGCATCGGCGGCTGCCCTTCCCAGGCTCCAGATACACCCGTCCCTCCCTCCGGGGCTCACCCTGGCCTCAGGGGATGGGGCTGATGTCCTTCCGAGCTAGCTTCTCTCGTGTGATCCCCATGTTTCCTGTGTGCACCATAAATCTAGTCCCTGAAGCTGCAGTTATCACCCAAACAATCCTAGGGTTGAGCCTGCATGTCCAGCCTCACCCAGTAACTATGCCTGGTGACTCGAAGGCACAGCCAGGCCAGTGTGGCCAAACCAGCCATTCCCCTGAGCCATGGCTTCTGCCTATGCTGCCTCCCTGGGGATCCTTTTCTCCAGCATCGCGACCATGCCTTTGCCCCTTCAGCTGCCAGGTCCAGTGTCCCCACCCCAAGGAGGCTTCTCCAAGCACTTCCTCCTTGTGCTATCTCAGGGAACAGGGTGGGTGTGGAGGAGCGAGCCGGTTGGTCCCAGACTGCCCAGACTGTGTGTGTTTAACCACCTGGCATTGCAGGCGTCCAAAAAGGACCAAAAAACCCTGCCGGGGCATGTTGGGAAGAGCTCTGAACGTTGGGGAGTGTGTGGGACACGTAAGGAGCACTGCAACAGATGTGGCATGGGGTCCGTTTCAGTAGCTTCTGGGGAAACACAACAAGAGTCTCACAGAAGGACCCCAAGAGGAGGCCCAGTACAAAGGCTGGAGCAGCCCCCAGAGGGCTGGGGGTCTCTGCTCCCCTTGTAGCAAGCAGGTCCTACCCAAGCCAGCAGCCCCTGGGTAACCTGAGTGCAGTCCTAACTTTCGCAAAGATCCACCCACCCAAAGACAGGCCTGGCCTCTGCCCTGGGGTACTGGGAGGTCATCACTAAGCCCCAAATATCTGGCCTGATAAGAATGTTCTTGTCCACCTGGGGTCTTGGGCCACACCAGATGGTCTCATGTGACAGGTGGGGGCTATGGGCCACGTGGCATCAGCTCCACCTCCAGAGGGGCTGGAGACAGCTCAGCCATGAGGGCACCAACCGGGTCCACGTGACAGACCCCAAGGCAGAAGCTTCCCTAGTTCTGATGTTCTGTGTGCGCTGACTCACACTGCTGCTGCGAGGAGGGGCGGGGGTCTAACGCCGTCCGCGACCCCAGGGGAGGACGGCTGGGAGCTCTGTGTGTGGGCCCTCCTGGATTCTGTCCCAGGCACCCCAACCATCTGGACGTGGACCTGCATCCTTTCGCTGCAATCACCATGAGCAGAGCAGCACTGTGAGCTCCGGGTCCTTCTAGAGAATCACTGAGCCTGAAGGAGGGCTGGGGACCCGCGGGCCTGTAAGGTGCGATTGTGGGGTGGTCTTGGGGATTGTTTCCTGAGTGAGGTGTGGGAAAAGCACCAGCCACACGCCGAACGGCACACTGTCGTCCTTTGTTCCCAAGCTCAGTCCAGTCGAGGGTGGTGGCCGCCTGGTCGGTGGGTGACCTCACAGCACGGTCTGGCCACACCCTGCAGCTGCCTGTGGTGTGGTGCGGCAGCCTGGGCTGGCCCATGTGGTTTACCTTGCTGTTGGTGTCCAGGAGAGGAAGCCTCATGGAAGAGAGGATAAAGGGCTTTTTATCTTCCATCTGAGCAGCTGCAAGAAACAAACAGGACAGCTCAGTCTACCACTGAGATGAGGACCTCAGGGTCCCATATCCACATCACCAGGGGTCTGGCCTCCCCGTGGTCCCCGTGTAGGAAAAAGAGGGAGCGTAAGCAAAGCATGCCCACTTTTCTTCAGGGGACAAATAATTTACTTTCCTCAAATAACATCATTCTACCTAATTCAAAAGCTAAGTGGCTGGCAGTTTAGGGCGGTTGTAGAAGAATGGGCCTGAGTCAGGTACACGCAGGTTCCAATGCCGGGAAAGTTCCTTCAGTGTTTCTCAAGTGCTACAGCGTCAGAATCACTGGAAGGCAGATGAAGCACTGGGGGCGGGGTCCTCTCTTGCTCCCCCTCCAGGAGCTGACTCAGCAGGTCTTGGGGGGCTCAGGTGTGCATTTCTCACATGTTCCAAGCTGAGCTAATGCTGCTGGTCTGGGAATCCCCTTGAGAACCATCAGCAGGCCTTCATTTCCTGACATTTAAATGGGGATAAAAAGTGGGTATCAAAGAGTGGCTGAGAGACTATAATAATGAAGGATGCTGGAAACAGTGCAGGTGCCCTCTGAGGTCCACTGCACAGGACAGGACTGCTGTCCCACACGACAGTCCTCGAGAGAAGGGTCACCACAACCCCAATGTCACAGATGAGGAACTTGAGGCCCCAGGGACTGTGGAGCAGCAAATGGCAGATCTAGACGCAGCCTCTTCATGCCTGGAACTCAATGCCTTAAACCTGCACATAAACCCCATACCCTGGCCCCTCAATGTGGGCACACCCGGGTAGAACACGTTGTCTCTCACTGTCGGTTTTCAGGCCCCCAAGTAGAACACCTTGTCTCTCACTGTCGGTTTCGAGGCACCCGGGTAGAACACCTTGTCCCTTACTGTCGGTTTCCAGGCCAGCTGCAGCTCTCTATGCCAATGTTCCCCTAATTAATGCTCTGAGTTGGCATTTAGTGCTTCTTTGGGATCCCAACTGGTCCCTTCTCTGAGGGTTTGGGACACTCCCTTATGGGAGCTCCCCTGTCATGTCTGGGGCAACTCCAGTCCTGGGTTAGGAGGATGAAACAGACGTGTGACATAGAAGCTCAGAAAAGACAGGTTCCAGATCTAACCATGAGACACACAATACTGCTTTTAGAAGATGCTATAGAAGGATCTTCATAGCCTCAGAACTGGGAAGTATAGAAGGCAATAAGAAAAGATGTAAGGGGCTGGGCGCGGTGGCTCATGGCTGTAAACCCAGCATTTTGGAAGGCCAAGGTGGGTGGATCACTTGAGTCCAGGAGTTGGAGACCAGCCTGGACAACATGGACAAACCCCTTCTGTACTAACCCCTTCTGTACTAAAAAATACAAAAACTGGTCAGGCGCAGTGGCTCACGCCTGTAATCCCAGCACTTTGGGAGGCAGAGGCAGGCGGATCACGAGGTCAGGAGATCGAGACCATCCTGGCTAACACGGTGAAACCTCGTCTCTACTAAAAATACAAAAAAATTACCCGGGCATGGTGGCAGGCGCCTGTAGTCCCAGCTACCCAGGAGGCTGAGGCAGGAGAATGGCGTGAACCCGGGAGGCGGAGCTTGAAGTGTGCTGAGATTGCACCACTGCACTCCAGCCTGGGCGACAGAGTGAGACTCCGTCTCAAAAACAAACGACAACAACAACAACAAAACCACAAAAATTAGCTAGGGGTAGTAGTGCACGCCTATAGTCCCAGCTACTCAGGAGGCCGAGGCATGAGAATCGCTTGAGCCCAGGAGTCGGAGGTTGCAGTGAGCTGACATCACACCACCACACTCTAGCCTGGGTCACAGAGCAAGATCCTGTCAAAACAGGGGAGAGGGGAGTGGAGCAGGGAGGGGAGAAGGGGAAGGAAGAAGGGGAGGGGAGAAGGGGAGGGGAGAAGGGGAGGGGAGTGGAGGGGAGGGGAGTAGAGGGGAGGGGAGGGGAGGTGAGTAGAGGGGAGGGGAGGAGGGGAGAGGAGGGGAGAGGGGAGGAGGGGAGGGGAGGAGGGAAGGGGAGGAGGAGGGGAGGGGAGGGGAGAGGACCACTCTGAAGTTCAGTGAAGTTCAGAATTTCTGTTAATCAAAACAGTATGAAGAGAGCTGGAAGGACAGCCACTGTGGTGGACACAGCAAAGGGTGCAGGGAATTCCAACAAGTTGATGAGAACAACACTCATCAACAGAAAGATAAAAGATGTGAACAAAAATCCCAACTGCGAACACCCAAGCAACGCCACCAGGCTTCCCCGCTGGCCAGAGAGACACAGGATGACGGCCCGACGGGAATAGGCGCAGGAGTCCGGTGCAAAACCTCATGAGAGTAAGGACGCTGGAACAGGTGGAATGCTTGGAGGCTGCTGGAGAAGCTGGCATGGGGACGTTGGAAAACACCTCATCTTCATCTAAAAGGCAGAGGATACATACACCTAAGACCCAACAAGTCCATCTCAGGTAATGTTCCTGCACCAGAGGAGCTCGGACACACGCAGGGCAGCCTGTTTATGACAGCAAACTGCCAAGAGCCTGAGCACACACCACACTAGGATAAGGGCTAATGGGGCGCTGGCTTCCAAGCCATGGGGCAGGACACAGCAATGGAAGTGAGCAGACGGGCACTAACACAGCCACCAGAGGAATCCTGACAACGCCCTACTGGACAAAGCGGTAAAACACAGAATACAGCAATATGATCCTATTTCTATAAAGTTCAGAAACCGGCAAGACCACATTATATTACTTAGGGACTCACACAATGGTGGCAAAACTAAAACAATAAGGTCTGGTCCCACAAAAATCAGCCATGTGCGGTCGTGCACACTTGTCGTCCCAGCTCCTCGGGAGGCTGAGGTGCAAGAATCGCTTGAACCCAGGAGGCAGAGGCTGTAGTGAGCCAAGATCGTGCCACTGCACTCCAGCCTGGGTGACAGAGCGAGACCCTGTCTCAAAAGAAAAGAGAAGAGAAGAGAAAAAAGAAAAGAGAAAAGAAGAGAAAAGAGAAAAGAAAAGAAAGGAAAGGAAAAGAAAAGAAAAAAGAAAAGAAAAGAAAAGAAAAGAGAAGAGAAGAGAAAAGACAAGACAAGACAACCAACAATAAGGTCTGGTCCCTAAGAGTCAGTGACTGCCGTGGAAGGGCTGATGGGCTCAGCTCAAACACTTCTTAAATCCACCTGTGTGTTCTAAGAACTTTCAGCTTGGATAGGTTGAGCATCCGTTATCTGAAATGCTTGGGACCAGATGTGTTTCAGATTTTGGGGCCTTTCAGAGCTTGGAATATTTGCAAATACATAATGAGAGTTCCTGGAAATGGAACCCAAGTCCAAACACAAAGTTCATTTATGGTTCATATACACCTTATACACATAGCCTGGAGGTATTTCACACAGGATTTCTAAAATGTTGTGCACAAAACAAAGTTTGTGTACATTGAACTGTTAGAAAGCAAAGGTGCCACCTTTTAGCCATCCATGTGGACAATCTGTGGTTGTCTGCCACTCCCATCACTCCTGACTAAATTTATATGCTACCAGTAAGCAATTGTTTTGTTTTGTTTTTTTAAGTTATGGGATCTCACTATGTTGCCCAGGCTGGTCTCCAACTCTTGGACTCGATCCTCCTACTCTGGCCTCCAAAAACACAGGGATTCCTGGCATGAGCCACGACGCCCAGCTCAATAAGCAATCATTTTCTTACACTTATTCACATATAAGAACTTAGCAGGAGGCCAGGCACGGTGGCTCACGCCTGTAATCCCATCAGTTTGGGAGGCCAAGGCGGGTGGATCACGAGGTCAGGAGTTTGAGACCAGCCTGGCCAATATAGTGAAACCCTGTCTCTACTAAAGATACAAAAATTAGCCGGACATGGTGGTGGGTGTCTGTAATCCCAGCTACTCGGGAAGCTGAGACAGGAGAATCGCTTGAACCTGGGGGGAGGAAATTGCAGTGAGCTGAGATCGTGACACTGCACTCTAGCCTGGGCGACAGAGCGAGACTCAGGTTCCCGAGTAGCTGGGACTACAGGTGCCCGCCACCACCACGCCCGGCTAATTTTTTGTATTTTTAGTAGAGATGGGGTTTCACTGTGTTAACCAGGATGGTCTCGCTCTCCTGACCTCGTGATCCACCCGCCTCGGCCTCTCAAGGTGCTGGGATTACAGGCATGAGCCACTGCGCCAGGCTCTTTTTTTTTTTTTTTTTTTGAGACAGGGTTTCGCTCTTGTTGCCCATGCTGGAGTGCAATGGTGCGATCTCGGCTCACTGCAATCTCCGCCTTCTAGGTTCAAGTGATTCTCCTGTCTCAGCCTCCCAAGTAGCTGGGATTAGAGCCTTGTGCCACCACACCTGGCTAATTTTGTACTTTTAGTAGAGACGGGGGTTTCACCATGTTGGTCAGGCTAGTCTTGAACTCCTGACCTCAAGTGATCTGCCTGTCTCGACCTCCCAAAGGGCTGAGATTACAGGCATGAGCCACTGCACCTGGTCCGTGTTTCTTTTTTTTGAGACGGAGTCTTGCTGTGTTGCCCAGGCTGGAGTGCGGTGGCATAATCTCGGTTTACTGCAAGCTCTGCCTCTGAGGTTCACGCCATTCTCCTGCCTCAGCCTCCTGAGTAGCTGGGACTACAGGGGCCCGCCACCACGCCCAGCTATTTTTTTTCTATGTATAGTAGAGACGGGGATTCACCGTGTTAGCCAGGATGGTCTCAATCTCCTGACCTCGTGATCCGCCCGTCTGGGCCTCCCAAAGTGCTGGGATTACAGGCATGAGTCACTGCGCCCGGCCCATGTTTCATTTTTAGGTGAGAAGAAACCTCAGATGCAGCTGAGGGACCAGGAAGTGGTCCTCTAGGGAGGAGAGGCATTCTGCCAGATGCTTTTCAGAATGATTCCTCCAGGGCCATCTGCCTCACTAACAATGGTTTTTGTCTTACACATCACTCTGATTTTGTACACTGCCATAGTTTCTTTCTCTGTTACAAGTCCCGCTGCTGCCGCTCTTCAGTAAGCCCATCGCACACTCAACATGGTGTTTCTGCACATTTTCTGTAGTGTTAAGGTCTTTTTTTTTTTTTTTTTTTTTTTTGAGACGGAGTCTCGCTCTGTCGCCCAGGCTGGAGTGCAGTGGCCACATCTCAGCTCACTGCAAGCTCCGCCTCCCGGGTCTATGCCATTCTCCTGCCTCAGCCTCCCGAGTAGCTGGGACTACAGGCGCCCGCCACCTCACCCGGCTAGTTTTTTGTATTTTTTAGTAGAGACGGGGTTTCACCGTGTTAGCCAGGCTGGTCTCGATCTCCTGACCTTGTGATCCGCCCGTCTCGGCCTCCCAAAGTGCTGGGATTACAGGCTTGAGCCACCGCGCCCGGCCATGTTAAGGTCATTTTCATCATGATGTCAGTGTTCAAAAAGTCTCGAACTTTGGAACGTTTGTGATTTCTAAGTTTTAGATTACAGACACTCAACCTGTATTTGTATTTCCCAATAAAAGACTAAAAAGTTTGATGGTTAATAGTGAGTGTTAATTAGATTGAAGGATGTGAAGTATCGTTCCTGGGTGTGTCTGTGAGGGTGTTGCCAAAGGAGATTAACATTTGAGTCAGTGGACTGCGAGAGGCAGACCCAGCCTCAATCTTGGTGGGCACCGTCTAATCAGCTGCCAGCATGGCTAGGATAAATGTGGGAAGAAGAATATGGAAAGACTAGACTGGCTTAGCCTCCCAGCCTGCATCTTTCTCCTGTGCTGGATGCTTCCTGCCCTCCAACATCGGACTCCAGGTTCTTCAGCTGTGGGACTGGGACTGGCTTCCTTGCTCCTCAGCTTGCAGACGGCCTATTGCGGGACCTTGTGATCGCGTGAGTCAATACTCCTTAATAAACTCCCCTTCATATACACATTTATCCTATTAGTTCTGTCCCTCTAGAGAACCCTAACACAAAAAGTTGAAGAATACAAACAAACAACCCAATAGAACGATGGACCTGAGCCATGAGCAGTTGCCTCCCAGAAGAGGAGACAAGGGGAACGATGGCTGGGGTGGCCGCGGCCCCGTACGAGAAGGCAGAACACAAGCAAGCCAGGGTGTGGCTGAGGATTCAGGCCCATCCGGGCCCATGTCCCTGAGATTCAAGACAACAAACGAACTGAAAAGCACAAAAGTTACGGTCACCGATAACATTTCACATGCACTGGGGTTTACCTGCAATATTTTATTCACTCCTCAAGTTTATGGGGAGGCCAACTCCCTGCCAGGCCCTTTACAAGGCAGATGGGGCCTGCCCTCAAGCGGCTTCTGTCCTAATGGAAAAGATACAAAGACAACTGGACAGTAAATAAGATCACCACAGACTGTGGCGGCATCAGGAGAGGAGCCGACAAGAGGCTGAGAAACATACTCATGGGGGTGTCGCATTGGAAGAGGGGGGTCAGCACCAAGGGCTATTCTGAAAAGTGACACTGAAGCTAAGACTCAAAGGAAGAGAGCTGGCTATGTGGGAGCCACAGAAAGATTCCAGGCTGGAAGAGCCTCCAACATCAGGCGGCCGAGTGTGGCCAAGGAGGGGTCCATAGTAGGAGGATGGCCCAGGGAGCTGGTGGGAGCAGAAAGGCCGTGGTGAGGAGCAGGGCTCTGTTCCAACTATAGGGCACTGCAGGACCAACATCAGGATATTCTAGTGAAATTACTGTGTTTTAAAGAAAAAGAAGAACATCTTTTGGACATCAGAAAACAAAAACAAAACAAAGAAACAAAACAAAACAAAAAAACCATGGCATCGAAGAAGATAGAAAATTAGATTATCATCAGACTTGGATAACAATGCTTTATGCCAGAATAGGGTTGCCAGATAAAATATGGGATGCTCAGTTAAATTTGAATTTCAGATAAACAACAAAAATTTTTTTCTTTTTGAGACAGAGTCTTGCTGTGTTGCCCAGGCTGGAGTGCAGTGTGTGATCTTGGCTCACTGCAACCTCTGCCTCCCAGGCTCAAGTGATCCTCCTGCTTCAGCCTCCCGAATAGCTGGGATTATAGGCACCCGCCACCACACCCAGCTAATTTTTGGTTTTCCTTTTTTTTTTTTTGAGATGGAGTCTCGCTCTGTCGCCCAGGCTGGAGTGCAGTGGCACGATCTCCTCTCACTGCAAGCTCCGCCTCCCAGGTTCCTGCCATTCTCCTGCCTCAGCCTCCCGAGTAGCTGAGACTACAGGCGCCCGCCACCGCGCCTGGCTAATTTTTTGTATTTTCAGTAGAGACGGGGTTTCACCATGTTAGCCAGGATGGTCTCGATCTCCTGACCTCGTGATCCGCCTGCCTCAGCTTCCCAAAGTGCTGGGATTACAGGCGTGAGCCACTGCTCCTAGCCCAGCAAATCATGTTTTCAGTACAAAAATGACCCACACAATATTTGGGGCGGCCTGTTTATTCGTTTTTGCTAAATCTGGCAACTCTCTGCCAGAAGAACATGGAATAACTTATTTAAGACACTCAAGGAAGCCTGTAATCCCAGCACTTTGGGAGGCCGAGACGGGCGGATCACGAGGTCAGGAGATCGAGACCATCCTGGCGAACACGGTGAAACCCCGTCTCTACTAAAAAAATACAAAAAACTAGCCGGGCGAGGTGGCGGGCGCCTGTAGTCCCAGCTACACAGGAGGCTGAGGCAGGAGAATGGCGTAAACCCGGGAGGCGGAGCTTGCAGTGAGCTGAGATCCGGCCACTGCGCTCCAGCCCCGGCGACAGAGCGAGACTCCGTCTCAAAAAAAAAAAAAAAAAAAAAAAGACACTCAAGGAAATGTCAACCAAGAATCCTGTAACCAGCAAAACCATCAACTACAAAAGGCACAAGAAACCGCGATCAGGAAGCGTGATATCGAGGATCATGTTCCCATGAGCCCTTCCCATGGAACCTACAGAGAATGAGCTTTGGACAAGAGTGGCAGAGAGCCGCGAACAGAGGATGGGGCTGGGCGCCACATGGGCAGTCGCCTGCAGAACCAACACCAAGAAGGCAGAGAAGGGACAGCACGGGATGTAACACCATGGTGACTCAAACAACAGACGCAGGGCGTGGCTGTTAGATCAGCAGGCTGTGGAGGGGCGCGTGCAGGGCAGTCCTCATGTTTCAGTCACGTGACTGGTGATGGCGACATCAGTGTTATTCTGGTGTTAGTGCTGCCTGTGTAACAGAGATCAAACAAACGGTAATTATGGGATAGTCTGATTCTATTAACCTTGAGAACTAGATTCTTGAGAACAGAGATAGAGATGTAATGAAAAAGAGGTTAGATGCAGTGGCTCACGCCTGTAATCCCAACACTCTGGGAGGCTGAGGCAGGTGGATCACTTGAGACCAGGAGCTCAAGATCTGTCTGGCCAACATGGTGAAACCCCATCTGTACAAAAAACACAAAAATTAACTGGGTGTGGTGGTGCATGCCTGTCGTCCCAGCTACTAGGGAGGCTGGGGCACGAGAATCGCTTGAACCTGCAAAGCAGAGGTTGCAGTGAGCCATAATCCCACCACTGCACTCCAGCCTGGGGAACAGAGCAAGACTATCTCAAAAAAAAAAAAAAAGATGTAACAGAAAAGAGGAAAATCTCTGAGGTCCATATGTTGAACTGGAAGTATCAACATGAACTCATAAGGTATTTTTTCTATCTACTGATAGAGATATTTCCTAGCTCTGTCTACTGAAAAATCCCAGGAATAACCATCCAGAAGTAATGAGCCTTCCAGAAACAGACTACTGTCTTAAAAGGCAACTTCTTGGCTAGGTGCAGTGACTCAAACCTGTAAGGCCAGTACTTTGGAAGGCCGAGGCAAGTGGACCACTTGAGCCCAGGAGTTCAGAACCAGCCTGGGCAACACAGTGAGACCCCATCTCTACAAAAAATAGAAAAATTAGCCAGGCGTGGTGGTGTGCACCTGCAAGTCTCAGCTACTTGGCAGGTTGAGATAGGAGGATCCCTTAAGCCCAGGAGGTTAGGGTTGCAGTGAGCCATGTTTGAGCCGCTACACTCCAGCCTGGGTGACAAAATGAGACCCTTTCTGAAAAACAAAAACAAAAAAACCCTGCAGCTTCTCACTAAAAGGAACCAGGGCTATTTTTGTAGAAATGGCCAATTCCAGGTCTAAAGAAAGAAAGAAATGAAAGAAGCCTAAAACATGAGCTGCCGAAGACCAGCAGGGCTGTGTCCGAGGGATTCAGATCTCAAGAGGCTGCCACTTGCCAAAGATGAGACAATCTGAGCTTCAATAATGGTGATGACTGCACTGCATTGAAGCCATCAAACGCATCCTACCAAACCACCTTTGGAAGGTGACAGGAAACTAATCCACTACCTTGAAAACTGATAAAAACACAAAAGAATCAAGGGCTGAACCTACCTTTCTTTTTCTTTTCTTGAGATGGAATTGCACTCTTGTCGCATAGGCTGGGGTGCAGTGTTGCAATCTTGGCTCACTGCAACCTCTGCCTCCTGTGTTCAAGCGATTCTCTTGCCTCAGCCTCCTGAATAGCTGGGATTACAGGCACACGTCACCATGCCCAGCTAATTTTTGTATTTTTAGTAGGGAGGGGGTTTCACCATGTTGGTCAGGCTGGTTTTGAACTCCTGACCTCGTGATCCACCTGCCTCGGCCTCCCAAAGTGCTGGGATTACAGGTGTGAGCCACTGCGCCTGGCCAACTCTGCCTTTCTTACATGAACCATACCTCTGGGTAACCACATGGTACCTGGGGCAAGTATCTCTTTGTCAAGGTGTTCCACTTAATCAATGAAAAAAATGATAGAATTACAGTATCATCTTCCCACCAATTAATTAATTAATGGGTACAGGCATTCAGCATCAATGCTGCTAAGACTGATGTTCAAAAGAGAAAATACTACGTATTACATGACCCCTATTGTCTTGCCCAAGGGACTGAGCTTGAGTCTGAATCTGTTTCTGAATTCAGTTGCCAATGTGCTAGAAATTCAGATGGCAGAGAAACATGTTGACTTGCACCTTGACAATGCAGTCAGCAAAACTCAACGATGAACAAATCCACAGAACAAGCAGCCAGGTTCTTCTACAGATAAATTATGAGAGAAAGAGAAGAACAGAGGGGAACCTGTAGCTTATGAGGGACTTAAATATGGGGAGTTGCTGTTTCACAGGCACAGAGTTTCAGTTTTGCAAGATGAAAAGAGTTCTGGAGGTGGATGGTGGTGACAGTTGCCTGACAATGAGAAGGTACTTAACACTACTGAAGCATTTGCTTAAAAATGATTAAGATGCCAAATTTTATGTTACATGTATT
This sequence comes from Macaca nemestrina, assembly GCF_043159975.1. NCBI lineage: Eukaryota > Metazoa > Chordata > Mammalia > Primates > Cercopithecidae > Macaca > Macaca nemestrina. The sequence goes on from NC_092132.1 coordinate 1,049,200, forward strand.
TTACCACACTAAAAATAAAATCACCAACGGTCAAGCCTCCAAAAAAAGACTTAAATCTATGTAAAAATATATTTATATATTATTATCTTTACATAAATTTGTGTGTGTGTGTGTATATATATATAGAGAGAGAGAGACAGAATCTCCGTCTGTCACCCGGACTGGAGTGCAGTGGCACGATCTTGGCTCACTGCAACCGCTGCCGCCCGGGCTCAAGCGATTCTCATGTCTCAGCCTCCTGAGTAGCGGGACAGGTGTGTCACTATACTCAGCTAATTTTTGCATTTTTAGTAGAGACAGGGTTTCATCATGTTGCCCAGGCTGGTTTCGAACTCCTGGCCTCAAGCGATCTGCCCGCTTTGTCCTCCCAACGTGCTGGGATTACAGGTGTGAACCACCGCATAGGGCATGTCTATGTAGTGGTGTAATCTTGGCTCACTGCAACCTCCCCATCCCAGGTTCAAGCAATTCTCCTGCCTTAGCCTCCCAAGTAGCTGGGATTACAGGCACCTGCCACCACGCCCGCTAATTTTTGTATTTTTAGTAGAGACGGGGTTTCCCTATATTGGCCAGGCTGGTCTCAAATTCCTGACCTTAAGTGATCCGCCCCCCTCAGGCTCCCAAAGTGCTACAATTACAGGTGTGAGCCACCGCACCCGGCCATAGGTAAGCTTTTAAAGTGGACACAACTAATAAAGGAAGCGATTACTATAAAAATCAGGATAGCTGTTACTTACTGGGGAGTGAAGAACTGTGACTGGAATAGGATGCAAGGAGGGGAGTCTCAGTGGCAACTTCAATCCAAAAGACCTGGTGGTAGATCTGATGTTGTTGTCTTAGAATGATGTATTAAGTTACACATTTGTTTTATGTGGTTTCTACATTTCCTTCCCTCCTTCCTTCTTTTTTTTTTTTTTTTTTTTTTTTTTTTTTTTTTTTTTTGAGACAGGGTCTCACTCTGTAGCCAAGGCTGAAATGCAGTGGCACCGTCACAGCTCACTATAGCCTCAACCTCCTGGGCTCAGGTGATCCTCTCACCTCAGTCCCCAGAGTAGTTGGAACTACAGATGCATGCTACCACACCCGGCTAACTTTTTTTATTTTTAGTAGAGACAGGGTTTCAACATGATTTTCAGCCTAGTCTCAACTCCTAGGATCAAGCGATCTTGCCTGTCGCGGCATCCCAAAGTGCTAGGATTACAGGCGTGAGCCACTGTGCTCTTTCATGATTTCTTTTATACTAACAATTTTTCTTTTCTTTCTTTTTTTTTTTTGAGACTGAGTCTCATTCTGTCACCCAGGCTGGAGTGCAGTGGCACCATCTCGTCTCACTGCAAGCTCTGCCTCCTGGGTTCACGCCATTCTCCTGCCTCAGCCTCCCAAGTAGCTGGGACTACAGGTGCCTGCCACCACGCCCGGCTAATTTTTTGTATTTTTAGTAGAGACGGAGTTTCACCATGTTAGCCAGGATGGTCTCCATCTCCTAACCTCGTGATCCACCACCGTGGCCTCCCAAAGTGCTGGGATTACAGGCGTGAGCCACCGTACCCGGCCTATACTAACGATTTTTCAATAGGGATGAACAATCTTGAAGACGAAAAAAGTTGAAGGACATCCTCTATGAGATTTAAAGACTTACAATAAAACTAAAACAATTAAGAAAGTGTGATATTGGCCTATAATCTCAGCACTTTGGGAGGCTGAGGCGGGCAGATCACTTGAGTCCAGGAGTTCGAAACCAGCCTGACCAACATGACCAACATGGTGCAACTCCGTCTCCACTAAATATACAAAAAAACCAAAAAAAAACCAAAAAACAAAAAACAAAAAAAAAACGGCTGAGTGCATTGGCTCATGCCTGTAATCCCAGCACTTTGGGAGGCTGAGAGGCAGGTGGATCACCTGAGATCAGGAGTTCAAGACCAGTCTGGCCAACACGGTGAAACCCCATCTCTATTAAAAATACAAAAATTAGCCGGGCATGGTGGTGCATGCCTGTAATTCCAGCTACTCAGGAGCCTGAGGCAGGAGAATCGCTTGAACCCAGGAGGCAGAGGCTGCAGTGAGCCGAGGTCACGCCATTGCACTCCAGCCTGGGTGACAGAGTTTCAAAAAAGAAAAAAAAAAGTGTGATATTGGTGTGAGGAAAGAATACAGTCCTGAAATATGCCTACTAATATATGATGCTCTATATTAGTAGGCATATAATTGTGGCCTCAAAATTCATTTGTGCAAATCCCAACCCCTGTACCTCGGAATGTGACCTTATTTGGAAATAGTCACTGCAGAATTAATGAGTTAAGTTGAGACGGGGTCACACTGGAGTAGGGTGGGCCCTTCATCCAATATGGCTGGTGCCCTTATAAAAGGGGGATACAGGGATACAGACAGGCACACAGGAAAAATGCACATGAAGATAAAACAGAGATCAGGGTAATAGGAAAAAAAAAAAACCCATCACCCGGTCTGTGGTACTTTGTTACTGCAGCTGTTAAATTCATACATAAGGTTACCTGATCTTCTACCAAGGCACAGAAGCAATTCAATGGAGAAAGTGAAGTCTTTTCAACAATCGAGACTGGAACACCTGGACATCCACATAGAAATAACCTTGCAGGCTGGGTGCAGTGGCTCACACCTGTAATCCCAGCACTTTGGAAGGTGGAGGTGGGCCGATCACTCGAGGTCAAGAGTTTGAGACCAGCCTGGCCAACACGGTGAAACCCCATCTCTACTAAAAATACAAAATTAGCTGGGCGTGGTGGCACATGCCTGTAATCCCAGATACTCGGGAGGCTGAGGCAGGAGAATCGCTTGAACCCGGGAGGTGGAAGCCTCAGTCAGCTGAGATCGCACCACTGCTCTCCAGCCTGGGCAACAACAGCAAAACTCTGTCTCAAAAAAAAAATAGTAATTATAAAAAATAACCTTGCCCCCTACATTTCAACCACACTCAAACATTAGTAAAAGATGAATCATAGACATAAATTTGCAAATGCAAACAATAAAGCATCTAAAAGAAAATATAGAAGAATATCTTCATGACTTCTGGGCAGGCAAAGGTTTCTTAGACATAAAGGTACTAATCACAAAAACATATATTTATAGCTCTATGTATCCAATAAAGAACACTACAAAATAATCATAATAAAACGACAAACAACCCAGTTGTTAAATGAACAACAGCTGGGCATGGTAGTGCACTCCTGTAACCCAGGCTACGCTAGAGGCCGGGGCAGAAGGATCACTTGAGCCCAGGAGGCCGAGGATGCAGTAAGTAAGCTATGATCACAGCACTGCATTCTAGCTTTGGTAACATAGTGAGACCCTGTCTCTGTTAAACAATCAAAATGGGCAAAAGATCTGAACAGGGGTTGGGCGTGGTGGCTCATGCCTGTAATCCCAGCACTTTGGGAGGCCGAGGTGGGTAAATCATGAGGTCAAGAGATCAAGACCATCCTGGCCAACATGGTGAAACCCCGTCTCTACTAAAAATACAAAAATTAGCTAGGCTTGGTGGCGGGCGCCTGTAGTCCTAGCTACTTGGGAGGCCGAGGCAGGAGAAGCGCTTGAACCTGGGAGGCAAAGGTTGCAGTGAGCCAAGATCGCACCACTGCACTCCAGCCTGGTGACAGAGCAAGACTCCATCTCAAAAAACAACAACCCCCCCACCCCCCCAAAAAAGACCTGAACAGGAACTTCAGCACACAAATACATCTGAAGGTCGGCCGGGTGCAGTGGCTCAAGCCTGTAATCCCAGCACTTTGGGAGGCCGAGACGGGCAGATCACGAGATCAGGAGATCGAGACCATCCTGGCTAACATGATGAAACCCCGTCTCTACTAAAAAATACAAAAAACTAGCCGGATGAGGTGGCGGGTGCCTGTAGTCCCAGCTACTGGGGAGGCTGAGGCAGGAGAATGGCATGAACCCAGGAGGTGGAGCTTGCAATGAGCCGAGATCGCACCACTGTACTCCAGCCTGGGTGACAGAGCAAGACTCTGTCTCCAAAAACAAACAAACAAACAAACAAAGATGTATGCATTTTACTGCATTTCTATTGAAGATTATGTTCAATTTTAGAAAATAAAATTCTGGAAGAAAATATGACTGGAGGCCAAAAGTCTTTAAAAGATTTGATTTATAAAACTACGTAAGATAGGCACAATGACATAACACACACGTAACAGGGAATCCCAAAGAAGACTTCCGAAGTCATGGAGTACTGAAATGCTGTGACACAAAACCCAGGTCTATTGAGATAAAACAGAATTGACACACATGCTGCATGGGTACTCTACGGACCTAGGGGGAAATCAACTCAGAATAGCCAGCACTGAGACACAGTAAAATTTCCGGTTTTAAAACATAAAAATAGCCCGTAATCCTGGCATGCATGCGTGTGTGTATGTGTGTGTGTGTGTGTGCGCGCGTGTGTATGCAAAGTATTTATATATATATAAAAATCCTTTGGGCATCTAGGCAGAAAAGACAAAATCATTTATAAGGAAAATCAGTCAAATCAGATAGTCAGCAATGAGTTATCAATATCAGTAATAGATTCTAGAAGACAAGAAAGCAACATATGAAGATACCTCAGACTTTTATACCCAGCCACTTAAACTGAGATGGCCTGGTGTCTGTCTAACACGAGAAACGGCTCTCTGGACCATGGACTGAAAGAATGACATGCAGGGACCAACCACGGCCTCAACTTGCAATCATGTTCCAATATTTTCATTGAAAACTTGATGACTTCTGGCTGGGTGAAATGGCTCACGCTTGTAATCCCAGTACTTTGGGAGGCCAAGGTGGGAGGATTGCTTGAGCCCAGGAGTTGGAGACCAGCCTGGGCAACAAAGCAGGATCTCATAACACACCCACAAAAATGGCTAAAATTAAAGACCAGCCAATGTTGGTGAGGACATGAAGCAAAAATGCTCATAAGCCACTTGTGAGACATAAGGTGTGGGGTATAAATTGGGGTATAAACAGCTACTTTGGAAAAACAGAAGGGTTTATGTACACAACTTGAACACACACACACTTTATAACCCGAAATTCGACATCTAGGTCAACACTAACTGTGTAAAGGACAAATGTTAATAGTGGATTATGCATTAACAGTTAAATACGGGATAGAGCCATTTACCCATCACAGGCAGAATGAATCACTGTAATAGATAATTCACTGGAATCCTTCACAGAAATGAAAATAAATGAACTGTACTATATGTATAAATTTCACCAAGAGAATACTGAGGAAAAGAAGCCAGATACAAAATTATTTACACCGTACAATTCTCTTTGCACAACATCCCAAAACAGTAACACTATCTACTATTGTTAGAAGTCACCCCTTCCGGCCGGGCGCAGTGGCTCAAGTCTGTAATCCCAGCACTTCGGGAGGCCGAGGCGGGCGGATCACGAGGTCAGGAGATCGAGACCATCCTGGCTAACACGGTGAAACCCCGTCTCTACTAAAAAATACAAAAAACGAGCCGGGCGAGGTGGCGGGCGCCTGTAGTCCCAGCTACTCGGGAGGCTGAGGCAGGAGAATGGCGTAAACCCGGGGGGCGGAGCTTGCAGTGAGCTGAGATCCGGCCACTGCACTCCAGCCTGGGCGACAGAGCGAGACTCCGTCTCAAAAAAAAAAAAAAAAAAAAAAAAGAAGTCACCCCTTCCAAGGGGCTTGAGAGTGCCATCCCTGGGTGGTGTTGATGTCCCATTTCTTTACCTGGTTGGTGAATAAATACAAAGGATCACTGTGTGATTACTCATGGAGCTGAACAGTTAACATGTGTACATTTTTCTATATGCGTATTATACTTCAAAATAAAAATAATTAAAAATGACATAGATGGCCTAGGTGCCCATCTCACTTCTGTAATCCCAGCACTTTGGGAGGCCAAGGAAGGAGGATCACTTGAACCCGGGAGTTCAAGACCAGCCTGGGCAACATAAGGAGACCCCATTTCTACAAAAATACAAAAATATTGGCAGAATGTGCTGGTGCATACCTGTAGTCTCAGCTACTTGGGAGGCTAAGATGGGAGAATTGCTTGAGCCCAGGAGTTCAAGGCTGCAGTGAGCTATGATTGCACCACTGCATTCCAGCCTGGGTGAAAGAACGAGACCTTGTCTCAAAACAAAACCAAAAAATGACACAGATGTATATGTGCTGATGTTAAAAGTTATCTAAGATATACTAGCAAGTGAAAAAAGCATGTTTTGAAGTATGTCATTTGGTTAAAATATTTCCTTGCGTACATGCATTTGTACATATGTAAATGCACAGAGAAAGAACTTCAAGGAAAAAATGAAACGTGGGGAAAACAAAGTGAATGCTGAAAAGCATAAATGTGATTGATGAATTAACAAAGGGAAGCTGAGCATGGTTAATCCCATGAAATGTTGAACTTCTGAATGGAAAAACGCATCTCTAACAAGAGCACGGGCACTAAGAATTCCGTAAGAATTTCACTTGAGATGCCAACCTCATCAAGTAAATGGGGAAAAGAGCACCTGCCTCAAGGATTACTTTTACCACCAGAGGCTGAGTGCACGCTGCTGACGCAGATGCTTTACTTTCTGTGGGGCTGCCACACGCGCCATGCCTCTGAGGCTCCCTTCCCCAAGGACCACTGACCACAGCAGCCCCTCTGTGTGAAAGCTGCAGGCACTCTCCTCTCAGGCCTTCCACGGAGAGCCCGAGCTTCCCTCCTTTCCCCTCCACAGAGGGGGCGCCTCCCTCCCTGCCCCGTCACACAGAGCGGGCGCTCCCCTCCCAACCCCTCCACGGAGAGCCCAGGCTTCCTTCTCTTCCCCTCCACAGAGCAGGCGCTCCTCTCCAGGCCCCTCCACAGAAGGGACTCTACCCTCCCAACCCCTCCACAGAGAGCGGGCACTCCCCTCCCCACTCCTCCACACAGAGCAGACGCTCCTCTCTGGGCCCCTCCACAGACGGGGCGCTCCCCTCCCAACCCCTCCACACAGATCGGGTGTGCCCCTCCCCACCCCCAGCATCCAGACAGCCCACCGCAGCACCACCCTGGGCTCTGAAATCTGGACAGGCCCAAAGCAGCAGGACCTCAGGCTGCTTCTGGTGGGGCAAGGGCCGCAGAGGGTGTCCTGAGGTGCCTGCACCTGATTCTTAGCCTGGTGACATTCGCACTGTGGCCCCTTCTACCCCTGTCCTCCCTTGGCCCTGCTTTCTGTTTTTGTTTTTTTTTTTTACTTTTGTTTTTTTGAGACGGAGTATCGCTCTGCTGTCCAGGCTGGAGTGCAGTGGCACCATCTCGGCTCACTGCAACCTCCAGAGGCCTTCTGGGTTTAAGCAATTCTCCTGCCTCAGCCTCCCACGTAGCTTGGATTACAGGTGCCCGCCACCATGCCAGGCTAATTTTTTTTTTTTTTTTTTTGTATTTTTAGTAGAGACAGGGTTTCACCATGTTGGCCAGGCTGGTATTGAACTCTGACCTCAAGTGATCTGCCCGCCACGGCCTCCCAAAGTGCTGGGATTACAGGCGTGAGCCACTCCCCAGCCAGCCCTGCTGCTTTCTCAAGCTGCTCCTACATGTCCCAGAACTCTATGTGCCTTCCTCAGTGGCTGCTGTTTGCATCCCAGCACCTGACAGTGAACCTCACAGGACAGGGGGCAGTGCTCCGCTTCTGAAAAGGGCAGACAGAAAATATTTTAGGCTTTGTGGGTCACATGTGGTCCCTTTGTTTGCTTTTATAACCCATCAAAGATGTAACAACCTCCCTAGCTCACAGGCTGAGCACGGGCAGACTGCAGGGCTGGCGGGCCATGGCCACTGCACTGACCTGCGGAAGAGCCATGCTGGAAACCACAAGCTCACCTGTGAAAAATAGTATGTTTTCAGGATTATCACTAATCACTTCAATTAGCCTTAAGGATGGGTACGGTGGCTCACACCTGCAATCCCAGCACTTTGGGAGGCCAGGTGGGCAGATCACCAGGTCAGGAGATTGAGACCATCCTGGCCAACATGGTGAAACCCTGTCTCTAAAAAAATACAAAAATTAGCTGGGCCTGGTGGCACACCCCTGTAGTTCCAGCTACCCAGGAGGCTGAGGCTGGAGAATGGTGTGAACCCGGGAGGTTGCAGTGAGCCGAGATTGCGCCACTGCACTCCGGCCTGGCGACAGAGCAAGACCAGGTCTAAAAAAAAAAAAAAAAGAGGCCAGGCGCGGTGGCTCAAGCCTGTAATCCCAGCACTTTGGGAGGCCGAGACGGGCGGATCACGAGGTCAGCAGATCGAGACCATCCTGGCTAACCCGGTGAAACCCCGTCTCTACTAAAAAATACAAAAAACGAGCCGGGCAAGGTGGCGGGCGCCTGTAGTCCCAGCTACTCGGGAGGCTGAGGCAGGAGAATGGCATAAACCCGGGAGGCGGAGCTTGCAGTGAGCTGAGATCCGGCCACTGCATTCCAGCCTGGGCGACAGAGCGAGACTCCGTCTCAAAAAAAAAAAAAAAAAAAAAAAGAAAGAAAAAGAAAATAAAAAATTAGCCTTAAAACAAGGAAACGTGAATTTTTTACTGTAATTGTGAAGAAACCATCACACATACGTAAACTGAGGGACATTCTACAAAACAGTTGGCCTCCTCATCCCTTAAAAAGAGTAAAAAGGCTCCTCTTGGGCAAAGAAGTCTAAGAGACAACCAAACTAAACCAAAGTATGTCTCTGAATAGATCCCAGAGTGAGCTAGAGCAGTGGGCTCAGGGATGGCTGTCTTAGGCTCTGGGAGCCCTCAGAGCCACGGTCACGTGGGGAGTGTGGCCACGCATGGTGTCTGCAGCCAGCTGTCAAAGCAAGTGTGAGCCACCACCATCTGGTGAAGGGTAGAAAGGTACCACCCATGCAACTTTCCAAGAAGTTTAGAATTTTGCAAAATAGAAAGTAGGAAGCCTTTCCAGAGAATTCAAAGCAGGATGGTGCTTTCACCTAGAGGGACAAAATCTGCCGGGACCTGCTCCATCCTGGACACGGCCAGGGGCGGCGGCCGGGCTAGCATGGAGGCACTCACCAGCCGAGTTGATGACATGTCGGACCACCTGCAGGGTGCCCACGCGGGTCCTCTCATTGCTGGTGTCCAGCCTGGGCAGCAGGAAGGCCAGTAGGCGGTCAGGCAAGCTGCAGGCTACAGGGCAACAGGTACAGATTAGGCTCCATGTCATCTTGTTCATCCCTATACACAGCGTCCACCTACTCTCCAGCACAGGGGAGGAGCCAGGAGAGAGTTGCTGTGTGAAGGTGAGAAGCTGGGGCCACCTAATCACTGGGCCTGGCTCCGATGCCCTTGTCTAAGGCAGGGTTGGAGCACATGTGGTCCTTAGCCCACGGCGCCAGCACCACCCAGAGCATGCCGGGACTTAGATCTTGGCCCACCCACACACCGGTGCTTGTTTCAGCATCTCCAGCTCACAAGGCGGCCTGCGAGAGGGCCCTCAGTGGCCCTTCTTGACTCTCCTGGCTCTAGACCAGTCTAAGACTCAAGAGGACTCGAGCTGTCAAGCACACAGACCCTCAGCCCAAGCAGGGCTAACAGCCCAAGCTCCAGGAGCCCTCTGGCAACGACTGCAGCAGCCCCCTTATCAGTACTTCACGGACCAGACCATCCCCCTTCCAGGTGGGCTCTGGAGGCCTGCTCTGCCTGGGTATCAGACCTGTGGTCCCTCTGCCCACCACACCCCTGCCCCCAGCCTGGCTGCAATCAGTCTCCCCACACCCCTCCTGCGGATCTTGTGTAAGGGCAGATGCTCATGCAGGTGGGGGACCCGAGGCCCGACCAGCTCAAGGGAGATGCCAATGCTGTGGCCCCAGCAGGGTGACAGCCCCAAGTGCAAGCAGGGTCCCTCCTCACACCATCTGCTGCCCCTCCAGGATGGCTATGAGGGCCTGTGCAGGGCACAGGGACAGCATCCAGTGGGGGTGGTGACAGGATGCATGGCACCTCCAGGTGGGTCATGGGAGGCCGGCAGGTAACCAGGGCCAGCAGCCACATGCCACCTGGGGGAGTAGAGAGCAGGCCATGGAGCCAGAGATTGGGTGTGGAGGAATAGGTAGGCGGGGGGCAAGTAGGGGAATGCGGGGACTGGACCATTAGTGGAGGTGCCCAAGGATTTGGGCAGGTCAGCAGCTCCTCGGAGGAGAACAACGTTCCAGGCTGCAGCCGCTGCCCAGGCCCTGGTTCAGAGAACTCTGGAGCCACAGGTAGGCCCAGGAGAGGTGGAAACAGGGGCCTCCTCATCCCAGACCAGGACCCCAGCCACCACCATCCTCCACATGCAGCAGGTGGTGACCCCATGAGTCTCCGCAGATGCCTGTGGGCAAGGTTGGGCCCACCACTCACCCAGCACAGTGAAGCAGCGCAGCACCTCCTTCTGGTTGCTCATCACCAGGGGGCTTGAGGACTCCACAGGCACACAGATCTGCTCCAGGAACAGGGCAGAGGTTACAGACCAGAGAGGCCAGAAGGAAGGATTCCCTCCCTCTGACGATTCTGGGCCTGGGCAGCTAGGCAGAGGGCTCTGGGTTTCCACCCCATGCCTACAGCAAGCAGCAGGCACTCCAGGCTCTTTCTCACCCAAGCCCTGGGTGCAGGACAGTCTCATCCCCTGTAATCAGAGGCGCTCCAGGGACCAGCCCCATCTCCTTACGGTGGGGGAGAGGGAGACGGGCAGCAACAGGCAGACACACAGCTGCTGTCAAGTCTCCAGGGAAACATCCTGCTCCTGCCACCCTCCACCCCTCCTACCAGCAGCAGGAGAAGAGATTCCCAAGAAACATTTCTTGACTAGAGAGGAGAGTCTCCCATGGCCCAGGCATGACGCCCAGGACGCCAGGCTGGAAAGCATGAATCTCTAGGACACATAAAGCACTGGAACCCAAAACTTCTGGACTCCACTTGTTCAAAATCATAAGGGAAAAAAAAATCATATTGGTAAAAAGCAAAAACTAAGGCTGCTGGCTGGGCATGGTGGTGCATGCCTGTGGTCCCAGCTACTAAGGAGGCTGAAGTGGGAGGACTGCCTCAGCCCGGGAGGCTGAGGTTGCAGTGAGCTGTGATGGTGCCACTGCACTCCAGCCCGGGGACAGAGCAAGACCCTGTCTCAAACAAATGAACAGACAACAACAAAAAACTAAGGATGCTGGCAGATGCATCTCTGGGCTCCACAGTACCTTAGTGGGTGATACAGAAGCACACCCCCACTAATCCAGGTGTGACATCCTAGGTCCCCACTCGCAGGTGTCACAGCAAAGGGCACTGACAGGGTCTCTGCACAAAGAGCTCCAAAGCAATTCTTTAGCAGAGCCCTCTTATGAGCCAGAAGAGGTAACCACAGCAAAGACTCCAGGCCCACAGGGCCGCACCCCAACCTGGGTTCTTAGAGAACTGTCAGGAAGCATGGTAAGGTGGAGGAGGTGGCCCCAGGGCTCAGCTCTAGGTTCCCAGGTAGCTCCTTGTTATTTCTTTTTCAAAACGAGTTTCGCTCTTATTGCCCAGGCTGGAGTGCAATGGCGCGATCTTGGCTCACTGTAACCTCTGCCTTCTGGGTTGAAGCAATTCTCTTGACTCAGCCTCCCAAGTAGCTGGGATTACAGGTGTGTGCCACCACACCTGGCTAATTTTTGTATTTTTAATACTGACAGGGTTTCTCCATGTTGGTCAGGATGGTCTTGAACTCCTGACCTCAGGTGATCCGCCCGCCTCGGCCTCCCAAAGTGCTGGGATTACAGGTGTGAGTCACTGTGCCCGGCGTGCTCCTTGTTATTTCTACCGTAAAGACCAAATATGATCATAAAAGATGCTGCAGTTGGCAGGGCGCAGTGGCTCACGCCTGTAATCCCAGCACTTTGGGAGGCCAAGGCAGGCAGATCACGAGGTCAGGAGATTGAGATCATTCTGGCTAACACAGTGAAACCCCGTCTCCAGGCCGGGTGCAGTGGCTCATGCCTGTAATCCCAGCACTTTGGGAGGCTGAGGTGGGCGGATCACAAGGTCAAGAGATCGAGACCATCCTGGCCAATGTGGTGAAACCCGATCTCTGCTAAAAATACAAAAATTAGCTGGGCAAGGTGGCGCATGCCCGTAGTCCCAGCTGCTCTGGAGGCTGAGGCAGGAGAATGGCATAAACCTGGGAGGCAGAGCTTGCAGTGAGCTGAGATCTCACCATTGCACTCCAGCCTGGCGACAGAACGAGACTCCATCTCAAAAAGAAAAAGATGCTGCAGCTTCCTGCCTGCTCTTTCAGATCACTCGCCCTGCAGGAAGCTAGCCACCAGGTTGTGAGGACACTCAAGCAGCCTTATGAAGAGACAGATGTGGTGAGGAACTGGGGCCTCCAGCCAACAGCCAAGTGAATGAACAGCCTCGGAAGCAGATCCTCCAGCCCCAGTAGAGCCTTCAATGGCACGGCCCAGGCCGACAGCATGAATGGGTGTAAAGTAACAAGGGACCCTGAGTTGGAGCAACCCCCTGAGCTGCTCTCAACTCTGGGCCCACTGTGAGATAATAGATGTTGTTGTTGTTGTTGTTGTTGTTTCTGAGACAGAGTCTCGCTCTGTTTCCCAGGCTGGAGTGCAATGGTCCGATCTCGGCTTACTGCAACCTCCGCCTCCTGGGTTCAAGCGATTCTCCTGCCTCAGCCTCCTGAGTAGCTGGGATTACAGGCGTGTGCCACCATGCCTGGCTAATGTTGTATTTTTGGTAGAGACAGGGTTTCACCATGTTGGCCAGGCTGGTCTCGAACTCCTGACCTCAGGTGATCTGCCCGCCTCGGCCTCCCAAAGTGCTGGGATTACAGGTGTGAGCCACCATGCCCGGCCTCTTTTTTTTTTTTTTTTTTTTTTTTTAAAAACACGGTCTTGTACTGTCGCCCAGGCTGGGATGCACTGGCGTGATCACAGCTCATTGCAGCCTCAACCTCCTGGGCTCAAGCGATCCTCCTACCTCAGCCTCTCGAGTAGCTGGAACCACAGGCACGCGCCATGACACCTGGCTGTTAGGAAGTTTCTGTTGCTATTACAGATAGTGTTTTCATACACTTTCTAGCTGGTCAGTACTGGTGTAGAAACATGTTCTCAGCTTTTGTAGGTTGGTCTTGTAACTGGCAAACTTGCAGAACTTTGTTTTCTTTTTTAACACAAGGTCTTGCTCTATCACCCAGGCTGGAGTACAGTGGCATGATCATGGCTCACTGCAGCCTCAACTTCCTGGGCTCAAGTGATCCTCCAACCTCAGCCTCCTGAATAGCTGGGATTACAGATCTGTGCCACTATACTCAGCTAATTTTTTTCTGTAGAGATGGGGGTTTCCCTACGTTGCCCAGGTTGGTCTCGAACTCCTGGGCTCAAGCAGTTCCTCCTCAGCCTCCCAAAGTGCTGGGATTACAGATGTGAGCCACCACGCCTTGCCGGAACTTTTGACTGGTCCTAATAGTTTGGCCAGGAAGGTGGACGGGTGATGCATAATGACCATCTTCCCTTCCCTCCTGGTTCTTTTCTTTTTCTGTAGAACGAGCAGAGGATCCTGTCTGCAGCGAGAGGCAGGCCCTTCCTGTTCTTGACCTTACAGGGAATTGCCTAAAACTTCCCATCAGTTATGAAGAAGACTGAGGGTTCGGGTATACAGACTTTGTTAAGTTAGGGAAGTTCCTTTCCAATCTTAGTTGTTCAGAATTTTAGGCCAGGCACAGTGGCTCACGCCTGTAATCCCAACAATTTGTGAGGCTGAAGCAGGGGGATCACTTGAGGTCAGGAGTTCGTGACCAGCCTGGCCAACATGGTGAAACCTCGTCTCTACTAAAAATACAAAAATTAGCCAGGCGTGGTGGCGGGCACCTGTAACCCCAGCTACTTGGGAGGCTGAGGCAAGAGAATCACTTCAACCCGGGAGGCAGAGGTTGCAGTGAGCCGAGACTGCGCCATTGCACTCCAGCCTGGGCAACAAGAGTGAAACTCCATCTCAGGGAAAAAGAAAAAATCATCAAAAGTTTTTTCTGCATTGATTGAACTCAGACACTATTTTTCTCTAGTCTATTACTGTGAAGTGCACTGACAGCTCCCAAACGCTGGATAGGCCTTGCGTTGTGAGCTAAGCCCTCTCGCATAAGCTGTTTTGAAAAGTACAGTCTTGGCTGGGTGCCGTGGCTCGTGCCTGTAATCCCAACACTTTGGGAGGCCGAGGCGGGTGGATCACCTGAGGTCAGGAGTTTGAGATCAGCCTGACCAACATGGAGAAATCCCATCTCCACTAAAAATAGAAAAAATAAAAATAGAAATAGAAAAACTAGCCAGGTGTGGCGGTGGGCACCTGTAATCCCAGATACTCAGGAGGCTGAGGCAGGAGATCGCTTGTACCCAACAGGCAGAGTGTGCAGTGAGCCGAGATTGTATCACAGCACTCCAGCCAGGGTGACAAGAGTGAAACTCCATCTCAAAATACATACATACATACATACATAAGTAAAAGGATGGTCTGGGGTTCAGTAACCTGCTACTTTATGCAAAACCTCACGTCTATGCTCATCATGACACACCTGCATTTCCTTACACGGCTCTGCCTGGGATTTGAGCCAGACCTCACAGAATGAAAGAGGTAGCTCTGGATCGTTTCTATTTCCAAGTGTACTTGTACTGGACAGGAATTAATTGTTCCTCAAAAGTTTGGTGGAACTCAGTCGTGAAACCATTTGGGTCCTGGGCTTGTTTTAAGGAAGAAAGGTCTTAGAATATTATTTCTGTTGCTTTACTGGCTTATTCAATTCTCTGTTGCTTTTCATACCAATTTTGACATTTTTATCTTTCTAGGAACCTAACCATTTCATACAGTTTTAAGTTTGTTACCATGTAACTGTTCACAGCACTTACATTATGTTTACTAGCTCTGTGGCTGCCGTCCCCTCTTCCCCTTTGTTTCTGGGATGCAGCCAGGACCATCCAGGCGGTGGAGAGTGGGGCCCAGCTGGAGTGGGCCAGGTGAGGGGCAGAGCCAAGCAGTAAGCCCACCTCCACACGAGCCCACACCTCCACACTTCTTTTCAGAAAGTCTCCTTGCAGACTTCACCACACCACCCTCTCTAGCTCCTGTCCCTGTCCCCTCTCATCCAGAAAGTCCCATGGACAGACGACCCCCAGTGCCAGGGTCATGGGCGACCTGTGTCCCTCAGTCGTTCTCAGGCCTCATTCACCCGACCTGGGGAGGGGTCCCAGATGCTCAGCTTCCTCCCCACATCGCTTCCTCTCCAGCAGGGCCTTCAAGACCCCCGCCCTGCAGCCCAGGGCCTCTCCTCTGCTCCTCTGAGCTCCGTCCCCAGAAACCCAGGGCAGTCTCCCCCAGCTGGTGCTTCAGCTGCGCTGACCTTCTCCAAGACCACCTGTACCGGGCCCGCACTGGGCCTGGGCACCCACTCCACACTGACCTTCTCCGAGACCACCTGTACCGGGCCCGCACTGGGCCTGGGCACCCACTCCACACTGACCTTCTCCAAGACCACCTGTACAGGGCCCACACTGGGCCTGGGCACCCACTCCACACTGACCTTCCCCGAGACCACCAGTACCGGGCCTGCACTAGGCCTGGGCACCCACTCCACGCCAACGTTCTCCGAGACCACTCGTACTAGGCCCGCACTGGGCCTGGGCATCCACTCCTGCCACCTCCATCCTGGGGGCTAATATGTCACCTGCACATGCCACTGCTGGGCAGGGTAAGAGCATCGCCACATCGCTAAGAAGTTACTCGAGTGACCTTTAGGGAATACCCAGTCCTCAGCCCCACGTGGCTGAGCCGTCCACCCCAACTTGCTTTCTGCACCCCTCGTCCAGCAACTTCCCACGGAAAAGTGTGCAGAACCTGAACCCGCCCACTGATGCCCGCCTCCTACCTGGGAGTGCAGTGCAGCCAAGAGGGCATCCAGCTGGGTCTCCAACGTACGGCTGCCCACACTCACGGCCGCCTCGAGGATCTGGCCCAGGCTCTGCTCGGGGTAGGCAGAAGAGGCCGTCAGTCCTACCTCCAGCCCCCTGAACTGACCGTGAGGTCGACCAGAGCCTCCCAGTTGGGCCACAGGAAGACATGGGCCAGGAGGACATGGGCCCCACCTCGGGGCTCAAATGAGGAGGCCCTTCGTCTACCTCTAGAACTCAGAGCCAGGGAGGAGGGCAGGAAGGCCCAGGAAGGGGGCTCCCTAGGCCACAGGTGCCTTGGACCAAAAGGCCCAGGTTCCTAGCACCGTCCAGGGCAGAGCAATAGGACAACTAAGCTGGTCCCCACGAGGGCTCTGTCCTTCACAGCCCACCACTGAGCCTTAGCAGAGGACTCACGGCCACCCCCGGGGGAGTGTGATTGGAGGGGTCCTCAGGGACTAGACCGTAGACCTGCCCTGCCTGCAGGTACCTTGGACAAGTAGAAGGTCTCCGAGTGCTTCTTGTAGAGGGCGAGGATCCCAGGGAGGAGCTTGGGCAGCTGCTCTTCCAGCCTCTCACTGGGCAGCAGATGGCTCATAGGCCCCAGAGCCTCCACCACGGCAAGACGGAGCTGAGAGGGGACAGTGGGCGGGAAGCTCACGCTGCTCAGTCAACACTGACTGCTCAGAGCACGTCCAGCAAGCACCGGGACGGACATGAACCAACAATGGGCTACCAGTGGGTGCCACAGGGGCTGGGAAGTGAGCCCAGCACCCAGAGGTCAGCTGTAGGGAGACCACAGCAAGCCAGATGGTGGCCAGGCCCAGGGGGTCTGTAGGAGATGCTCAGAGCCCCGCCAGCAGCACTGGGCCTCTGGGCAGAAGGAAAAACCCACAGTGACAAGGCCCCTCTGGCACAAGTTGTAAGGATGGGAACTGCAGGTGGGGCAGCCTAAAGGTGGCTGGGCATGGTGGCTCACACCTATAACCCCAGAGTTCTGGGAGGCCAAGGCAGGTGGGTCACCTGAGGTCAGGAGTTCAAGACCAGCCTGGCCAACATGGCGAAACCTCATCTCTACTAAAAATACAAAAATTACCTGGGAGTGGTGGCGGGCGCCTGTAATCCCAGCTATTCGGGAGGCATGAGAATCGCTTGAACCAGGGAGGTGGAGGCTGCAGTGAGCCAAGTCATGCCACTGCATGGGTGACAGAGTGAGACTCTGTCTCAAAAAGATAAATAAAGGTGAGCCACCTCTCACTGGGCACCTCTGCTCGCCAGTGAACCACCACCACCCTCCGATCAATTTGCCATGGGCAGGGAATGTGGGAAGGAGAGCGTCCTGGCATCAGGTGTGGACTGGTGCAGCCGCGGGGCGTACCTTGGCTTCTCGACTCTGCAGCCACTGGTGGAAGAGAACATCGTAGGCGCTGAAGATGTCGGTGGCAAAGGCGTCCTTCCTGACCGTGGGGTCTGGGGCCCGGTCCAGGTTGGCCAGGTACTCCAGGGCACCCTCGCTGAAGCGCTGCAGAGCTGCGACACCGGCCAGTGGTAAGCGGCTGCAGGCCGTGGGCTTGTGACGATCCCCAGCACCTATGTCTGCCTCCTGCCCCTTCCAGAAATCCCATGGCAGCCTGCACAATGCCCTCCCTAGTACACTAGCCAAGCACAGAACTCCAGGACTACACAGGGGTGAAAAGTGTCCCTCCAAATTCATGGCCTTATTGGAAATAGGGTTTTTGCAGATGAGACTTTTTTTTTTTTTTTTTGAGACAGAGTCTTGCTCGGTCTGTCACTCAGGCTGGAGTGTAGTGACACAGTCTTGCTCTGTGTCTCAGGCTGGAGTGTAGTGACACAGTCTTGCTCTGTCTCTCAGGCTGGAATGCAGTGGCTTGATCTCGGCTCACTGCAATCTTTGCCTCCCAGGTTCAAGTGATTCTCCTGCCTTAGCCTCCTGACTAGATGGAGCTACAAGTGTGTACCATTATACTTGGCTAATTTTTATATTTTTAGTAGAGATGGGGTTTCACTATGTTGGCCAGGCTGGTCTCAAACTGCTGACCTCAAGTGATCTGCCCACCTTGGCCTCCCAAAGTGCTGGGATGACAGGCATGAGCCACCACGCCCGGCCAGATGTGACCGTTAAAATGGGGTCATAGCAAAGTAGGGTGGGCCGTAACTCCAACATGACATCCTTGTAAGAAGAGATGCAGAGGCAGGAGGAAGATGGCCATGTGACATGGAGGCACAGACTGGGGCCAGGCAGCCTCAGGTCAAGGACGCCTTGAATCCATGGCCCCACCAGAAGCTGGGGAGGCTAAAATGAATTCTCTCTCTGGGCCCCCAAGAAGGAACCCATCCTGCCAACATCGTGAGTTTGGACTTCTGGTCTCCAAGACTGTGAGAAAATATATTTCTGTTGTTTGAAGCCACCGAATTTGCACTTGGCGCTTTGTCACCAAAGAAAACTCGTGCAAGTACCAACCTCCTCCCAAAAATGCCCTCTGGCCACAAGTTCCTGCCCACTGCAGTCTGCCACAGAGACAAGAGGAGCAGCGCCATGCCCACCCACCCTCACAGACAGACTTGTGCCACACATTCTGCCCAAGGCTGACGTGCTGGGCACAGTGTGGGTGGGAAGAGCCACAGGGAGAACAATGGCAGGGCGGAGGGGCACCAGGATGCCAGGGTCAGCATGAGGCCCTCCCACGGGTGGGCAGCTCCTGACAGTGCGCCGGTGCCTGTGGATGTGACCCAGCTGTGGCCTTGGGCTGACCATGCAGGCATAGCTGGGAGCAGGCAGAGGCTGGGCAGGTGGCCACCCAGGCTTCGAGTAGTGTGGACATCTGGGTGGAGAGTCAGAAAACATTGGCTGTAGGGTCTGGAGCCCAGGACATGGGCCGAACTCAGGTGCCGATGTGCGAGTGGTCAGTGGGGCTGGGCCCTGGGTGAAGGAGGAACATGGGGGCACAGGGAGAGAAACTGAGGCCAGAGCCTTTCACACAGCCCTGCTGAGGACCAGGCAGAGATGTGGAAACTGGTGGAGGAAACACAAAGGGACCATGAGCTTCAGGGCAGGGCAAAGTCCAGAGCTTCTGAGAGGATGCGCCCACTGCATGGGGAGAGGGCCGCACAAGGCACAAGACCAAGGGGGCACTGCTGGAACCACCTCGGCTGCCCCAATCTTGAGTTCTTCTGATGGGCCTACTCTCTCCAGGGTGACTGCCGACTGCCAATCCCAATAACCCCGCTGTTACAGGCCCTGCTCCAAAGCACAATCTAAAGTTGGTATTTTCAAACAATTACTTTTAATTTTCTCCAAACTGCTTAATGTGAGATAACACCTCTTTGCAGCTAGTGGGCTGATCACCTTTCTATGTGTATGTTGGCTGGCTGCGTGGTTCTGGCCCTTTCTTGCCACATTTTTCTGAGCTGTAGTCTCCCCGTCTGATTTCATAGCAGTTCTTCCCACATCTGCTTTAAAAAGCAGCTCAGAGGTGCAGGCCGAACTGCCCAGGCCTAGTCATGGCTCTCCCACTCCCCAGTTGTATGGCCTGGGACGAGTTACTTAGCCTCTTTGTGCCTCAGTTTCCTCACCTATAAAATGGGGCAGTGGCTGGGCGCGGTGGCTCATGCCTGTAATCCCAGCACTTTGGGAGGCTGAGGCGAGTGAATCATGAGGTCAGGAGTTCGAGACCATCCTGGGCAACATGGTGACACCCCGTCTGTACTAAAAATACAAAAAATTAGCCGAGCATGGTGGCACTCACCTGTAATCCCAGCTACTTGGGAGGCTGAAGCAGGAGAATCACTTGAACCCGGGAGGCGGAGGTTGCAGTGAGCTGAGATCGCACCACTGCACCCCAGGCCGGGCGACAGTGTGAGATTCTGTCTCAAAAAATTAAAAAAAAAAAAATAGGGCAGTGCACCTGACCCAGGGCTGCTGTGAGGCTCCCCTGCGCTGATGCAGATGTGGTACAGAGGGCCAGGCTGGGGTGTGAGTGCCAGTTCCCACTGGCCTTAGGCCCCATCCACTGCTGCTCCTAGGGCCACGGGTGAGCCTTTCCACTTCTTATGAAGTAGAGAAAACTATAGTATCTTCTTTGGTAATTTTTCTTGTTGATGTTCATCTGCAGTTCTGTGCATTTTTTCAGAACAAATTCCTTTATTTGTCATATCAAACTTGTTAATCTTTTCCTTTGTGATTTATACTTTTTTGTATCTTAAGAAATCACCTTAAACCCAGCCTGTAAGAAGCAAAAGGTGCAGGTGCTCCCGACAGTCCTGCGAGGCTCGCTGGCCCCTGGCTCTCCATGCTTGGGGCAACCATCTCACACCCTTTTCTCGCCACAAACCCCTCCTCACAATGGGCTGACAACCTCACCCAAGAGGACCCTGAGACCACTGGAACCCGCACCTATGCTCTGTGCCTCCTACGCCCCCCACCTGGCTCCCGTGTAGCCAGTGGTCCCCATAAAGCCTCCCTCTGACACAGACCCTGCAACAACCCTACAAGAGCAAAGGCCCTGAGAGGCGCCACTCAGACAAAAATCTCCACCTGTACCCCTCATCCTCTTCATGGGGCCACTGGCCACCTTCTAGCACTGCCTTCAGGGTCACCAGCACCTCCAGGCGCGAACCCGACGGTCGACTCAGGCCCTGCGGGACTCTCCTCGGAAGCTCCCCAGAATCTGTGAGGACAGGTTCACAGAGGAGCTGGCGCCTCTGAGTCTAGCACACAGGAATGCAGACAAGCTTTAGCTGCTGGTCCTCCAACAGCATCCTGCTAAATTACTGTCACCTCTAATAATTTGTGGGAATGCACTGGGATTTTTATATAAACATTTTATTAAGTGAAGACCAAAAACCTTTGGTTTCTTCCATTCTTTGTCTGGGTGGTTGTAGGATTTTGGTTTTTTGTTTTGTTTTTTTGAGACAGGGTCTCAGTCTGTCACTCAGGCTGGAGTGTAGTGACACCAACTTAGCTCACTGCAGCCTCGATCTCCTGGGCTCAAGTGATCCTCTCACCTCAGCCTCTCAAGTAGCTAGGACTACAGGTGCGTGACACTGTACCTGGCTAATTTTATTTTATTTTATTTTAGAAACAGAGGTCTCACTATGATGCCCAGATTGGTCTCAAACTCCTGGGTTCAAGCGATCCAACCACCTCGGCCTACCAAAGTGCTGGGATTACAGGGGTAGGTCACCATGCCCCACCTGAGTTTTTTTTTTTTTTTTTGGAGGCAGAGTCTCACTCCGCCACCGAGGCTGGAATGCAGTGGCACGATCTTGGCTCACTGCAACCTTTTCCTCTCGGGTTCAAGCAATTCTCCTGCCTCAGCCTCCTGAGTAGCTGGGACTATAGGTGCACACTGCCACACCCGGCTAATTTAATTTTTTTGTATTTTAGTAGAGACAGGGTTTCACCGTGTTGCCCAGGCTGGTCTCAAACTCCTGAGCTCGGGCAATCCGCCCACCTCGGCCTCCCACAGTGCTAGGATTATAGGCACGAGCCACTGTGCCCGGCCTAGACTGGGTTTTTAACAAGAATCAACAATGAGGGTAGTGGCCATGTGGTTTTCCTTCTTACATCGATCAGTGTGAGGGCCACCCTCCCAATGTGGAGCTGGCCTCTCACCTCTGGGGCGACCCCCTGTCAGGACAGAGCCAGCCCCTATGCCAGGCAATATGGATTTTGTTCGTAGGGTCAGCAATCACAGCGGGGGAGGGGAGATGATAGGACTCTGCTTCGTTCCAAGTTTTGGGATATCGAGGGTCACCGTATCCCAACAAAGGCACCTGAAACCATCTCTGACTTGGGTTCAGCAGCAGGGGCATGGACGGGGAGGGCGGACCCTGAGTGAGGCTAGTCCCTAGATCTCTTTCGTGGTGACGCTCAGGTCACAAAAAGAATTTGGGGCCTGGTGCAGTGGCTCACGCCTGTAATCCCAACACTTTGGGAGGCTGAGGTGGGCAGATCACTTGAGGTCAGGAATTCACAACCAGCCTGGCCAACACAGGGAAATCCCGTCTCTACCAAAAATACAAAAATTAGTTGGGTGTGGTGGCGGGCACCTCTGGCCGCAGCTACTCGGGGAGCTGAGGTGGGAGGATCACTTCAGCCTGGGAGGCAGAGGTTGCAGTGAGTCAAGATCACACCACTGCACTCCAGCCTGGGAAACAGAGCGAGACCCTGTCTCCAAAAAAAAAAAAAAAAAAAAAAAAAAGAAAACAAATTTGGAAACTGTCCTTTTTGCTTCATTTCCCTGGGGTGACACAGCCCTGAGGACTGGGAGAGCTCACTGCAGAGCCCATGGAGCATTGCCTGGAACTGGTGCTCTCCTAGAGCACTCACTGCTGGGCTTTCAGAGGTGGCTGCACTGGGGCACACGGTCCCCTCGGTGGCCCTTGCTGGTCCCTTGTGGTCCCCATGTTGCCCCTCACTGTCCCCCCATGGTCCCCGCACCGCCCCTCACGTCCCCTTGAGGTCCCTGCGCCACCCCTCACCGTCCCCCCACGGTCCCCACACTGCCCCTCACCGCCCCCCCGCGGTACCCGCACTGCCCCTCACGTCCCCTCACGGCCCCTGCACCTCCCCTCACTGTCCCCCTCACGGTCCCTGCACCACTCCCTCACCGTCCCCCGCAGTCCCCACACCACCCCTCACGGTCCCCGCGCCACCCCTCGCTGTCCCCGCGCCACCCCTCGCTGTCCCCACATCTTTTCACCTCCTGTTTAACACTTGGCTTGTTTCTCCCTTTTCTCTTGATTAGGCGGCAGCTAAAGTATTTAATTCACTTATTTCGAAGAACTCGGTATAAAACATAACGTTTTGCCAATTGCTTATTTTCTAAAGCATTAGTTTCTGTGTTTTCTGCCTTGCTCAGGTCATAGGTGAGAAGACGACCACGGTAATGACAAAACTTGCAATGGCCTGACACATACAGTGAGATGGGAGGGCTCAGCTCCCACTTCCCACCCTGCAGAGACCACAGAGGCCAGGGAGGGTCAGGGGGCACAGCATGAGGATTCCAGTGGAACCGGCAGGCTGTCTGCAGGGAGGCCGCTAGCCCCGCAGGAGCGACGCACTGCACAGAAATCCTGGGACTGCAACACTGTAGTGGTTTCCCTAAAGCTGCACGACACTTCCCTCCCTGACAGAGAAAAGGGCAAGCGGCTGCCTGCCACCCACTCCTCCTCAGCTCCTTCCTTGCTGGCGATGGGATCCCCTGCATACCTGTCACTCACCCACAGCACCCAGAGCCTCCACGCCCTCGCCAGTGCAGGGGGTGGGGGCTCCTGCTCTGCCCCAGCCCCACAGCGTCCTTCCACTCTGGGTGGCGGGTGACAGGGCTCCAGGGAACAGGTGGGGCACGGGCTGTGAAAGTCAGTGTCTCCTGGCAGCCCCTCCACAGCATCTCCCTTTGATGATGCCAGTGAGCCTGGGCCTCTTCTCACCTCTGGACTCGTGCTCTCTAGCGGGGGTGCTTGGCCAGCTCACCTGACGCCGGCCCTGCACCCGCTTCTCTCTGCCAGCTCAGGGCTGCCCTCCGGGTTGTCCCCAGACTCCTGTCTAGCTGGTGCGCTCTCTTCAGTGTCTGCAACCGGCTGCCACACCCACCTCCTTATTCTTTAATGGAAATAGTTATAGTTTTGTTTCTACACTGCATTTGGTTCTCTTTTCACACTGGTTCTGTCCTCATAGGACCCTGCCCTTTCTCACTTTCACCTCTTTACCTTGCTATTTTTATCCTGTATCTCATCAACCCAAATTATGTTACTTTCTGCTCTAATGCTCCTTCTGTGTGCTGATGTGTGTGTTTTGTGATTGTAACCAATACTGCTGGTCCTGGGTCTGTGGGGAGCTGCTGGCCCCACACCGGAGCCGAGACCCTGCGCTCCAGGGAGGCGGTGCTTTCCACAGCCGCGAACCCCAGGCCAGAGCCACTGCCGTGCAGCCTCACTGGGACACAAACATTCAGAAGGACACTGGTCGCCCCGCCGGGGACACTTCAGCCCAGCCCATTTACAAGGCTAATGTCTCAGCTTCAGGGCTTCCCAGTCCAACACAAAGAATAACTTTGAACCCTACAACTACATGAGGACAGACCATGGTTACACATTCTCAGGAGAGAGGATTTAAAAGAAATTCTAGAAGAAAACTGACTACCCCAGGGTGTACAGTGGAAGGCTCATCAATCACCTTTTGCTGAGGAGGGGCCTTGGAGGGTCTGGTACAGGTGGGCTCTGGCCCAGTGCAAAGAAAGGCCTCGTCTCCCATGTGAAATCAAAGCAGGCAGGCGCCCAGGGGCCACTGGAGACCTCTAACCCCTCACCTCCCCTCTGGGCCTCTGTGGGCCTAGGTTTCTCCTTCTGATTGATCAGAAGGATGCTGGTCGATTCATTAGCGTTTCAGGTATTCCGTAGTGGGAAGGTTTTCCAGAATAACAGGCCACCATAATGCCAGAAGCAGAAGCCCGCCCCTGTTATGTTACTAGGTTTTCATTTTATTTATTGATTGATTTATTTTTGAGACAGAGTCTTGCTCTGTCACCCAGGCTGGAGTTCAGTGGCTTGATCTTGGTTCACTACAGCCTCGACTTCCCAGGGTCCAGCAATCCTCCTGCCTCAGCCTCCCAAGGAGCTGGAATACAGGAATGTGCTACCATACCTGGCAAATTTTTAAAAATATTTTTTGTAACGATGGGGTCTCACCATGTTGCCCAGCCTGGTCGCGAACTCCTGGGCTGAAGTGATCCTCCCATTTTGGCCTCCCAAAGTATTGGGATTACAGGCGGGCATAAGCTACCATGCCCAGCTAGTTTTGATTTTTTTGTTTTGAGACAGAGTCTCACTCTGTCACCCAGGCTGGAGTACAGTGGTGCAATCTTGGCTCACTGCAGCCTCCGCCTCCCAGGTTCAAGCAATCCTCCTGTTTCAGGCAGAGTATCAGGGATTAAAGGCATGTGCCACCACACCCGGCTAATTCTTTTGTATTTTTAGCGGAGACGGGGTTTCACCACGTTGGCCAGACTGGTCTTGAACTCCTGACCTCAAGTGATCTGCCCACTTCGGCTTCCCAAAGTGCTGGGATTACAAGCATGAGCCACCGCGCCCAGCTACTGGGGCATGCTTTTGCACCATCTCTTGACCTCCTGTCTCTGTCCATTCTTTCTAGGGTGCCTCTGATTGGAATGCTGGCCTCAGGGTTCAGCCTGCTAGTTCATTCTTCTCTTTCTCTCCTACTTTCCATATTTTTGCCTTTTTCCTCTATTTTCTGGAAATTTCCACAACTTTCTCTTCCAATTTTTCTATATTTTTCCCATTTCTATTATGGCATCTTTAATTCACAGGTCAATTTTATTCTCTAAATGTGGCTTCTCCATGGTGACACCTCTTGTCCTGAGAATGCATGATGCCCACTTATTTCCCTGAGGATATTAATCAGAGATTTTCTTTCTCTGCTATTTTCTTCTTCCTGAACCATCTACATCTCCAATTAGTGTCTGTTTCTTTTGCTGCCACCTTTTCCACTGGAGGGGTTCCTCGGCTGGGAGGAATTACTGGCTGTCTGCCCTGCTGGATGGTGTGGCCAGGCCAGTTGTGCCTCCAGCACTGGGAGCCTTCCCTGTAGCTCCTCGCCTCCTGGCTGCAGTGCCCTGAGGGCACTCCTGTCCTTGGCACACTGCCTGTCCCGGCTGGACCTGCACCCTCCCGCAGTGGACGCAGGCCTGCCATCCCCCCCACCACTAGGCCTCACCCAGTTGATATGGCATCCTCTGGCCCCAGGCTGCTCCAACCAGCAGGACCCCCATCCCCTTCAGATGCAAACAGGGCAGCACACGTCCCACACGAGGAGGCCCCACGGAATCTTTGCTGGCTGAACCCATGTGTTTGACATATGGAGGAAAATGCCAGCATGGTAGGGCCTGGAGGAGCCGCAGGTCCCCTATGAAGGGGAAGGTAAGCAAGAGGTGTCAGAACTGCGAGTCTGTTTCTGCTGAGAGCCTCAGTGGCTGCAGGGATCAGGCCATGTGCTTCCCAGAGGAGTGGCGGGGGGGGGGGGGCGATGAGCGTGCAGCACAGAGACAGAGGGCTCGGCAGGCGTCCCAGCTGCCCTGCTCTCAGTCTCCGCCCTGTAGCCCGGACAGCATGTCCTGTGCCCCAGGAACCTTAGCTGAGTCCACACCCAGACCCACTTCCACTCTGCCCCTTCACACCTGGCTCCGTGTGCAGCTGCCCCCATCCTGGCACCAATCCCATTTTCAGCCAAAACTGGGTCACGCGGGGTTACTATCCCTTCTACCTAAGAGGCCCTGCCCTCACCCATAGGTGAGGGAGAGCCTGTGAAGGAGTGCCCCAAAGATGAAGGCATCTGTCAAAGAGCAGGGCCAGGAGAGACGGAGCGCAGGGGCTGAGGACAGGGTGGCAGGAGCCCTGTGATCTGAACCCAAAGTCACCATGAGCAGAGCAGGCGGGTCCAAATGCTCCAAACCAACCCTTCAGTCAACGGAGCCCAGCCCAGCCCTGTAACCACGCCCCCCCACGTTTCGAAAACACACCCTGCCCAGGCCCCACCAGCACCCCCCTCACTGGGCCCTCCCACACCTGCTGCCTGGAGAGGAGGCCTGGAACCTAACAGACCCCTGCCCCACAGGCCTGGGTCTTTACAAGGGCTGGTCCCCTGGGCACGAGGGTCCCGTTCTCCTCCCTGCCAGCTACCAGGGCTGGTAGTCTTTCTGACATAGGACACTGGGAACACGAGGCCGTGGATTGTGAGGGCACTAAGGGCACCTCAGGATCTCCAATCTCCACACCCCCTACTAACAGGAATGCCTCCAATCCCACCAACCACTCCCCAACTGTCAGTGGGAGTGGAAAACAAGGTCCAGGTCCATGACATGCCCGCAGTCCCCTGCCAGGCACACAGAGGGCTGTGGACACTGCTGCCAGGAACGGGGCTCCTGGCAGAGGGTGGGGTGAATGAATGTGGCCCCATCCCCTGGGTCCTGGGATGCCCAGAGAGCGGACACTTTTCTAGCCTGGAGCGGGGAGGAAAACAAAAAATCATGGCTTTGAAGAAGTCTCTTGTTGCCGCCCAGGCATGTCCAGGCCTCAGTGGACCCGCAGTGTAAGGTGGAGGGGCTCACCGGGAGCAGAGAGAAACAAGAGACAGAGGCTGTGTCAGCCCCACATGGACCGCCCAACCAGCCAGCAGCCTCAGCCAGGGGGCCCCTCCCTCCAACAGCCTCCCTTCCTGCAGCCTAAAAGGCCCACCTGTCCCCCCTAAAACATGCATGCCCGGGCACATCCCCCCAACAAAGAGGCACTTGAGACAGAAGGTGACGAGGCCGCCTCTTACCGGAGCAGAATGCCACACGCACCGTGTCCTGCTTGGCCATGCCCAGCACAGGCAGCAGGGAGCTCAGGACGGATGGCAGGAAGGGGACTACGCCGAACGCTGTGAGAGAGGACACTGTCAAAGGCCTCCACCAAGCCTTCCAGTGCCCCGTGCTCCTCCTGGGGCAGGCTGTGCGCCACCTACCATTGGCCACCGAGAGGCTGGCGAGGGTGTGCAGCACGGCGCAGTGAGGCAGGGTCCCGGGGTGCAGCTTGCGCAGCAGCTCTTCCATCACCTTGCTGATGAACTGCCTTCCCACGGCCACCAGGACGCCACTCGCCGCCTGCTGCCAGTCCCAGACCAGGTCCTGAACCCAAAACACCAGCAAGGAGAACCTCTCCCTGAAATCTCCCGAAAGGCGAGACCAAGACATTCTGCCCTCAGTGGCTGCCAGCCTCGGACAAACGCACGCTGTTTTCAGTGTCCCTAAAAAGTGCGGGTCAGGGAAGGTGGCGGGCACAGCCTCCCCTGCTGAGGGGCTGCCAGGAGACCCTACACGCACAGGAGAAGCAGAGCCTTGGTGAGAGGTGAGGGGCTGCTGCCAGGAGACCCCACACACAGGAGCAGAAGAGCGCTGGTGAGAGGGGACTGTGCTCAGGGCCCAGAGAGAGTTAGGCCACCAGAGCCCTGCTCCAACCCCAGTGCCGGGCACGTCCTTTGGCGCCGGCTGCAAGCACACCGTGGTCCTGTGTGTGCTGAGTTCTGACAACTTGCTCTCTGCTTCAGCTGCTGCCTCTGAAAATCACAGAGGACCATCCCCCCCCTGCAGGGTGGTGCATGGGACCAAAGGGCCTCTGCCAGCCCAGGGCAGCCAAACACCCCCTACACTCTCAAGGCTGCTGGGTAGCAAGGTCAAGAAGCAGCTTCCCTTCCCAAGCTAGGCCTGAGTCTGCGAGGCCAGAGGGCCTGCTGAATACCTTCGTCTTGGTCATCTCGCTGGAGGCCAGGAGGATGATGGTGCTGGCTGTGTCCTTGTCCAGCTCACTGGCGCGACTGCTCAGGACCCTCTCCATGGCCCTCAGGACCGCCGCTCGGTATGGGTGCGCCAGCTGCGGAGAGACGCCGTCCAGGACGGTCCCAGGTGAGCCTCACGCCCAGACACTCTGAGTGCCTGTCACTGTCTCTAGGAGATGAAACTGCACAAATCTCTCTGCCTCAAGCACAGGAGGGGAGGGGTACACCTGATCACTCCTCATGTCCTAAAGGCAGACCTGCAAGCCTCACGCTCACGGCCCATCTCCAGAAGGTGGAGCGTTATCATAACTGCTCCAGACAACCAACATGCAGAGGGAAAGGCGCGGACTTCTCTCTCCCGGGGTAGCCAGTAGGGTCTCCCAGTCGCATGACGCTCCCAGGACCCTTCGGCCTCCTTGCCCTGCCCTCCCCTGTCAGAGGAGGAGCACCCTCCTGTCCCCAGCTCAGTCTCTGCCTCAGTCTCTGCCACTAGGCTAGTGCTTATATCCAATGGCCCCTCCCCAAGGCTGCTAAGGAAAAACACCACCCACCACACCACCTTCTGCCACAGCCCGAGGCCCCCTCTACCTCCCAGGTTACCCTCCGCAGAGTCCAACACCTGCCTTCATCCTACCCCTAAACAGCTCTCCTGTTGACCACCACCCCTACTGTAAATCCAAAGAGCACACACCGTCCTTGCCTCAACTGGGGACGCACCAAGGACTGGGACTGAAAGCTGGGACCCGCAGGGGCACACAGCAGAGGAGGCTACTGCCCAACCCAGGAAAGGACCCGGGGGCACCCGGCCACCCTGTGTTGACAGCCCCTCCCCAATGATGCACCCACCACGGCCCCTCCCTCCACCACCCTGAGAGCAGCCTGCACCAGGCAACATGGCGCCAGGAGGGGCCGGCACAGGGTGGTCCAGCATCCCACAGGCTCTGTCGTCCATTCTCACATGGCTATAAAGATATACCCGAGCCCGGCGCGGTGGGTCACGCCTATAATCCCAACACCTAGGGAGGCCCAGAGGGGCAGATCACCTGGAGACCAGCCTGGCCAACATGGTGAAACCCCATCTCTACTAAAAAAAAAATACGGGCCGGGCGCGGTGGCTTACACCTGTAATCCCAGCACTTTGGGAGGCCGAGGTGGGTGGATCACCTGAGGTCAGGGGTTCAAGACTAGCCTGACCAATGTGGTGAAACCCCGTCTCTACTAAAAATACAAAAATTAGCCGTGTGTGGTGGCGGGTGCCTGTAGTCCCAGCTACTTGGGAGGCTGAGGCAAAAGAATCGCTTGAACCTGGGAGGCAGAGGTTGCAGTGAGCTGAGATGGCACCACTGCACTACAGCCTGGGCCACAGAGCGAGACTCTGTCTCAAAAAAAAAAAAAAAAAAAAAATCCTGTCATGGTGGCGGGCACCTGTAATCCCGGCTACTTGGGAGGCTGAGACAGGAGAAAAGCTTGAACCCGGGAGGCAGAGGTTGCAGTGAGCCGATCATGCCACTCCAGCCTGGGCGACAGAGCAAGACTGTCTCAAAGAGAAAAAAAAAAAGAAGAAGAAATACCTGAGACTGGGTAACTTACAAAGAAGAGAGATTTAATTGGCTCATGGTTCTGCAGGCTGTACAGGAAGCATGGCTGGGGAGGCCTC
The DNA here is from genome assembly GCF_043159975.1 of Macaca nemestrina. Classification (NCBI taxonomy): domain Eukaryota; kingdom Metazoa; phylum Chordata; class Mammalia; order Primates; family Cercopithecidae; genus Macaca; species Macaca nemestrina. The sequence goes on from NC_092132.1 coordinate 1,079,147, forward strand.
AGGAAAACACAGTCACGGCAGAAAATGAAGGGGAAGCAGGCACATCTTACACGGCCTGAGCAGACGCTTCCAAACAACCAGATCCTGAGAACTCTATCATGGGGACAGCACCGAAGGGGGAAGTCGCCCCCAGGATCCAGTCACCTCCCACCAGGCCCCACCTCCAGCACCGGGGATTACATTTCAACATGAGCTTTGGGTGGGGACACAGATTCAAGCCATATGAGACACTGATGGTCACGGGGTCTGCATTCCCCTCATGCACTCTGACAGCTATGGCAGCCATGGCAGGTGGGGGTGGGCCCACATGGGAGAAGTGCTACCTGCTCAGTGAAGACAGCCACGAAGGACACTTGAAGGAGAGCATGACAAGGTTGTTTGGAGGAGAAACAATAGTAGGGAGGCTTGGGAGCTTCGTGAAAGCCTTGGTTTTGTTCAGAAACTATTTGAAGTTGACACCCAACCACTTGACATGCACTTGGCCCTGGCGTGAAGCAGTGCCGGTGACAGGGCAGCGCCAGGCAGCTCCCAGGCCCACATACACTTGCCGTAGGTGGCTGTGGCACACGTGTTCAGAATCACGCAACTGTCTCAAGCGTTGAGTCCCAGCATCGGTAACAGACAGGCGTGCTCACTGCCACTCCGCGGAACGAGTTATAAACTATCATGGTCTAGCCCTAGGCCCACAAGTGGGAGTGACTTTTGTTCCTGAAAATAGCCAGTGTAGGTCACAAGCCTCAGCATGGAACACGAAGTCCACGTGGAACCTGCCAGTTCTGTGGGGAAGAGCTTCAGCTGGGGTTGATTTTCACTGTTAGATTTCCCATCCTCGAGTGTTGGTGCCGCAGTGAGGCAAGAGTGAGGCTGGTGGGGGATCAGTCTCACTGTGCCAGCCACCTCTGCCCACAGGCTACACACGACTCCCTTTCCTTTAAGGCTTCTGCAGGCAGACTGTATTTAAATTCTGTATTAGAGAATCATTTCTTTTTTTTTTTTTCTGAGACAGAGTCTCACTGTGTCGCCCCGGCTGGAGTATAGTGGCACAATCTCAGCTCACTGTGACCTCCGCCTTCCAGTTCAAGCGATTCTCCCGCCTCAGCCTCCAGAGTAGCTGGGACTATAGGCGCCTACCACCATGCCTGGCTACTTTTTGTATTTTTAGTAGAGACGGGGTTTCACTATGTTGGCCAGGCTGGTGTTGAACTCCTGACCTTGTGATCTGCTTGCCTCAGCCTCCCAAATTACTGAGATTACAGGCGTGAGCCACCGCACCTGGCTGAGATTACAGGCTTGAGCCACTGCGCCTGGTTACATTTTATTTTTCGGAGTCAGGGTCTCACTCCATCACCCAGGCTAGAGTGCAATTGTGCGATCATAATTCACTGCACCTTGAACTTGCGGGTTCAAGAGATCCTCCTGCCACAACCTCTCAAGCAGCTGGGACTACGGGCACACAACACCATACTCAGCTAATTTTTTTTTTTCTTTTTTTTTTTAGATGGAGTCTCGCTCTGTCACCCAGGCTGGAGTGCTGTGGCACAATCTCAGCTTACTGCAACCTCTGCATCCTAGGTTCAAGTGATTATCATGTCTCAGCCTCCTGAGTACCTGGGACTACAGGTATGCGCCACCACTCCTGGCTAATTTTTTTTTTTTGTATTTTCAGTAGAAATGAGGTTTCGCCACATTGGCCAGGCAGGCTGGTCTTGAACTCCTGGCCTCAAGTGATCCACCCACCTCCGCCTCCCAAAATTTTGGGATTACAGGTATGAGCCACTGCACCCAGACCCAGCTAATTATTTTTATTTATTTATTCATTCATTTATTCATTCATTCGAGACGGAGTCTTGCCCTGTCACCCAGGCTGGAGTGCAGTGGTATGATCTCGGCTCACTGCAACCTCCACCTCCCGGGTTCAAGCAATTCTTCTGCCTCAGTCTCTTGAGTAGCTGGAACTATAGGCACGTGCCACCACGTCTGGATAATTTTTGTATTTTTAGTAGAGACGGGGTTTCACCATGTTGGCCAGGATGGTCTCAATCTCCTGACCTCATGATCTGCCCGCCTCAGCCTCCCAAAGTGCTGGGATTACAGGTGTGAGCCACCGCGCCCGGCCTATTTTATTTTTTTAGAGATGGCGTCTATGTTGCCCAGGCTGGTCTCAAACCCCTGGCCTCAAGTCATCCTCTTGTCTCAGGCTCCCAAAGTGCTGGGATTACAGGCGTGTGCCCTGGCACCCAGCCTATGGTTTCTGACTTTCATAATCTGGACACTCTTCCCAGGCAGGAGACGATGCAGTCCTTGAGAAGCCCATCCCCATCTGGGACGTCACAGAGCCGAGGCTCTAAGTGGGTGGATCAGCTGCCGGGGCAGCATGGCTGGTATAGTGCAGGAAGTGGGGGGAAATGATTGAAAATCAGTGTAAACTCGTCTGGTTCTATCTAGTCAGAGCACGGCTGAGCTGGGAGCAGCAGCTTGGGTGCAGCAGGGCATTTACACCCCTCCGACCAGACCCGCTGCTGGGAGGGGCAGCTCGGGTGCAGCAAGGCATTTATACCCATCTGACCGGACCCATTGCTGGGAGGGGCAGCTCGGGTGCAGCAAGGCATTAATACCCACCCGACCAGACCCACAGCTGCCATCTCCTCTGGTTCTTAGTCATGGAAACACAGCTCAAGTTGCATTATGCTTCCATCTTTAGCTACTAATTCTCTTCACATATATGAGAAAGTTTGAGGGAAATCTTTGCAGATTCCACTCACAACTGTGGCATCTCCATCTGTCACTCTGCATCCTGGTGATTGGGTGCTCAGTGCAGGGTGACAGGCTGGCTCAGCAAGTCTGCAATGGGTTATGCAACTGGAAAACATAGGAACCCATGAAAAAGGCATAGGAATCTACATTTTACAAAAAATGGATAGGGGCCAGCCACAGTGGCTCATGCCTGTAAACCCCAGCACTTTGGGAGGCCAAAGTGGGAGGATCGCTTGAGCCCAGGAGTTCAAGACCAGCCTGGGTAACATAGTAAGGCCCTGTTTCTACAAAAATAAAAACAATTAGCCAGGTATGGTGGTGCGCCTGTGGTCCCAGCTACTTCAGAGGCTGAAGCAGGAGGATCACTTGTGTACTGGAGGTCAAGGTTGCAGTGAGCCAAAATTGTACCACTGCACTCCAGCCTAGGAAACAGAGGGAGTCCATCCCTGAATTAAAAAAAAAAAAAGAAAGTTATGTATTACTTCTGTTCCGGGGTTGGTTTGAATTGTTTGATTTTATGGCATAAGTACAACATTTTTGGCCATGCAGGGTGGTTCATGCCTGTAATCCCCATGATGGTGACAGGAGGCAGCCAAATGCCTAGGCAGAGAGGGATGGGTCCCCCGAGAAACCCCACCTCAAGCCGAAGATAGTTTAAAGTCAAGCTACAAGTTAAATCCTCAGTTTGGATTGAGAGCCTGTCTTCCTGTCTGGCACGCTTTCCTCTGATTGATCCCCACCCTTCACCTATTTTACATATACCTACCCTTTTCTAATTGGCTTTCTACACCGTCATGCCCACCTTTGAGTGGTGTCTTCACTTTAACCTCTTTTGCAGACTCACAAACCAATCAGCACACACTCCTCACCCTGTGCCTATAAAGACCCCAGACTCAGACTCAGTTGGTAGAGGGGAGCTGGCCTAACTCGGGTGAAGAGACAGCCTGACTTTGGGGAAGATGACCTGTCCTTCCCATCTCCTCTCCAGCTCCCCTCTCCACTAAGAGCCATTTTCATCGCTCAATAAAATTCTTCTCTGCCCTCCTCACCCTTCTATGTCCACCGTATCCTCATTCTTCTTGGGTGTGGTACAAGAGCTCAGGAACCACCAAACACGGTTACAAGCTATAACGTAGGCAAGCTGAGGCACGCCAGTGTGGCTGGGCAAGGCCCAGGTGGGGCATTGCTAGGGCTTGCAAAGGGATCAAGAAGAAGACTCCTATGGCTGGGTGCAGTGGCTCAGGCCTGTCATCCCAGCACTTTGGGAGGCCGAGGCGGGTGGATCATCAGGTCAGGAGTTTGAGATCAGCCTGACAAACATGGTGAAATCCCGTCTCTACTAAAAATACAAAAAAATGAGACATATGTGGTGGCATGTGCCTGTAATCCCAGCTACTCAGAAGGCTGAGGCAGGAGAATTGCTTGAACCCGGGAGGCAGAGGTTGCAGTGAGCCAGTTTGTGCCACTGTACTCCAGCCCAGCCTGGGTGACAGAGTGAGACTCCGTCTCAAAATAAACAAATAAATAAAATAAAAAATAAATAAAGAAGAAGAAGAATCCTACATCACCAGCACTTTGGGAAGCCAACGCAGTGGATTGCTTGAGGTCAGAGTTCATGACCAACCGGGCCAACATGACGAAACCCAATCTCTACTAAAAATACAAAAAAAACATTAGCCAGGAGTGGTGGCACATGCCTATAGTGCCAGCTACTCGTGAGGCTGAGGCACGAGAATTGCTTGACCCAGGAGATAGAGGTTGCAGTGAGCTGAGATTGCACCACTGCACTCAAGCCTGGGCCATAGAGTGAGACTCTGCCTCAGAAAAAAAAAAAAAAAAAAAATACTATACTTCACAGTTGGAAAAGGCCCACTCAGGAAAGTTCTTCAAGGAAAGCAAACACAGTAATGAGCCCCTTTAAATAAAAATACTGTTGACAAAAAAGCTAAACTCTAAAATACCTAACAAGGTTTATTCTGTGCCACTATGAGTGACCATGGCCCTGGGAACACCTGAGAAAGTACACCCAAGATGGTCAGGTTAGTTTGGTTTTATACGTCTTAGGGGACAGAATCCCAGGCAAAGACGTAAGTCAATACACGGAAGGCGTGCACTGCTTCAGCCTAGAAAGGCGGGCGTCTCGGGCAGCACTCACAGGGCACAGGTGGATTCCAAGATTTTCTCATGGGCAACTAGTTAAAAGAGTTAAATTGGCCGGGCACGGTGGCTCACGCCTGTCATCCCAGCACTGTGGGAGGCCAAGGTGGGCGGATCACAAGGTCAGGAGTTCGAGACCAGCCTGACCAACACGGTGAAACCCGGTCTCCACTAAAAACACAAAAATTAGCAGGTGTGGTGGCGCGCGCCTGTAATCCCAGCTACTCAGGAGGCTGAGGCAGGCGAGTCGCTTGAACCCAGGAGGCAGAGGTTGCAGTGGGCTGCGATCGTGCCAATGACTTCCAGCTTGGGCAACAGAGCAAGACTCCCTCTCAGGAAAAAAAAAAGAAGAAAAAAAAAGAGTTAAACGTTGCCTGAAGACTTGAAGTCCGCAGAAAGAAACGCCTGAATTAAAGGGGCTTGTGAAAGCCAAGGTTCTTGTTACGTAGGTGAAGCCTCCAGGTAGCAGGCTTCAGAGAGAAGAGATGGTAAATGTCTCTCTTCAGACCTTAAAGGTGTCAGACTCTTAGTTAAATCTCTTCTAGATCAGAAAAAGACCTGGAAACGGAAGGAGATTCTCCACAGATGCAATTTTCCCCACAAAGTATGGTTTTGCAGGGTCATTTCAAAATATGTCAAGAATAGATTTTGGGGTAAAATACTTTTATTTCCTTCAGAGCCCACCATCTGTCACGTGATGCTATGCCAGAGTCCAGTCTGGGATTTTACTGCTACAAAGAATCTGTTTTGTCAGACTTACGATCTGTTTTAACCTAAAGTTCATTGGTTGTACAAACTTCAAAAGGGAGCAGGTACAGCGAGGTGTGTCCAATCTCCCTTTCTGTCTGTCATAGCCTGGAATTTAGTTTTCCAGGTTGCTCCCGGGTCTCCTTGGACGAGAGGATGTTAGAGCAGGCCGCTAGGCAGACATGAAGAGGGCAGGAGAGACCCCCAGCTAGGAATGTCAGGCGGTCATCAGGTGATGGTCAGGCAGTTGTTCAGGCGTCTCTCTAAAACAATAGCCGGTCACTGCCAGCACCAGGGAAAGACAGTCTCACAACAGATGGAAAACACCTCACACTTCTGCTTGGGAGAATAAGCAAAAAAAAGAGAGAAAACACCTAAGGCTGGTGACAGCATCTTCCTTAGAGGAGCTCAGGAGTTGGGTGAATGGGCTCCAGCAAGCACACTGAGGTGAAATGGTAGTGTTTAGACAGTATATGGCCTTCCTCTAGAAACACTCGGCTGGTAAGGGAAGAATGCCTCAAGTGAGCATGCGTGCAACTGCGCACAAAAACTCAAAAGGAGCTTCCGGTAGTGAAACCCATGCAGGTGCCTAGAGGTGGCTCCCAGGAGGGCCAGGAGCTCCACGCCCCTCCCCATTCCTGCCCCAAGCGTCTCCTCCACCTGCTGTGCATCCGCACCCTTCGTCACAGCCTGTGTCATAAATGGGTAAAGGCAGGGCCTCTCTGTCCCTGCGTTCTGTGAGCCGCGGCTGCAATTCATCGAACCCGAGGAGGGGTCGTGAAAACTCTGATTCATGGCAGGTCGGTCAGAAGCACAGGCCACACCTGGAGCTTGCGACTGGCATCAGAAGCGGGGCCATCGTGTGGGGCTGAGCCCTCCACCTGCGGGGTCTGACACGACCTCCAGGTGGATGGTGTCGGAATTGAATTGAGGACACCCAGCCGGTGTCCACTGCACAACTGACTGCTGTTTGCTGGTGGAGAGAAATCCCCCACATTTGGTCACAGATGTCTTCTGTGTTGATTGTTGTGTGGTGTAAGAGCAGAGAAAACAATGTGAGTTTGAGTTTTTCTACTCAGAGAATTTGAAAATCCAGTTTTACTATTCTTGCTTCTCTTCCCCAAATCCCGTCCCTCCCCATGGCCTGACGGCCCCTGAGGAGTCTGTCTGTCCTGTGCGGGACCCTGGCTGACGTGTACAAGACTGGATGTGTCTAAAACTGTGAGGCCCAGCACCCCTCGGCGGAACAGGTCACATTCTACGAAGTCATGGGCTTCTGGGCTCGTAAAGACAGAACCACAAACACAGATGCCAGACAGGAGCTGAAACCTGTAAAGCTCCAGGTGTACCCCAGGACACTGCGCTGGCGTCTGAGGTACCCCAGGACACTGCGCTGGCGTCTGAGGTACCCCAGGACACTGCGCTGACGTCTGAGGCCTGGAGGGGGACGTGGCGCTGCTTTTCCCTGTTGTTCCACGTCTTTCTGGAGAGACTCAGCGGGCTTTGAACCATGCCTGCTATCCAGGCAAGACACAGCCAAGCGAAGTGCAGCTGCGGTGAGACCCACAAACAAAAGGCAGACACTGGAGGTAGTGACCAAACCTATGGAGGCGGTCTGCAGGAGGAGACGACAGAAGAGTACTAGGGCAGGCGAGGTCCCTGGGAAGGGTCACAGCCCACAGGGTCAGTGCTTCCAGCTCAGCATGTGTATCATATATAAATACGCCAACTGTGAAGGAAGACTTTTTAAAAATTCAGTTAAAAAACTGTAAAGGCTAGAAAAGGGGTAAAATCAGAAACAAAGTAGGACAAGCATGGAGTGGCTGGGGCTCAGAGGAGGATGCCCCACAATGGAGGCCTCAGGAGCAAAGTCCCTCTCAGACCTGCTCTGCCCTCCCCTCTCTCCCCCCATTCTCCCCCAAAGCAGTCATAAAACCTGTAAATATTGGCCAGGTGGTGGCTCACGCCTGTAATTCCAGCACTTTGGGAGGCCAAGGCAGGCAGATCACTTGAGGTCAGGAGTATGAGACCAGCCTGGCCAACATGGTGAAACCCCATCTCTACTAAAAATACAAAAATTAGCTCGGCGTGATGGCAGGCACCTGTAATCCCAGCTACTTGGGAGGCTAAGACAAAGAATCACTTGAACACAGGAGGCCGAGGTTGCAGTGAGCTGAGATTGCACCATTGCACTCCAGCCTGGGCGACAGAGTGAGACTCCATCTCAAAAACAAAAACAAAAACAAACAAACAAAAAAAACTTTTAAATATCACTCTAATTTCCTCCACCATTCTGTGTAAAACCTGGCCATAAAGAAATTCTCGCTGGGTGCTGGTGGCTCATGCCTGTGATCCCAGCACTTTGGGAGGTCACAGCAGGTAAAATGCTTGAGTCCAGGAGTTTGAGACCAGCCTGGCCAACATGGTGAAACCCCATCATTACTAAAAACACAAAAAATTAGCCGGGCGTGGTGGCTCACACCTGTAGACCCAGCTACTTGGGAGGCTGAGGTGGGATGATGACTTGAACTCGGGAGGTCACGGCTGCAGTGAGCCACGTTTGTGCCGCTGCACTCCAGCCTGGGTAAAAGAATACAACTGTCTCAAGAAAAAAAAATTATCTGGCCAACCTTGTTTGACTGTAGGTCTCAGACCCCCACTGCAGAGGGGTCCTGCCCCAGATGGAGGAAAGAGTGCTGGTCAGAGAGGCTCAGGAGAACTCGAGATGGGCCCTGCTGGTGCCCCCAGTATGCTTCCATGGTTCACACCCGCCATCCAAGTCCACTTCTACACAGCTGCCCGTTTCTTCGAACCTACACATAAAATCAGATCACTTCCCTGGGTCTCTGGGCCTTCATTCTGAAGGCTCCCATGTCACATTAAACTGTGATGAAATAAGCTTGTCATGCTTTTTTCTTGTTAATCTGTCTTTTGTTATGGAACTGTCAGCCATGACACTTATGATGGGTGAGGAAAGGTATCATCACCCTTTTTCTCCCCTACAAAGCAGACTTACATTTTGTTACAAACTGCTAAAAATAACAAAGTCTTATTGATACGGTTTGGCTCTGTGTTCCCACCCAAATCTCATGTTGAATCATAATTCCCAGTATTGGGGTAGGGACTTGCTGGGAGGTGACTGGATCACGGTGGTGGATTTCTCCCTTGCTGCTCTTGGGATAGTGAGTTCTCACAAGATCGGGCTGTTTGGAAGTGTGTAGCGCCTCCCCCTGCTCGCGCTCTCCTGGCATCATGTAAAGATATGCTTGCTTCCCCTTCACCCTTCCGCCACGACTGGAAATTTCCTGAGGCCACTCCAGCCATGCCTCCTGTACAGCCTATGGAACTGTGGGTCAATTAAACCTCTTTTCTTTATAAATGACCCAGGCTCAGGTAGTTCTTTATAGCAGTGTGAAAACAGACTAATACACTCTTTTAACCACCTTTAGTATTCTTTGGCTGCTTCCTCAAATAGCAAGGTCAGCCCTAATTTTGTCTGACAATTAGACGCTGATTTCAGCATGTCTCAGGTCATGGGGCCTTTCAGCCACAGAGAGAAGAGCTCGATGCCTGGCACTCATGTGCTGTGTTCACCAGGCTCATGTAAAGCCCAGAGGACAGCCACATCAGTGGGTAGATGCACTGTCAGAAGGGTTTGAACAAGAGCGGCTCCATCCTGAAGAGGGGCTGGGTAAAACAAGGCTGAGACCTACTGGGCTGCATTCCCAGGAGGTCAGGCATTCTTAGTCACAGGATAATTCAGGGTCAGCATGAGATACAGGTCACAAAGACCCCACTGATAAAACAGGATACAGTAAAGAAGTTGACCAGGCCGGGCGCGGTGGCTCAAGCCTGTAATCCCAGCACTTTGGGAGGCCGAGACGGGTGGATCACGAGGTCAGGAGATCGAGACCATCCTGGCTAACACGGTGAAACCCCGTCTCTACTAAAAATACAAAAAACTAGCCGGGCGCGGTGGCGGGCGCCTGTAGTCCCAGCTACTCGGGAGGCTGAGGCAGGAGAATGGCGCAAACCCGGGAGGCGGAGCTTGCAGTGAGCTGAGATCCGGCCACTGCACTCCAGCCTGGGCGACAGCGCGAGACTCCCTCTCAAAAAAAAAAAAAAAAAAAAAAGAAGCCAACCAGAACCTGCACCACGACAGTTTACAAATGCCACAGCAACGTCAGGTCTAAAAAGGAGGGACCCTCATTCCACAAACTGCCTGCCACTTTCCTGGAAAACACATGAATAATCCACCCCTTGCTTAGCACGTCATCAAGAAATAACCAAAAAATAGCCAACCGGCAGACCTAGTGGCTGCTCTCTCTATCAAGTAGCCATTCTTTAGTTTCCTTACTTCTCAATAAACTTGCTTTCACTTTGTGGATTTGCCTCTAAACCTTTCTTGTGAGAGATCCAATAGCCAGTTCTTGGGGTCTGGATCAGGACCCGTTTCCAGTAACAAAACCACCCTGTCCAAGCAGGAGGGCAGCCCTGTCAGACTAACCTATGAATAAGTGCAACTCTAATGAACCTCCCAACAAGCTAGTCCTAGCACTCCTACAGGGAACACAAGGGGGCAAAAATAGCTAAGACAGCTGGCTGGGTGTGGTGGCACACGCCTATAGTCCCAGCTACTCAGGAGGCTGAGGCAGGAGGATCACTTGAGCCCGCAAGGTCGAGGTTGCAGTGAGCTGTGATTGTACCACTGCATTCCAGCCTGGGTGTCAGATTAAGACCCTGTCTCAAACAAATAAAAATAAAGTAAATTTTTAAAAAAGAGCTAATGGGCCAGGTGTGGTGGCTCACGACTGTAATCCCAGAGCTTAGGGGGGCCAGATGGGTGGATCACGAGGTTGGGAGTTCAAGACCAGCCTGGCCAACGTAGTGAAACCCCATCTCTACTAAAAATACAAACAATTAGCTGGGCGCGATGGCAGGCGCCTGCAATCCCAGCTACTCAGGAGGCTGAGGCAGGAGAATCACTTGAACCCGGGAGGCAGAGGTTGCATTGAGCTGAGACCACACCACTGCACTCCAGCCTGGGCAACAGAGCAAGACTCCATCTAAAAAACAAACAAACAAACAAACAAACAAATAGCTGATAGCTGGACGTGATGGCTCACGCCTGTAATCCCAGCACTTTAGGAGGCAGAGGTAGGCAGATCACTTGAGGTCAGGAGTTCAAGATCAGCC